>NC_136262.1:48702559-49195059 GCF_964187855.1 Myxine glutinosa | reverse complement strand
ATATACAGAAGAAGAAGGAGAAGAAGAAGACAGCGCAAATCCTTAAAGTCTTACTTATACCCAGGACAATACAGACAGCACAAACTCACGTACACGAATGGGGATTGCAGGCAGGAATGACTGGTAGGATGAGAGGGGCAGACGGTCCACAGGGCGGGCAGGGAGGTCCGGGGATCGCGGCACGACGTCGAGGTCCCGCTTGAACGTCCACGCTCCGGTTCAGTGGCGAGAAAACCCGGCAGGCAGCGCGGTTGGTATCGCTCACGAGCGTGCCGACTCACACGCCGCAGGATGTTTGTGCCAAGAATGAATTTTCGCTCCTCTCGCCCTCCTCTCTCTTACTCCAACTCAACTTCTCGGTTCGTGCTCCCTCCTTCATCTCCGTAAGCAGTCCCTCACTCCTCCTTTTATTGCCCTCCCCGAAATCAAGCCCCGGGCTACGAGGGCACGCCTACCGGTTGGCTCACCTCGGCGCTGGTTGGTTGGTAAGGGCTCTCTGACTCAACCTTTGATGACGAGTTGGTGCCACGCCCGTGATCCGGCGGCTCCTCCCCCCTACTTCTCCGAGATGGAGCACATGGGCAATGGCGTCTGGGGCGAGTGCTGAGGCGACTGCGGCTGGCAGAGGCGCGTACCACAATTGGGAGAGGGCGAGCAAATGGACTGAATGGGGCCTATCTTATTTGATTGATGCAACGTAGAGTCAACTATTGGAAACACAGCCTTACCTGGAACACATAATAACGAAATAACTACGAAGAGGGCCTATGATTCGCTTCGTGTTGCAATGTGGACTAACTAGGGGACGACCTTTGACCTTTACAATGAATGGAGGTATTTACAAAGAGAATGATTTACAAAGGGGTATATTTACAACAATTTACAAAGTACAGGGTTCTCAAAACCCTAACTATATATATATATACACACACACAATCACGTGAAAAAGTAAGTACACCCCATGTAAAGTTGACTCTTTCAACATATTTTAACATACAGCTATTTGATCTTCATTTCAACAATATTGATATATAAAGGTGATATAATATAACAAATATCATGAAACATTTACATTTTGTGTATATATATATATATATATATATATATATATATATATATATATATATATACAGTATATGTATATATATTGTTGCGGATATGGGATTTGGCCTCCATATCCGCTTGTAAATATTCCCCTATTTCCCCAACAATCCCCCATTCCCTAGTCCCATTGTCTGTAAACAACACTCTGTAGAACCGACCTTCCCCTTCTTCCCCCATTAAATGTCGTGCCCAGGTCCACCGCATCTCACGTAGACAACTTTCGGACATCTTGCTAGTTATTCTTAGTCTATGTCAGTTAAGGACTCGTTTCCATTAATTCTGACTCTTCGTTGCACCAGAATGTGATTGTATGGCACCAGTAGTGAGTTTAGGACCTCCCCATACCTCCTCCCATCTTCCTCATGTAACAACAACAACAACTACAACCACAGCGGGGGCGGCGCGGCCGCGGTGCGGGGAGTGTGCGTCCTCACACCGGCTTGGTTAGCCGCCATTGCCATGTGCGCCCACGGGGTTACCACGAAGGGGCTGGCTGTCAGCTCCTCGTCAAGGGCGGAGCCCGGTAACCCCCGCACCCAATAAGAAGCAACGGGCCGATTCCATCTGGGGCGGAGCTAACGAGCCGAGGGCGTGTCACTCCCCGCCGGATATACGCAACCACTTACCGGACGTGACGTCAGATGCGCCCCGAGCTTGAAGAAGAACCAGTCGCGACCTCCGAGCGCTGAGAGACCTCCCTGCATCTTTCGGACCGTGTGGATCCTGTCCCTGAGCCAAGAGTGCACCTTGTGCTGTCCACCGACTACCTGCCCTTCCTTGCCATCAATCCCGGTGTGAGTCAGTCTTGTCCCGTTTATCTGTCGTCTGTCGGGGTTACTATAAGACCGTGATTAAGTGCCTACCTTACTATGCTGTCTCTCTTGTCGTTGTAATCTAACGTTCCGCAATATTATAACCTCCTCCGGAGGTCTTGAGAACTGTACCCCTGGTGTCGTGTCATTTTAACCCAGCCGTTGTGTCCTTTCCTCAATTGATTTAGCGTAGCGCGACTCGGCCAACGTTCGAGTATAATCGGGTAAACTGTGCAGACGCGGTCATACCAAACCGCTCGGTAAACCAACATCCACAACCGCGTCTGTAACAATATATACGTATATGTATGTTTGTATGTATATATATATATATATGTATGTATATATATATATATATATATATATATATATATATATATATATATATATATATATATATATATATATATATATATATATATATATAGATATAGATATATATACATATATATAGATATATATATATATATATATATATATATATATATATATATATATATATATATATATATATATATATATATATATATATATATACAGTGGAACCTTGACTTACGAGTTTAATTCGTTCCGTGACCGAGCTCGTAACTCAAATTGCTCGTTTCTCAAATCAAATTTCCCCATTGAAATGCATTGAAATGCTATTAATCCGTTCCAGCCCGCCAAAAACCACACCAATTTTTTTTTAAATATACAGTATATATAAAAATATCTCGCGCTTTATATTTCACCTGTATGCAGCATACAAGTTGGCAGGATGGCCTGGACTGGAGGTACGCACACTTGACTCTAAAGTCTAAACTGTCCAGCCTGGGTTTGAATCCCGACCCAGCTATAACCTGTCATGGGTGAATCACAGGCAGGGTGATTCATCAATGTGTGTACCGCTAAACTGGGCGCCCCGTTTGCGTCCCATTAGTTGTTGGATGTTAAGGATCTCACCGTGTTTTCCACAAAGAGAAGGCGAGCTATCGCCGGCACTCTGAACAAGTTGTGGCCTGGCATGGCATGAACATGAAAACATGAACATGAACATGAAATGTTCGACATGAACATGAAATTTTCAAAATAACCAAAATGCGAAAACAAAAATGCAGCGCTATACGACAGAGATACTGTACGTGCACGGCAAGATAACCACGTGACCGGAACCCACCTGGCGGCGTAAACTCAAAATAACCAACATGCGAAAACAAAAATGCAGCGCTATACGACAGAGATACTGTACTTGCACGGCAAGATAACCACGTGACCAGAACCCACCTGGTGGCGTAAACTCAAAATAACCAACATGCGAAAACAAAAATGCAGCGCTATACGACAGAGATACTGTACTTGCACGGCAAGATAACCACGTGACCGGGTGGCGAAAGCTCGTAACTCAGATCTCGGCTCGCATCTCAAAGCAATAAACCGCCCGAGCGACGGCTCGTATCTCGAAAAACTCGTAAGTTGGGGCACTCGTAAGTCTAGGTTCCACTGTATATATATATATATATATATATATATATGTTTGTATGTATGTATGTATGTGTGTGTTTGTATGTATATGATAAACAGTAATATTGCCCTGGCCCCCTTGTTCACCAGAACTCACCCCGTGTGATTTCTTCTTGTGGGGTTTTCTTCAGGGCAAGGTTTACGCAATTCAACCAGTGAACATTCAAGGCCTGAAAAAGCTGATTTAAGCAGCTTTTGCATAAATTGTGTTAGAATGCGACAGAAAATGGTCTTGGAGTGTCGCAATGGGATGCACACACTGCTTGAAAATGATGGACATCATGTCAAAATTGATAACTAATTTTGTCCACTTCTGAATTTTTACCACAAAAATTGGAATATATCCTGTAAATATTTTGTTTGACTTTGTCTCTTAGCAACAGAACCGGGAATAGATAAATAGCCCACCCTGTACATAAAAGACTGCTTCAGTGGTGCGAAACTTCCAGATTTTTTTTTTTTTTAACGATCTTTAAAATCATTATTTTATTACAATAGAAGTGTTACACTTAAACACTGCGTGTTCTATGTATTGCATTTGTGGCCATCTGTCTGTCTGTCTGCTGTTTACCACCATCTCAAATCATCCCCAATCCAAAATAATGATATTTTCTTCCCTCATTAACCCAACCCCACCCAAATTCCTCCTAATTTTTTTTTCTTTTGTTTTTTTCCCTTCATCCATGTTTTACATCATTTTTTTTTTCCTGTTGTGTCCTGATCCGTTCCATGTACGAGCTCTTCCATGAGTCTCGACTGTGTTTAAAAATAAAAGTGTAAGAGCAAAAATAAAATCGAAGACCACAATGATAGTGAGCAAGCACTTGAAATGATTGGGAGCACAGGAATGGAAACATCTTGTCTGTCTTGATATGTGCTTGTTGGATGATCGACAGAGCTCAATAGATCTTGCTCAAACCATATTGCCTCAAATAATGGGGAAAGTTATTTGAGGTTATTTGCCACTTTGTGAACTAGACTGGAAAAATGATTTCATTGAAAGGTGTGTGAAAGAGACCCTTTGTGTCTGAAAATATGACAATGTTTGAAGTTTTGCTATATATTTTTTTCAGATGGAAAAAATGAGGCAGCGGGGTATAAAGAATTGTCAGTTTCTTCAACCTTTCATGATGTTACAAATATTCCAAAACAACCTTTGGAGCAGCATCAGACAGGCTCTTTGGCACCCACTGGCAACATCAGGAAAAGGTGAATATTTTGTGTTTGGGGTTGGGGGGGGGAGGGTGGCAGGGAGGAGGGTGGAAATTTGGAGGTATGATGATAATAGGGGGGGGGGGGGGGGGGGTTGGAATGGGCTGGAATGGGCGATGAGTTATTCGGATTGAGGAAGTCCATGAGTTGTGGATGAAATGCCGTTTCAGACCGACTCTGCTCTTTCCTGTTTGTTTTAAATTTGCAGGGGTAGCAGCACTTGGTCCAAATTATTGGTTGGCTGTGTGCTTCCTTTTCTTTAAATAGTGGATGATCCACACTGCCCGAACCTCAAGATAAATATATGCTCGATACAAACATTATTCAATGAATGTTTGGGGTTTGTGGTGTTTTTATGGTTCAAGCGTGGTCATTTTCTGGTTGGAGAGGTCTGACCTGTTGATCTGTCCACTCCATGAACTTTGGATAATGTCTTTGGAAGCCAAAGTTAATTTGTTATTCAAAAACAACATGCTGGATGAAATGAGTCTACAGATGATCACAGACAAGTTTGCATTGGCAGAAATTGGTTAAATGATGCGTGTGACTGCCATTGATGGCAATGCAAGCTTTTACATGTATTGCCATCAACAAAATCAGAGGATCCAGCTCTCAATATGGGATGTTGTACCAGTCGTTTCGACTTTTTTTTTTTTTTTTTTTTTTTTTTTTGTATACAAGATCGAGGCTCGTGAAAGCTAAACATTCATCACACAAAAAGTCAAACCGACACACAAAACACAAAAAAACAAGGGGAGCGGCAGACAAGATGGGGAGAGAGGGGGAAGGACACAAACACAACATTTGAGAGCAGGGACATCGGGAGGACTTGGGGGGAGGTGGGAGAGGTATAAAACATATGAACACTGCAAGGACTCTGGGGTGAATTAGTGGGGGTAGAAAAGATCAAGGTTTTGGATGGGGGAAGATAAGAGATGGTGGTGAACAGCTGTTTTAAAGACCTGGAGGGAGGAGTGGGATTGAAGGCAGTGGGGGAGTTTGTTCCAGAGGTGGGAGAAAAGGGGAATGAAAGAGTGAAGGTGAGCAGAGAGCCTAGATTTTGGTAGTTAAACCTTAAGAGGGTTGCAGGTAGATCTTGTGCGACCTGAAGGAATATTGGGGGGACAGAGCACAGAGAGAGCTGGGGGAGCAAGGCCGGAGAGGAGTTGGTAGAAGACGGAAAGACCACCAAACCTGCCTGCGGTGAGTGAGTGAAAGGCCCTTGGAGTTAACTTCATCGCAGGAGATTCCAATGATTCTGAAAGCTTTGGCCTCAACAGCATGAAGCCGAGCTAGATGTGAGGCAGGAGCACCAGCCCAGAGGGGGGAACAGTATTCCATTGAGCTGCGGATGAAAGCCTTGTATGTGGTGAGCTCAGGTGTGCCAAGGAAGGACTTCGCACGACGGAGGATGCCCAGTCGGCGACTGGCTTTGGAGGCCAGCTTGGAAATGTGGTTTTCCCAAGAAAGATCATGGCAGATAGTGAGACCCAAAAGCTTGAGGGACAGAACGTCTTGGAGAGGATTGTTGAGAAAGTAGATAGGAGGGTTTTCCAGTCGGTCCTTTCGGAGAGACATTGTAAGAGTGTGAGATTTGTCAGGATTGAAAGACATGTTCCACTTGTTTGACCAGTCTGTGATTTTGTCCAGGTCTGCAGAGAGTGAGGAGGCTGCAGACTGCCGATCTGAGGGATGAGGAATGGAGCGGCAGATCGTGGAGTCATCAGCAAAGAGATAGAGAGGATTTTCCAGAGAGTCGGAGAGATCATTGATGAAGACAAGAAATAGCACAGGGCCCAGAACACTAACTTGGGGAACTCCAGCCGGAACAGGAAGGGGAGATGAGAGAAATCCATTCAGGGCCACACGTTGCCTACGACCAGAGAGGAAGTCCGCAAGCCATGAGTGGAGATTTCCATGGATACCATAGGAGGAGAGTTTGGTGAGCAGAGCTGGGTGCCAGACCGTATCGAAGGCATGTGATATGTCAAGTGAGACAGCTCTGATTTCCTGTTTGGCTTTGAGGACCTCCATCCATTGTTGAGACAGCAGAAGCAACATGTCCAGAGTAGAATGACCTGGTCTGAATCCAAATTGATGATCAGAGATCAAGCCATTGGAGAAGAGGAAGGATTTGATATCCGAAGCAATGATGGATTCCATGACTGGAAGCAGGCTGATTGGTCTGTAGTTGCAAGGATCTGTTTTTGCACCTTTTTTGTGTAAAGCGGTAATGTTTGCTGATTTCCAAGATGCTGGCAGATGACCTTGAGCAAAAGAGAGGGTGAAAAGAACAGAGAGGGTAAGATAGAGCGGCAGAGCAGGATTTTCGGACCCGTGGGCTGATGCCGTCTGGTCCGGTTGCAGAATCAGAGTCGAGGTTTGATAAAAACTTCTCCACCTTGTCAGGAGAGAAGGACACAGAGTCCAGGAGCAGTTGGGTTCGACTGGGAAAGGTGGGAACAGAGAGAGATGGGTTTGGGACACAAGATTTTGAGGCAAACACAGAGTTGAGGCATTCGGCTTTGTCACGTGCGGTGTCAACTGTGTAGCCATTTGAGGTAAGGGAGGGGATGGAGGGGGAACAAACACCAGAAACGGATTTGACCAGACGCCACCAGGATTTGGAGGAAGGAGACAGGTTTGAGAGTTCAATCTTGAGTGTGGAGAGATAGTGCTTCCTGGCACTCCTGAAGGTAGACACACGCTTGTTTCGAGCTTGGTGGAAGGAACTGAGATTGCCTTCAGTTGGATTTGCCTTCCAAGAGGCAAAGGCAAGTTGTTTCAGGGCAACTGCCTCACCACAAGATTCAATGTACCATGGACGGGAGGAAGGGTAAGACAACTGAAGACGAGATAGGATAAATCTGTGCATGAGAGAGAGCAGTTTGCTTTGGAAGAATTCCCAGGAAGAATTGATGTCAGAGGCAGTAGAGATGGGAGACCAGTCCAGATGATTGATGGCTGCTTGCAGACCGTGCCAGTCGGCCTGAGTAAAATGCCAGACTCGTCGGCGCTGAGGAGGCTCTCTGAGAATGGCCAGAGAGATGTCCACTTTAACAAGCACATGATCAGAAGAACCGATTGGAGCAGAAGAAGAGCAGCAGACATTTGCAGGGAAGTTAGTCATAACCAAGTCCAGAAGAGAAGATACTCCATTGACTGAGATCCGGGTCGGGAAATTGACAGATTGTGTCAGTTGCAATGAGTCGCAGAAGTCCTTTGCTGAGGTGCTATGGCTGGTAAGAGATGAACCCACACCCGGCCAGCTGGCATGATGACAGTTGAGGTCGCCACATATGAGGAAGAGAGAGTTTGGATGAGTTGATAGAAGTTGGTCCATGTTGTCCGACAGCGAAATGTAAATGTAGTCATCACTGTTTGGAGGACGGTACAGAACACATATGAACAAAAGGTGGGAGCGGAGAGGAAGCCGTAGCCAGAGATACCCCTGGGGGTGGGGTGGAGAGAGGGCAGTGCAGGGAGAGTGAGGAAGAGAGTTTTTGATAAAGATAGCCACCCCACCACCAGGACGAGGCTCAGGTCCGTCGTACCGGAGGAGGGAGTAACCAGGAAGAGATATTAAGGAATCAGGGACATCCTGAAGGAGGGAAGTTTCTGTTAAGCAGATCAAGTCTGGATTGTCAGAAGCAACCTGAATGGAGAGATCAATCAGGTTTGAGCGAAGGCCCCGGTTGTTTGAGGTCCATACCGTTAATGAGGAGAGAGGGGGAGCATCGGGTGCCGGACAGGGGAGGGGTAGGGTCAGATGAAGTGTGAGAGGGGGAGGTAGGAAGAGCAGTTGATAGTGTAGCAGAGATTACAGAAGAGTTACAAGAAAGGGAAGGATGAGGAGGACGAAAGGTTTGATGGTGATGGGATGAGGCACAGTGAGGGGTTGTTTGAGGGTGGGCAGAGGAAAGTAGAAGGTTGGGGGAGGTGGAGGTATGAGATAGAAGGGAGACGAAGTGGGGAGGAGGCAAGTTTGAGAAGGAGGTGGGAGGAGGGAGAATTTGGGGGGGGGAGATTTGAAGGGGTGGGGTTGGGGGAGAGTTTTGAATGGGAGGGGCAAGGAGGGAGTTTAGGAAGGAGGGGCAAGGGGGGAGTTTAGGAGGGGAGGGGCAAGGGGGGAGATTTGGAGGGGAGGGGCAAGGGGGGAGATTTGGAGGGGAGGGGCAAGGGGGGAGTTTAGGAGGGGAGCGGCAAGTGGGGAGATTTGGAGGGGAGGGGCAAGGGGGGAGTTTAGAAAGTGGATGATTCATGAAAGATGAACATTTATAACATGGGTTTGTTGTGATTTTCAAGTTAGCGATCCGTTTAAGAATGATGGAGGAGGGGTGGAATGAATGAGAATTTCGAGCATGGAGTGATTTGGAATCATAAGAGATTGAATATTTTTTTGAAATGGAATGAGTTGAAGAGGAAATTGAAAGGAGCCTTTTAAATAGGAAGAAAAACAGCATGTTGTAAGATACGACTGAATAAAACATTCCAGGGGAAAGTTTAAACATATTTAAACAGAACCATGAAGAACAATCTTATATTCACAAAAATACCAATGGGGAGAGGGAGCCTAGAGGGATGACCACGAGTCGCTTGAACAGGGCAAAAGGTGGAAGGCAAGGGGAAAATGGGGCCGGGGCGAGACAGCGCACGTGGGCAGAGGCAAAAGCACACGGGACAAAAGCACACGAGGAGAAAGGGAAATAGAAGGTTTTTTTTGGGGGGGGGCGGGGGGGTAGGGTGTGGGGGTTACAACGTTAGACAAATAGTAGATGTTCGGTGAAGTTTGGGGGAGAAGGGAAAATCAAAAAACCTAGCTAAACCAGCGAAGGAAGAAACAAACTTCGACGGGGGAAGCCTGAGGCAGCAAGGCCTCACACGGCGCGCGGCAAACAAATGATTAATTTATGAAAGATAAATACCGAGAAACATCCAAGGGAAACACTATAAGTTCACACGCCGAAAGATAAAATACAGTTACGACAAAATACAATTGTGAACAGACTTAACTTTGAAAACGTGGAGACCGTGTGGAGCTTCCAAAATTCGTGACGTCGTCTCGAGATCAACTCAAGATCATTTAAAGACTGTGAGCAGACTTTGTGATTACAAACATCGATTGGATGTTTCGACCATGTTCGATTGTGTTTGTAGGCCATGCAGGCTAGTTTATGCCTTGAGATTGCCCTGAAGTGCAACGTTAACAACATGTGCAGTTGTTCTGCAGATGATCACCCCTAAAGATGAAATTGGGACCTTCATTTTGGCTTGGAGGGATGGCAAGTGATGTAACGATCTCCATTGAATAGTACCCTTTTGAATGCTGACGAGATCAGTTATTCGGCCTATTGAATGTCAACCCATGTCATCAAGCAGCACCAACCAAACCGATCTTGCTACCTGTGATGGATTTCAATCACGAACTCTTCAAAGATTATGAGCTTTATTGAAATAAATCCTCCACATCATCTACAAAAGAATAATAACATATTTAGTATGCGTTCATAGAATCTGCCCTATGTAAAGCAAGCCATATGAAAGATGCCTCATTTTAACTTACCAGCTCAAATTCAGTCACAAGTAGAATGTAATCCCCTCGCTCTCGGGTCAACCCTCTTACAGGCACCTCTTACCGCCAGAGAAGGTACTACAACAACAGATCTTTGCCTTTATTTCATCACACTACCCAATGTCACATTTAGCAAATTGCTCCACACTTCATTTCCAGGCTCTAGTCTAGCATATTAATTGTTGAAGTCGAAACAGAATCTACACTTGTTGGGGGAAAATAACATGCCCACAGTTTACACCTCCATTTCTGTAGATTTTTATTTTTTATTTTTTTTGTATACAAGATTGAGGCTCGTGTAAGAGCTAACATTAATCACAAAAACAAACAAACGGACACATAAAACATATAATAAATGGAGCGGGAGACAAGATGGGGAGAGAGAGAGGGAAGCACACAAGTACAACAGTAGTGAACAGGGACATCGGGAGATCTATGGGAGGGGGTGGGAGAGGTATAAAACACATGGACACTGCAAGGACTTCCAGGAAAGAAGTTGGTATTTCAAAAAATATTTTACGCACAAAAAATTGCGTGCGTTGCTTTCAATGGCGCTGTGTTAGAGCAATGCAGAACAGTGGTCTTCTCTACCTCACACCGCTGGCATGAAGCCATCTGTTTGGGATGAAATTTTAAGGTCCCTTGCTCTTTGCATGTCATTCTGGAGAAAAAGTGCGGTTGTTCCTTTTGGCAAGGGTAACAACATGCATTTTAAGGCCATGTTCCCTGCTAGAGCGGGGGTTAGCCTTGCGGTCCCCATGACAATCTTCTCCATTTTGCCCTATTTTCTGCATCTCTCCTTGTTAACCCGCTTGCCCGCATTTCTTCTTCCACCAACTTTAGCCAAGTCTTTCTCGGTCTTCCCCGTCCTCTACTTCCTTCTACATTAACTTCCATCACTCTTCTCAACCAGTCACTTTCATCCTTCCTCAATACATGACCAAACCATCTCAACCTGTTCCTCTTCACAGCATCAATCACAGGCAATATTCCCATCATCTTTCGCAATTCATCATTTGTCTTCCTCTCTCTCAACGATACTCCGCACATCCATCGAACCATTCGCATTTCCACCCTTTCCAGCCTTCGTTGCTGCTCTATGTTCATTACCCATGTCTCGCTCCCATAAATCATAACACTTCTCACACATGCAGCATACACCTTTCCCTTCAGCTTCAGCGACACTCTCCTCCTCATCAGCACGCCACTCAGTTCCCGAAACTTCTTCCATGCACATCTCACTCGAGCAACCGTTGCCGAGTCTGATCCACCTTCTCCATTCAGCATGTCTCCGAGGTAGCAAAATGTTTTCACACCTTCCAGCTTCACGCCGTCTCCAAGATCCAACTCAACATTTCCTCCATCTGCAGCTCCCTCTGTGCACACCTTACATTTGAATGTAGCTGCCACACTGGTTAATGACCCTCTCAGACCACTACATTTTTGATGAACCCACTCAGCACACATTGTACATTGAATGGAGTTCACTCCGCCACCCTTCCTGCACACAGCACACGGCCACTTCCCAGTTCTTTCCACCTCACCACATGCTTTACCACTTGCCATCACCTTTGTCTTTCCGATATTCACCTTCAGACCTTTTGTCTCCATACATTCCTTCCACTTGTTCATCTTTTCCTTCAGTCCATCCATACTTTCCGCAATCAACACCAGATCATCTGCATACAACAACTCCCACGGTAAACCCTCCTTTACGGTCTGAGCCAGCACCTCCATCACAGCTACAAATAGTAGTGGACCTAGTACTGACCCCTGATGCACTCCCACCTTCACCTCAAACTCACCACTGTTCCCGTCCTTCGTCCTTACAGCTGTGCGTGCTCTTTTGTACATTGCCATCACTACTCTGATCAACCATTCCTCCACTCCTAACTTCCTCAATGCCCATGTCAATACTTTGCGTGGAACCCTATCGAATGCTTTCTCCAGATCAACAAACCCAAAAAACAACTTCTTCCTCTTATCCATGTACTTCTCCTGCAACTGCCTCACAATGAAAAGCGCATCTGTCGTTCCTCTTCCTGGCATAAATCCAAACTGCATTTCGTCGATCTTCACTTTCTTCCTTATCCTCCTCTCCAACACCCTTTCCAATACCTTCATTCCATGCTCCAATAACTTTATCGCTCGGTACGAGCCACACTCCAGAGGGTCACCTTTCCCCTTGTACAGAGGGACGAGGGTACTCAGTTCCCAATCCACTGGAATGCGGCCTTCTTTCACCACCAGATTACAGATCTCTGTCATTCTCTTCACACCCCAACTTCCTGCTGCCTTCAACATATCTCCCACAACTCCCGTCGGCCCTCCCGCTTTTCCACTCTTCATTGCTTTTATCAACTTACCTTACGGCAAAAAGGGTTGGCGTCAGGAAGGGCATCCGGCCGTAAAACATTGCTTCAAAAAGGGGACCAAAAAACAACAACTACCACGGTCCCCGAAAAGGCCATCCCCCGCTTCGCGGGGAAAAATGGCCTCTGAGCGGTGGTTTTTTTTTTTTTTTTTTTTTTTTATTGCTTTTATCGCTTCCTCAACTTCCTTCTCAGTTATCTTCTCTGCCGGTCCTAAAACTGGGTTACTCTCTATGTTGCCATCCCATTCATTCTCTGTATTCAACAGCATTTCCATATATCTTTTCCATCTTCCTTTAATTCCATCTGGGTCGACAACGATTTGTCCCATTTCATCCTTCAAGCAACTCACCCCCATCACATCACACCTCTCTTTCGCTATGTGCTTTGCAATCCTGAATACTGCTTTCTGACCCTCTTCCGAATCCAAGCGTTCTCCGAACATTTTCCTACATGCCTCCTGCGCCTTTGCTACCTCTTTCTTTGCAGCCTTCCTGGCTGCCTTATAACTTTCATGCTCTGCTGTTTCTGCTCCCGTACCCTTCGCCTTCTGCCACTCTTTGAACTTCTTCCTCTTCTCGTCAATCCTCTTTCCAACCTCAACATCCCACCACCATGTTTCCCAGTGCCTCGGTGGTCCTTTTGTCCATCCACATACCTCACCAACGGCTCCCAACAGACTAGCTTTCATTGACATCCAACCACTTTCAAGCTCAACCACATCATCCTCTACCCTACTCAGCCTCTCTTTTAATGCCTCCCTTACTGTCACCTCTTTCAACCTCCACACCTTCATTCTCGGTTGGTACTTCACCCGCCGAGCTCTTCTCGCACCTTTCACCCTTATGTCGCAGACAACCAAGTGGTGCTGTGAAACAGCCTCCTCCCCCGGGATCACCTTTGTGTCTCGGAGGTGCCCCCTATCTCGCCGACGCACCATCAGGTAGTCAACGGTTGTCGTCGACCCACCTGACGTGTATGTAACAAGCTTATTGTCCTCTTTCTGGAACTGAGTATTACAAATCAACAAATCAGCTCCATCAGCAAACTCCAAAATCCTTTCACCTTCTCCATTTCTCACACCATATCTGTAACCCCCATGAACTCCCTCAAAACCATCCATACTCCTTCCCACATGTCCATTCAGGTCTCCTCCCACCAGAACAACTTCCTCATCTTTCACGTTTTCCATCAGCTTCTCTATCGCACACCAGAACTTGTCCTCTTCATCGCTTCGACCAACCTGCGGAGCATATCCCGAGATGACGTTCAACAAGAGCTTTCCAATCATCATTTTCACCATCATCAACCTATCACTCACTCTAGTCACACTCACCACACTGTCTACAAACTCCTCAGAAAACAGGACACCAACACCATTCACGCCCTCCGGGCACCCTTGCCACACAAACTTGTATTTCTGTCCCTGCCTACCCTTCACCATTCTCACACCACTTCCCTTCCATCTCGTCTCTTGCACACAACATATGTCCACTCTTCTTCTGACCAATACTTCCACCACTTCACCTGATCTCCCTGTCATTGTCCCCACATTCCATGTCCCAAACCTCTGAAACCGATCTCCACTTCGGGCTGCACCCTGCCCATATGTACTTGTGATTGTCATGGTTCTCTTTTTGAGGCAATGTTTTTATGGCCGGATGCCCTTCCTGACACCAACCCTCTTAGTCGTCTCTTACGACACGCAGGGATACGGTGTACCTATTCTGACCAGGGTACACACTGGGAAACGTTTAAAACATGTAAATTCTGGGGGGGGGGGGGGGGGGCGTCAGCATCACGGCTGCGGTTTAAACATATTCCAACAATATCCAAACAGAACGATGAAAAAACAATCCGGGAAAAGTCTCCAAGCGAGAACGTGGATTTGAGAAAGAAGGAGCAGAGGCGGAAGAAAACGAGATACAGGGGGCGGGGCACAAGCCGAGACGAGGAGGAGAGCGAACAAGCACGTGTCCGGGAGGAGAGAAAGAATCAATATAGAATTCTTTGTCTCAGGAGGTGAGGTGAGGGGGAGAAAACAAAATAAAAGAAACAGGCAATACAGCGAAGGAAATAACCCAAATCGACAAAACACCGACGGGGGGAGGGAAGCCCCAAGTCACCAGGCCGCGCATGAGGTACGACTCAGAAAACGATTAACTACACACAAGTTTGCACGAACCACAAACCAGCACCAACTAGAAACACACAATAACACGTACACAGCAAAATAACCAGTGGAAATTTGACAAAGACAAGAATGGGAAAACACTCAAACTTCGATGCCGTGGAGAGCTCGAAGCACGCCTCACTCGCCCGAGGACCTTTTGGCAAGGGTAAGAAGATAATATTTCTCACATGGGATATTAACGCTAGGGAAACCTGAATGAGTTCTTTCGAAGAACTGTCTTGTCTAACACTACCTTGTCGGTGCTCTAAAATTGACAATCCAATGAACATTTTTATGGGAAGCAGCGGTTGTTTAAATCATCTCCACTTGAACCATTCTGATGGTACAAGCCAACTCATTTCTAAACTGACTTGGACCACATCAAGAGCCAATTTTTAAGGGCATTAACATGGGTTATGTGCAGACATCTACTGCATGTATCTTTTTGTGGAGATGCAATTTGCTTGTAAATTTCCAGGATCGCTCAATTCAGGTGCTGGTCATTCTAATATTTGCATGTCAAAATTCCTGATTGGGTTTCTTTCTTCAATCACCACGGTTTGCATACACATAACTGTGAGGTGTGTGAACTCTGAATCCATAGTTTAACAACCCTGGCAAAAAAATTGTTGCTGAAACATTCCTGGGGTGAAGACACGTCTGAAAAGGTATTACACATGTCTCGCCATGGAATATAGGAGAGACATGTAATGCTGGTGTGCCATCCCATAGCGAAGAGCAGTACTGTACTCCAAAGGCCTTGTTGCATTTCCCAGGAAAGACTTAGATCGATGAAGGTTGCCCAGTCTGTGGCTAGCTTTGGAGACCAGCTTTATGTGGTTGGTTGAGAAAAGGTCATGGCTAATGAATGGTAAAGCCTAGAGGCAGAAAAGATCGTGGCTAATAGTCCGGCAGCTAAGCTAAATATAGCATAACAATTGTGCATTTTGTGAGGAAAGCACCAAATTTGGCACACTGGTAGACTATCATATTATGAAAAGATCTGGATATTGGGCCATCTCAGATTCAGAGATTTGATTTTTGCAAGATTTGCAGATTTGCAAGCTGAGATTGCAACGCCAGGGACGGCCGACTCCTTCCTGCGAGCTGCCCACATCACCCGCACAAGAAGAGCTCATCAAATCACTGCAGCGGCACTGCACATCCTGCAACACCGTGCGTATGAACGCCACTGTATGACATATGCTGATGATGCAGAAGACCTGCCTGAGTTCGAAGACTGGTGTCACCAGAGAGGAGAAGACATTCCCAACTTTCAGTACTGGGCAACTGTGCTGGAACTAGAGATGTTGGTACTGGTCTACGTGCGTTCTCTGCGGCAGGCTTCATTCACGATGTACCTTGATGCCCTGACGGAACTGGTCCCATGGTTCCATGCCTTAGACCACACACACTATGCCAGGTGGGTCCCTGTTCACCTGAGGGACATGGTTGCACTCCCAATGAAGCACCCAGATGTAGCCAGAGAATTCAGGCCTGGCAACTTCACTGTACAGAAGACGAAGAAGGTGTTCTCTTCGATCCCAATCGAATCGAAATCTTGCAAAAATCAAATCTCTGAATCTGAGAGGGCCCAATATCCAGATCTTTTCATAATATGATCGTCTACTAGTGTGCCAAATTTGGTGCTTTCCTCACAAAATGCACAATTGTTATGCTAAGTTGCCCCACTATAATGGTAAAGTCTTGAAAGAGACTGGTTCTCTTCCTGTGGATGACCAAAGAAAGAAATAGACAGGTGTGTTTTATTTGACGATCCTTCTGGAGCGATTGACGACTGAAATTTACCGGGATTGAAGGACATGTTCCATATAATCAGACGAGTGTCGAATCATTTCCAGAGCAGTAGACAGACGCAGCTGCTTTTTGTCTTGTAGAGGGATGAGGATGTACTGTACACTACAACACAATGTGGAGTCAGCTGCAAAGAGGAAGAGAGGGTTTCCAGAGCATCGTAGGGATCATTTATTTCGATGAGGAACAAGACTGAGCCTAAAACATTGCCTTGGGGAAGGAACACCAATCTCCACTGTGAGGAGAGGGTTCCATTGATGGTAACATGTTGACTCTGAGTGAAGAAAGCCAGAAATCCAGGAATGGAAGTGGTCTTCTGTGCCACAGTCGGATAACTTGGCAAACAAAGCAGGATGCCAGACTGTTGAATGCCCGAGATGTGTCCAGGAAGATGGTCCTAATCTCCCTTTTGAGATTGAGGACTTCCAACCATTGCTGATAGAGGAGCAGAAGCATATCCTGAGTTGTGACTGGGACGGAATCCAATTTGATAGTCAGTGGTTTGACGACAGGAAAGAATTGGCATCAGAAGCAATGATTGATAAAGTAAAAGTTTGCTGAGATTTGTTGGTATTGTTAAAGTTGTTCAATTCGAGTGGTGTGCAATGTTACCTTTAAGGCAGTTTTTGTTTATCATATTCCTGTCTTCATTCTTTGTGAATTTACAGACTGAATTTTGAAGCGAATGCACCGACCACAGAATCCTCTGCCATGACTACCGTATTGGAGACAAATGATTCCTCCACAGCCTTCTCTCAGAAATCCACAAGACAGTTGTAAGAAACATTCCACAAATTATTGGACAACTATCAACTCCCAAGATCTCTTCTGGTCTTTTTTTATTGCCTATTTTCCCAGCGAACTTGTCAGTTCTTAATATTGTATTCCATAGTTGGTCCACATATATAATTTACTAGCTTGGTGAGGCGAGCTGCGCTCGCCTCACCACACGTCGATACTGAGGAACGGGCTTATTTTAGCTGAGTCTAATGACTGTACCTAAGTTGGTGTGTTGCCATGATTTACACCAATCATAATACAAACAATTATTTTGCACAAATTTATTTGTAGTGTTTGTGATATTACATTTTTATAGGCAATTTAGGTTGAAGATTCAGGTTGAAAAAATTAATAAACTTCAAAAAAGAACCCCTCAGCACATACATACGGGAGGGGTAGGTGCAGACTGGAAGTTTGGGACGAGTACACCTCACCACCACGTAATTCAAAACACCACCACAACGTGATTCAAATCCACCACCACGTTATTAAAAACACTTCACAACCACGGAAACAAAAGTTTCAGGGAGTAGTTCAGTGACAACAGACACTGCCCAGATGTCTATATAAACAGACTTGGCATTTAATATGGAATATTATTTTTTTCTTGACTTGGGTTTACTTCTTAACTCAGTATATCAATCTGGTGAGTTTCTTTTACACTTTAGTGATTTATTTGTTAAAAGAACCATGTCACTGATTGTCTGTCGCAACAAGAAGTCAACAACAGGATTATATCACAGGTGGCGTGGCAAAATGTACGGACAGGTGCATTTGACGAATGGCTTCACAGTCGGGTATACAAGGGTTGTTGCGTTCTGTATTGGTGGAAAACAACTGCTGCACGTCTCCAAAAGTTATTGCCGCTTCCTCTGGAGATGGTCCGTCAACTCGACAATGCTGTTTGTCATGGAGTGGTGGCTTTACGAAATTACGGCATGAAAGAGCGTGCTATTGCTCGGCAGTATGGCATCACTCAAGGTCAGGTGTCAAAGATCCTGAAACGAAATGCTCAGAGGGGTGTCCCTACTCCAATACCGAGGCCAGGACGTCCCTGCAGAACCACAAGGAGGGATGATCACCAGCTGCACCGGTTAGTCCGCAATGGCCGTACCAGGTCAGCTAATCGGCTTCGGGCTGAGTGGCAGCAACTGACAAATGTGCCTGTATCCAGAAGGCTAGTCAACCAATGACTGGTTCAAGCAGGCTATTATGCCAGGCATCCCCTGAGAAAGCCACGCCTGACCAGACAACACCGCCAGCGCCGATTGCAGTGGGCCAGAGAGCACCGTCAATGGCAGCCAGGACACTGGAATCACGTGATCTTCAGTGACGAGTCTAGATTTCTGGTCTATCGTCAAGATGGCCGCGTCCGAGTGCGCAGACAAGTGCATGAAGCCCACAACAAAGATTGTATAGTGCCAAGAGTCCAAGCTGGAGGTGGTGGGGTGACCGTTTGGGCTGCTTTTCATGCAGGGGGCAAAACTGACCTGGTTGTTCTGAATGGAAACCTGAACCAGTTCAAGTACAGGGCCATTCTGGAAGAAACATTGCTTCCATTTGCTCGTGCAGCCTTTCGAGGAAACTTTGTCTTCCAAGATGACAATGCACGGCCTCATCGTGCTCGCATGATCCAGCACTTTCTTGCTGACCGTGGTGTAGAGCATATGGAGTGGCCTGCCATGTCCCCGGATATGAATCCGATAGAGAACTTGTGGGCAAAATTAACGCGTCAAATCGACCACTTGGACCAGCAGCCGACCTCTGTGCGTGAATTGCAGCAGGCTATTGTCACTGCATGGCAAGCGATTCCTGTCCAAACCTTGGCAAATCTCGTGAACAGCATGCCTCAACGTGTACGTGCTCTCCTGAATGCTCGTGGGGGTTACACGAAGTACTGAACTGTAATTTTACTGTCCGTAATCCCAGTCGTAATTTAACTTTTGTTTTTGTTAAAAAGATTTTTGGCTAAGTGCAAAATTAAGAGATACTTCTGGAAAACGTACAGAAGTTTAACACAGTACTGTCCATGAATTGAGTTTGATATCAGTTTACATCACTTTCAAGGATCAATTTATTTGTTTCAAAATGTCAAATGTGGTTTTTGTTTCTTTTAAAGGTCACATTAACAAAATCTAGAATAATTTCAACATAATTCCAATGAACTTTTGGTTCGAAGTCATCTTGAAAAGTAAGTTCACCCCCACAAAAAAAATATTCCATATTAAATGCCGTCTGTATATATATCTATATATATATATAGATAAATGACTGTACCTGAGTTGCTGTTTTGTCATGGTTTACACCAATCATAATTCAAACAATCATAATGCACAATTGTATTTGTAATATATGTGATATTACGTTTTATAAACAATGTAACTTGAAACAAAAAAAAAATTTCCCAAAAGAATTCCCCCGCAAAAAAAAAAAATTGGAAAATTTTTCTTTAAAAATACCCTGAGGACATACCGACGGGAGAGATAGGTGCATACCAGAAGTTTGGTACGATTTCACAAAAGTTTGAGGGAGTAGTTCAGTGACAACACAGGACAGACACTGCACAGATATATATATATATATATATATATATATATATATATATATATATATATATATATATATATATATATAGATTACAACGTTTTCTAATTACATAGTTTGAAAAGAGTGAACTCGCCTTAAATAAACTTTTTATTTATATATATATACTGTATATATATATATATATATATATATATATATATATTTATATATATATACTGTATATATATATATATATATATATATATATATATTTATATATATATACTGTATATATATATATATATATATATATATATATATATATATATATATATATATATATATATATATATATATATATATATATATATATACATACACACACACAATGGTTTGATTCCCAACTCTTCAGTTTTCAGTTGCTGTACTTTTACTAAGTATGATAAATAACTAATTCCCTCGTAGGGAGTCTTCCGTTTCCGGTCTTGCTGGCGAGGGTTCGTTTATTCTCAGCTCTCCATGCTATCCATCGAAATCGAAGTTAAGTAATTGTTCCCATTTGTATTTTCGTTATAACTATTTATTTTATGGTGTATATATTGTCTCCTGACGAAGATTTTCGGTGCAAATCTTTCATACCTGTATTGAAAATCGTGTTAATTCGGGTCGTGTTTTGAGGCCTTGTAGTTGTACAGTGAACACTGTACAACCTTGAGGCTTTGTTTTTCTCTCAGCGGTCCGTGTTTTTGTGATCCAATAACTTTCGTTCTCTGTTTTCCCAATCTTTTCACCCCATAGCCCTCTTCCTTGTGTAAATCACAACTCAAAAAAATCCAAAAAAAAAAACATTTCCTTCTCTGTTCTCATTCGTTTATTCATTCTTATTCGTTCGTTCGTTCGTTCTTCGACCACGTGTTTCTCCCCCATTTCCCCAGATAGATTGTCAAATTTCAACTCGTTATTTTATCGTCCATGCGTTATTGTTTTGATTATAGTGACTTTTGGTTTGAATTTCCTGTAACTTGTAATTATTTAATCGTGTTCTGCTCCTCGTGTGCGGCCTTGTAGTTGTACCCCCGTCGGTGTTTGTTATCTTAATCGTGTTTTGCTTGGCTCTTAGTTTTTTTCCCTTCTACCCCGAACATAATACTCTGTCTAACGTTCTAAATCCCCACCTCCCCCCCCCCCCCACCCCCAAAAACCAAACAAA
Source organism: Myxine glutinosa (assembly GCF_964187855.1). NCBI lineage: Eukaryota > Metazoa > Chordata > Myxini > Myxiniformes > Myxinidae > Myxine > Myxine glutinosa. The sequence continues at coordinate 49,173,983 of NC_136262.1, read as the reverse complement.
CAAAAAAAAACCCAAAAACATTTATTTTCCTTTCTCCACGTGTACTGTTGACTCATCCTGTATTTTCTGTCCAGGTGTGCTTTTCGCCCCGCCCCCATTAACTCCTTGCCATCCACCGTTTGCCCTTCACGTGACTCGTGGTGGTCCCTCTTGGCTCTTCCCCCCGTTGGTATTTTTGTGCACATAAGATTGTTCAAGGTTCTGTTTAAATATTATTTAAATATGTATAACCTTTCCCCTTCAGTGTTTTACTCAGTGGTATTTTACAACACGCTGTTTTTCTTCCTATTTAAAAGGCTTTTCTCAATTTCCTCTCCAACTCATTCCACCTCAAAAAAAAGAAATTCAATATCTTATACGTCTCCCTCACTACTTGGTCTAAATTCACATTCATTCCATCCCTCCTCCATCATTCTGAACCGGATTGCTAACTTGAAAATCACAACAAACCCAATTTGTTTTCAATGTTCGTCTTTCATTAATCATCCACTTTCTAAACTCCCCTCTTGCCCCTCCCATCCAAATCCCTCCCCTTGCACCTACACTCCTAAACTCCCCCCTTGCCCCGCCACTCTTAAACTCCCCCCTTGCCCTTCCTCTCCTGAACTCCCCCCTTGCCCTTCCTCTCCTGAACTCCCCCCTTGCCCTTCCCCTCCTAAACTCCCCCCTCACTCCTCCCCTTCAAAACTCCCCCCCAACCCCTCCCATTCAAATCTCCCCCCATACTATTCCTCTCCAATTCTCCCTCCTCCCCCCTCCTCCTCAAAGCTGCCTCCTCCCCACTTCGTCTCCCTTCTATCTCATACCTCCACCCCCCCCAACCTTCTTCTTTCCTCTGCCCCCCCTCAAACAACCCCTCACTGTGCCTCATCCCTTCACCTTCAAACCTTTCATCCTCCTCATCCTTCCCTTTCTTGGAACTCTTCTGCAATCGCTGACACACAAACAACTGCTCTCCCTACCTCCCCCTCTCATCCTTCATCTTACCCTACTCCTCCCCTCCCCTGTCCTGTACCCGATGCTCCCCCTCTCTCTTCATTAACGGTATGGACCTCAAACATCCGGGGCCTTCGCTCAAACCTGACTGATCTCTCCATACAGGTTGCTTCTGACAATCCAGACTTGATCTGCTTAACAGAGACTTTCCTCCTTCAAGATGTCTCTGATTCCTTAATATCTCTTCCTGGTTACTCCCTCCTCCGGTATGATAGACCTGAGCCTCGGCCTGGTGGTGGGGTGGCTATCTTTATCAAAAACTCTCTTCCTCACTCTCCTTGCACTGCCCTCTCTCCTCCTCATCCCCAGGAGTACCTCTGGCTACGGCTTCCTCTCCGCTCCCACCTTTTGTTCATATGTGTTCTGTACCGTCCCCCAAACAGTGATGACTCCATCTACATTTCACTGTCTGACAACATGGACCAACTTCTATCCACTCATCCCAACTCTCTCTTCCTCATATGTGGTGACTTCAATTGTCATCATGCCACCTGGTTGGGTGTGGGTTCCTCTCTCACCAGTCATGGCACCTCAGCAAAGGACTTCTGTGACTCACTGGGATTGACACAATCTGTCAATTTCCCGACCCGGATCTCAGCCAATGGAGTATCTTCTCTTCTAGACTTGGTTATGACTAACTTCCCTGCTAATGTCTGCTGCTCTTCTTCTGCTCCAATCGGTTCTTCTGATCATGTGCTTGTCAAAGTGGACATCTCTCTGGCCATTCTCAGAGAGCCTCCTCAGCGTCGACGAGTCTGGCATTTCACTCAGGCCGACTGGGACGGTCTTCAAGCAGCCATCAATCGTCTGGATTGGTCTCCCATCTCCACTGCCTCTGACATCAATTCTTCCTGGGAATACTTCCAAAGCAAACTGATCTCTCTCATGCACAGATTTATCCCATCTCGCCTTCAGTTGTCTTACCCTTCCTCCCGTCCATGGTACACTGAATCTTGTGGTGAGGCAGTTGCCCTGAAACAACTTGCCTTTGCCTCTTGGAAGGCTAATCCAACTGAAGGAAATCTCAGTTCCTTCCACCAAGCTCGGAACAAGTGTGTGTCTACCCTCAGGAGTGCCAGGAAGCACTATCTCTCCTCACTCAAGAATGAACTCTCAAACCTGTCTCCTTCCTCCAAATCCTGGTGGCGTCTGATCAAGTCCGTTTCTGGTGTTTGTTCCCCCTCCATCCCCTCCCTTACCTCAAATGGCCACACAGTTGACATCGCACGTGACAAAGCCGAATGCCTCAACTCTGTGTTTGCCTCAAAATCCTTAGTCCCAAACCCATCTCTCTCTGTTCCCACCTTTCCCAGTCGAACCAAACTGCTCCTGGACTCTGTGACCTTCTCTCCTGACAAGGTGGAGGAGTTTTTGTCAAACCTCGACTCTGATTCTGCAACTGGACCAGATGGCATCAGCCCACGGGTCCTAAAATCCTGCTCTGCCGCTCTATCTCACCCTCTCTCTGTTCTTTTCACCCTATCTTTTGCTCAAGGTCATCTGCCAGCATCCTGGAAATCAGCAAACATTACCGCTTTACACAAAAAAGGTGCAAAAACAGATCCTTGCAACTACAGACCAATCAGCCTGCTCCCAATTATCAGCAAAGTCATGGAATCCATCATTGCTTCGGATATGAAATCTTTCCTCTTCTCCAATGGCTTGATCTCTGATCATCAATTTGGTTTCAGACCAGGTCACTCTACTCTGGACATGCTGCTTCTGCTGTCTCAACAATGGATGGAGGTCCTCAATGCCAAACAGGAAATCAGAGCTGTCTCCCTTGACATATCACGTGCCTTCGATACGGTCTGGCACCCAGCTCTGCTCACCAAACTCTCCTCCTATGGTATCCATGGAAATCTCCATGCATGGCTTGCGGACTTCCTCTCTGGTCGTAGTCAACGTGTGGCCCTGAATGGATTTCTCTCATCTCCCCTTCCCGTTCAGGCTGGAGTTCCCCAAGGCAGTGTGCTGGGCCCTGTGCTTTTTCTGGTCTTTATCAATGATCTCTCCGACTCTCTGGAAAATCCTCTGTATCTCTTTGCTGATGACTCCACTCTCTGCCGCTCCATTCCTCTTCCCTCAGATCGGCAGTCTGCAGCCTCCTCACTCTCTGAAGACCTGGACAAAATCACAGACTGGTCAAACATGTGGAACATGTCTTTCAATCCTGACAAATCTCACACTCTTACTATGTCTCTCCGAAAAGATCGACTGGACAACCCTCCCATCTACTTTCTCAACAATCCTCTCCAAGAAGTTCTGTCGCTCAAGCTTTTGGGTCTCACCATCTGCCATGATCTTTCTTGGGAAAACCACATTTCCAAGCTGGCCTCCAAAGCCAGTCGCCGACTGGGCATCCTCCGTCGTGCGAAGTCCTTCCTAGGCACACCTGAGCTCCTCACCACATACAAGGCTTTCATCCGCAGCTCAATGGAATACTGTTCTCCCCTATGGGCTGGTACTCCTGCCTCACACCTGGCTCGGCTTCACGCTGTTGAATCCAAAGCTTTCAGAATCATTGGAATCTCCCGCGATGAAGCTATCTCTGAGGGCTTTTCACTCACTCACCGCAGGCAGGTAGGTGGTCTTTCTGTCTTCTACCGACTCCTCTCCGGCCTTGCTCCCCCAGCTCTCTCTGTGGTCTGTCCCCCAACTCCCACACTCACTTCAATCACACTCCTCCCTCCAGGTCTTCAAAACAGCTGTTCACCACCATCTCTTATCTTCCCCCATCCAAAACCTTGATCTTTTCTACCCCCACCAATTCACCCCAGATCCACCTTGTTTGAAATTCCAACTTCTTTCCTGGAAGTCTTGGCAGTGTCCATATGTTTTATACCTCTCCCACCCCCCCCCCCCCCTTCCCATGCCTCCCCCCAAAGCCCTCTCCCTCCCACAGTTCTCTCGATGTCTCCATGTCTCTCGGTCCCTGCTCTCAAATGTTGTGTTTGTGTCCTTCCCCCTCTCTCCCCATCTTGTCTACCGCTCCCGATGTTATTTGTTTTGTGTGTCTGTTTGTCTTTCTGTGTGATTAATGTTCGCTCTTTCACGAGCCTCGATCTTGTATACAAAAAAAAAAAAAAACCCTCCGTCCTCTTCACCCCCTTTCTCCTCTCCCCATCCCCACATCGTGTGTAACCAGACGCATTCAAAAGGGCTATTTGAATGCATTTCACCGATTTTTCCTAACTTTTGCTGCAACAGAGACTTAATCCATCTTAGCGACATGAAAAATGAAATCTGATGATGAATTGGAGTCCAGATAAAACTGAGAGAATCTCAATGAACTTTATATTACAGGCCCTAATTTCACTTAAAATGCATTTTGGTCTCAAAACGGTAACTTTTGTCCAATTTTTTATCTTCCCGTTTTTTTTTTTGGGGGGGGGGGGGGGGTTTGCAATGAAACAGAAAACCTAATACTGCATTGGAGTCATCAGAAGGAACCTGAATAAGCAAAGAGCAAATATTGAGTCATCAGGAGCAACCTGGATACCAACCAACCAATTGGATCTTAAACAACAGCATCTTAAACCATCCTCGTGACTATGAAAAATGAAATTATATCGAATTAGAGTTGACATAAAAGAAAGAGTCAGCGTGAGCTGAAAAAGCGGCCTCAGAGCTATGCGGTTTGAACAAAATGGTGGAGATTGATGTTAAAGCCCCTCTCAAAACGTGTGAAGCCACTCCCTCAACGGGGGAAGCCTCACCCATGAACGGAATAACGTCTGGCAGTATTCTAGTGTCAAGCTCGATTACAAATGCAAGTTGCCCGATTGTGTTTGAGCGGGGTAAACGTGATAACCACAGCACGTAGAATGCTGGATGATACCCCATTTAAGAGGTCTTGGGTCCGAATAGTGCATTGGTAGGTCTAGAAATATTGATATTCACGTGTCGTGTCCGTGCGGTATCCATGTTGTGTCCGTGTCGGATGTCCTGCCCCAGTGGAGTGAAGAGGTGGATGTGGGGTGAGGTGAGACTGGCAAGCCAACATAGGTGTTTGATTCACCGCTGAAATCGCCCATGCAATGTGCTGGTAGCTGGGAAGAGATGGTCCTTAGTTTCGATTGACCACTGGCTCTTCCGCCTAACCGACTGGCTCTTCCGCTTAACCGTCGGGATGGCATTCAATCGAAATCATGGTGGGTAACCGCTTTATCTAGACAGCCCCGTTTTCATAACAGTGCTCTGTAAAATGTTCCGAGCACAAAAGGGAACATTTTGTAAGCCCGATCCACATTTCGGTATTTCGGCCAAGCCTCTTCCTATTTCTGGCAAACCTCGCATCTTTCGGCGATTGGTGTAACATGAAACCATCTTGGTTTGTATTACTACAACCACCAAGGATGCATCGACTCAGCATATTTGTGGAAAATCTAAAATTATTCACTGTTTGAGTAGAATCCTTACTACAACAACAACATGCATTTTAAGGCCATTTTCCCTGCCAGAGCGGGGGTTAGCCTTGCGGTCCCCATGACAATCTTCTCCATTTTGCCCTATTTTCTGCATCTCTCCTTGTTAACCCCCTTGCCCGCATTTCTTCTTCCACCATCTTTCGCCAAGTCTTTCTCGGTCTTCCCCGTCCTCGACTTCCTTCTACATTAATTTCCATCACTCTTCTCAACCAGTCACTTTCATCCTTCCTCAACACATGACCAAACCATCTCAACCTGTTCCTCTTCACAGCATCAATCACAGGCAATATTCCCATCATCTTTCGCAATTCATCATTCGTCTTCCTCTCTCTCAACGATACTCCGCACATCCATCGAACCATTCGCATTTCCACCCTTTCCAGCCTTCGTTGCTGCTCTACGTTCATTACCCATGTCTCGCTCCCATAAATCATAACACTTCTCACACATGCAGCATACACCTTTCCCTTCAGCTTCAACGACACCCCCCTCCTCATCAGCATGCCACTCAGTTCCCGAAACTTCTTCCATGCACATCTCACTCGAGCAACCGTTGCTGAGTCTGATCCACCTTCTCCATTCAGCATGTCTCCGAGGTAGCAAAATGTTTTCACACCTTCCAGCTTCATGCCGTCTCCAAGATCCAACTCAACATTTCCTCCATCTGCAGCTCCCTCTGTGCACACCTTACATTTGAATGTAGCTGCCACACTGGTAAATGGCCCTCTCAGACCACTACATTTTTGATGAACCCACTCAGCGCACATTGTACATTGAATGGAGTTCACTCCGACACCCTTCCTGCACACAGCACACGGCCACTTCCCAGTTCTTTCCACCTCACCACATGCTTTACCACTTGCCATCACCTCCGTCTTTCCGATATTCACCTTCAGACCTTTTGTCTCCATACATTCCTTCCACTTGTTCGTCTTTTCCTTCAGTCCATCCATACTTTCCGCAATCAACACCAGATCATCTGCATACAACAACTCCCACGGTAAACCCTCCTTTACATTCTGAGCCAGCACCTCCATCACAGCTACAAATAGTAGTGGACTTAGTACCGACTCCTGATGCACTCCCACCTTCACCTCAAACTCACCACTGTTCCCATCCTTCGTCCTTACAGCTGTGCGCGCTCTTTTATACATTGCCATCACTACTCTGATCAACCATTCCTCCACTCCTAACTTCCTCAATGCCCATGTCAATACTTTGCGTGGACCCCTATCGAATGCTTTCTCCAGATCAACAAACCCAAAAAACAACTTCTTCCTCTTCTCCATGTACTTCTCCTGCAACTGCCTCACAATGAAAAGCGCATCTGTCGTTCCTCTTCCTGGCATAAATCCAAACTGCATTTCGTCGATCTTCACTTTCTTCCTTATCCTCCTCTCCAACACCCTTTCCAATACCTTCATTCCATGCTCCAATAACTTTATCGCTCGGTACGAGCCACACTCCAGAGGGTCACCTTTCCCCTTGTATAGTGGGACAAGGGTACTCAGTTCCCAATCCACTGGAATGTGGCCTTCTTTCACCACCAGATTACAGATCTCTGTCATTCTCTTCATACCCCAACTTCCTGCTGCCTTCAACATATCTCCCACAACTCCCGTCGACCCTCCCGCTTTTCCACTCTTCATTGCTTTTATCACTTCCTCAACTTCCTTCTCAGTTATCTTCTCTGCCGGTCCTAAAACTGGGTTACTCTCTATGTTGCCATCCCATTCATTCTCTGTATTCAACAGCATTTCCATATATCTTTTCCATCTTCCTTTAATTCCATCTGGGTCGACAACGATTTGTCCCACTTCATCCTTCAAGCAACTCACCCCCATCACATCACACCTCTCTTTTGCTATGTGCTTTGCAATCCTGAATACTGCTTTCTGACCCTCTTCCGAATCAAAGCGTTCTCCGAACATTTTCCTACATGCCTCCTGCGCCTTTGCCACCTCTTTCTTTGCAGCCTTCCTGGCTGCCTTATAACTTTCATGCTCTGCTGTTTCTGCTCCCGTACCCTTCGCCTTCTGCCACTCCTTGAACTTCTTCCTCTTCTCGTCAATCCTCTTTCCGAGTGCCTCGGTGGTCCTTTTGTCCATCCACATACCTCACCAACGGCTCCCAACAGACTAGCTTTCATTGACATCCAACCACTTTCAAGCTCAACCACATCATCCTCTACCCTACTCAGCCTCTCTTTTAATGCCTCCCTTACTGTCACCTCTTTCAACCTCCACACCTTCATTCTTGGTTGGGACTTCACCCGCCGAGCTCTCCTCGCACCTTTCACCCTTATGTCGCAGACAACCAAGTGGTGCTGTGAAACAGCCTCCTCCCCCGGGATCACCTTTGTGTCCCGGAGGTGCCCCCTATCTCGCCTACGCACCATCAGGTAGTCAACTGTTGTCGTCGACCCACCTGACGTGTATGTAACAAGCTTATTATCCTCTTTCTGGAACTGAGTATTACAAATCAACAAATCAGCTCCATCAGCAAACTCCAAAATCCTTTCACCTTCTCCATTTCTCACACCATATCCGTAACCCCCATGAACTCCCTCAAAACCATCCATACTCCTTCCCACATGTCCATTCAGGTCTCCTCCCACCACAACAACTTCCTCATCTTTCACGTTTTCCATCAGCTTCTCTATCGCACACCAGAACTTGTCCTTCTCTTCATTGCTTTGACCAACCTGCGGAGCATATCCCGAGATGACGTTCACCAAGAGCTTTCCAATCATCATTTTCACCATCATCAACCTATGACTCACTCTAGTCACACTCACCACACTGTCGACAAACTCCTCAGAAAACAGGACACCAACACCATTCACGCCCTCCGGGCACCCTTGCCACACAAACTTGTATTTCTGTCCCTGCCTACCCTTCACCATTCTCACACCACTTCCCTTCCATCTCATCTCTTGCACACAACATATGTCCACTCTTCTTCTGACCAATACTTCCACCACTTCTCCTGATCTCCCTGTCATTGTCCCTACATTCCATGTCCCAAACCTCAGAAACCGATCTCCACTTCGGGCTGCACCCTGCCCATATGTACTTGTAATTGTCATGGTTCTCTTTTTGTCCCCCGTCGCTCAGCGGAGCGAAAGGGGGACTATGGCTTTCCCCTCCGTCCGTGTGTCCGTCCGTCCGTCCGTCCGTGCGTGCATGCGTAAGCGAAGGACCGCATTCGAATTTGGTGTGTGGGTGCAACCCACGTCAAAATCCAGGATGGCCGCCGCCATGTATGTCTGATGCCATGTATGTCTGAACCTTGTAACCTGCATATCTTGAAAATTAAGTGAAGTACCAACTTCTAATCTGGTGTGTGGGTGTATCTCGGCATAAGGAAGAACGCTATTGAAAATTGGGTCGGCACGTCAAAATCCAAGATGGCCGCCGCCATGTATGTCTGAACATTGTGAGATGAATATCTTGAAAAATAAGCGAAGTACCAACTTCTAATTTGGTGTGTGGGTGTATCTCGGCATAAGGACGAACGCTAATTGAAAGTTGGGTCGCCACGTCAAAATCCAAGATGGCCGCCACCATATATATGTCTGAAACTTGTGAGCGAAATATCTCGAAAAATAAGCGAAGTACCAACGTCTAATCTGGTGTGTGGGTGTATCTAGGCACAAGGAAGAAGGTTGTTTAAAATCGTGACGCCACGTCAAAAGCCAAGATGGCTGCCGCCATGTATGTCTGAAATTTGTGAGCGAAATATCTTGAAAAATAAACGAGGTACCAACTTCTAATCTGGTGTGTGGGTGTATCTCGGCACAAGCAAGAACGCTGTTTAAAATTGGGTCGCCACGTCAAAATCCAAGATGGCCGCCGCCATGTATGTCTGATGCCATGTATGTCTGAACCATGTAACCTGCATATCTTGAAAGATAAGCGAAGTACCAACTTATAGTCTAGTGTGTGGGTGTATCTTGGCATAAGGAAGAACCCTATTGAAAATTGAGTCGCCACATCAAAATCCAAGATGGCCGTCGCCATGTTTGTCTGAACCTTGTGAGATGAATATCTTGAAAAATAAGCGAAGTACCAACTTCTAATTTGGTGTGTGGGTGTATCTCGGCAAAAGGAAGAACGCTATTGAAAATTGGGTCGCCACGTCAAAATCCAAGATGACCGCCACCATATATATATGTCTGAACCTTGAGCGAAATATCTTGAAAAATAAGCGAAGTACCAACTTCTAATCTGGTGTGTGGGTGTATCTAGGCACAAGCAAGAACGCTGTTTAAAATTGGGTCGCCATGTCAAAATCGAAGATGGCCGCCGCCATGTATGTCTGATGCCATGTATGTCTGAACCTTGTAACCTGCATATCTTGAAAAATAAGCGAAGTACCAACTTCTAATCTGGTGTGTGGGTGTATCTCGGCATAAGGAAGAACGCTCTTGAAAATTGGGTCGCCACGTCAAAATCCAAGATGGCCGCCGCCATGTATGTCTGAACCTTGTGAGATGAATATCTTGAAAAATAAGCGAAGTAACAACTTCTAATCTGGTGTGTGGGTGTATCTATTGGGTCGCCACGTCAAAATCCAATATGGCCGCCACCATATATATATGTCTGAAACTTGTGAGCGAAATATCTCGAACAATAAGCGAAGTACCAACGTCTAATCTGGTGTGTGGGTGTATCTATTGGGTCGCCACGTTAAAATCCTATATGGCCACCGCCATGTATGTCTGAACCTTGTGAGATGAATATCTTGAAAAATAAGCGATGTACCAACTTCTAATTTGGTGTGTGGGTGTATCTCGGCATAAGGAAGAAGGCTATTGTAAATTGGGTCGCCACGTCAAAATCCAAGATGGCCGCCGCCATGTATGTCTGAACCTTGTGAGCGGAATATCTTGAAAAATAAGCGATGTACCAACTTCTAATCTGGTGTGTGGGTGTATCTCGGCATAAGGAAGAACGCTATTGAAAATTGGGTCGCCACGTCAAAATCCAATATGGCCACCCTCCACGTATGTCTGAACCTTGTGAGCGTAATATCCTGAAAAATAAGCAAAGCACCAACTTCTAATCTGGTGTTTGGGTGTATCTAGGCACAAGGAAGAACCCTATTGAAAATTGGGTCGCCACGTCAAAATCCAAGATGGCCGCCGCCATGTATGTCTGAACCTTGTGAGCGGAATATCTTGAAAAATAAGCGAAGTACCAACTTCTAAGCTGGTGTGTGGGTGTATCTAGGCATAAGGAAGAACGCTATTGAAAATTGGGTGGCCACGTCAAAATCCAATATAGCCACCTCCATGTATGTCTGAACCTTGTGAGCGAAATATCATATCATATCGTTAGGTCCAAAACTTCAATTCCGTGACCATTTTCTGGCTAGTAAGGTTTGACGATTGATTTGACTTCTTTTGACATTTTATAACAAAAATAGCCTCTATGTCCCTCCCAAAAATCCCGGCATTTTTCGCCAGAGGCCCGAATCCAAGATGACCGCCGGCACTATCTTGAAAAATTAAGTTTTGAACCAGAACACCTAGAATCACGTACAAAGACACTTTTTTGGGTAATTTGACCACGAGGATTCCGAATCTGACATTAGTTTGACGTTATGACATTATTTTGACCCAGAAATCCAAGATGGCCACCATCCAGTAGAGCAAAAATGCAACTTTTGTACTTAAACATGTTAAAGAAACTACCTCCATAAGGATATCTTGCAGTAAAGTAATTGATGATTGCATGACAAGTAAACTCATTACACTTCAAAATAAGCTATTTTTAATAGCTGTGACATGAACAGTTTTCAAATGAAGTAATTAATCAATATGACCTTTAATTATATGATTAGTCCGAATCAGAGCATTCTGCTTCACTAGAATCTGCATCATCAGATTCCGATGAATCTCCCCACCTTTGTACATCATCATCTCGCTCCTCATTCCCCTCCTGGCTCTCATCTTCCTCACTCTCTTCAGCTGGCCCTGGTGCAGGTAGATGTGTCGGGAGAGCAGGTTGCGTGTGGCGGACAGGGCGACAGCGACCACCCACCAGCTCCCAGCCATGTCCGAGTGGCGAGGGGTGGTGTTTCTTGGAGGGATGACACACAAGATATGCCAAGTAGTTTGCTCGGAGGCAGTGTTGGCGTAGGCTGTCTGCATCTGGAGGGAGACGGATAAATGATTTGTTTTTCAGTGTCTTCCACTTTGCTGCACGGGCCTCAGCCATGGTGCTACTCTTTTCGTCGCCATAGATGACATGTCGTGTGAACTGGAAGAGCTCCTCTAGCACCTCCTCAAGGTCAAGGCTATCTCCACACAGCGAGAGCTGCCGTCGAGCCACAGGGCTCTTCGCCACCCGGTCATACACCAACTTCTTACCCTTGCCATAGAAGCCTGAGTTGGCATCACAGCCTGTCATACAGTGCAGCTGCACAATACAGTCTGCCATCTCGTCATTAACCAGGCCATGACATAAGATAGTCTCCTTCTTCCTCTTGATACAGAGCTTTCCGGGCAGCTGCTGCGAGATGACTGCTGCCGCGACATAGGCATCGGTATCAGTGGTATCAATGACAACAGGGCCACTGTAGCCTGATTCACGCAGAACTGCGTAAGCAGAAAAGAGGACAGTATCAGCCTCAGACTGGTCAAAGCTGTAGTTCTCCATTGGTTGCTGGGTTGACAAATTGGTGCAGTGGGAGCCAACAGAGTAGACAATCTCTGCATCAACACTCTCTGCAAGGTCTGTCAGGTAGGTGCATATCAGCTTTTGCATCCGCCCCTTGTTACTGACGCTACATGGAAGTGTTTTGAATGCTTGGGCAGAAGGGAAGGGGTCATTCAATTTCATGTAGGTGTTGGGTATATGTGCCTTACCCTGTACCCGCAGGTCTCGCTCGTCATCTTTAGTAGAGTATGGTGTGTCATATGGGTCATTCACACAGAAGATACGTTCAGCATCACCATGGCGGGCAAGGATGATGGTAGACACCTTGTGGACATAGTCTGACCACTTGTATGGGGTGCCATGTTGCGTCTGTCGATCCTCTGCTGATGGAGTTGCCATCCTCCAAATCATGCCCATGTCGATGAGAGCGGTGTAGGGTTCCTGCAGATCTACAGATTGCAGAGAGAGTTTCTGGATGAGCTTACTCTTCTGTGTCTTCCTGTATGTTCCGTTGGAGTTGAATAAAGCCACACACTCCTCAACAACACGATGTTCCAGCAACTCAGTGAGGTCCACAAGATGACTGACCTCAACCAGGTTGATCATTGCCTTGAGAGCATTCTGCTCCATTGCAGCAGCTCTCGTTTTGAGTTCCTCCCTGGGCTTCTCCGTGTCTGGCATCTTGGCAAATGTCAAGCGTTTACTCAGAGGGACAGGTGCATGAAGGGAGGTATTCTTACTGAATACCTGCTCCTGCAAGAAGCTGGTCAACTTTTCCTCCCCTGCAGCATGGGCAGAATTGAAGTCCACAACGAGCTCATTAGAGGCAGGCATGGCTGACTGTAGGGTGCGGAGTGTGGGTGAGGATGGGTCAAATGGAAAGGAGTCAAACTCATGTATGCAGGCTACCAGGTCCTGCACGCACTGCTCATCTTCTCGCATTCGTTTTGGGCCACATTCAATGTGCTTCCTCTTGGCTTTTTTTCGGTTGGCCAGGGCATTATGAGCCGCCCGGATCTGGGCTACATTGTTCACATTTCTGGAGTGCACCAGCAGCTGCTTCTCATTCTTGAGGATGGAGAGCCAGCCAGACTTCATTTTGCTGCCCTTGTTCATGGTGCATTCGATCCACATGTCCCAGGCCATGTTGGAGTAGGGGTTGCCTGTGATGGACTGAGCGAAGTCAGTACGAAGGAAGGTGACCTGATCAGCAGGGAGATTTGTCAGCATTGCCCAGAAGTCAGATAGCCACCTCCCGTACCTATTGTTGTCGTACGCTACCATCCATGGCAGCATGGCGCGCAGAGAGCTGACGTACTCGTCCCAGTTACAGATATGGACTGCGTGGACATTCTGCATTAGTGCATCTGTCATGGACAGGAAGTCCCTCCAGTAGTCTGCCATGTCACTGGCCCCCACATGGATGAATAAGTTAGTGATAAGGCTGTCCAGATCAGCATCCTCCTCCAGTGCTGCATGAGCAGCAGCACGGGATTCTTGGGAAAGACTAGTATCTCTCAGAAACTCGAGGTTCTCCCTCGTCTCATCAGCCAGGCAGGGCACGAGCCTCTCCTGCACCAGCTGACTCATGAGCGCCTCATACATAAGCCTCAAGCAACGCAGCCCCCTTTTGTAATGCTTGCCTTTCAGCGCACGATCAACGGAGCCCTCGGCAATAACCTAGACGCTACAGAAACATCCAGTTACAGCGGTGTGCAGTACCCCCTCCTGTCAACGTGTCGTTGGTAAAGTCATCATTGTCAATGATACTAATGCTTGGTTCTCCCTCAGCGATCTCATCAGGACAGATCAAACATCGCTCGAGGTCATGCATGGTCCAGAGGTCACGTAGGAGAAGCACGTTCGGGTAGCTGATCCCCATGCCCAGCTTGTAGTAAGAGTCAATAAGCTCCTTGCTGCGAGTCATCCCATGAAGGGTGATGGTGGCATTGATGGCGGTAGTGGTGGGTCACTTTGTAATGTACTGCGTGATGAGAGAGGTGAGAGAGAGTGTGCTGGGAGACAGATCTACCTCCTTCCCCTGCAAAGCAGATAGCAGCTGCACCATGAGAGGCGAGAGCTCTTCCTCCTCTTCTAGCTCCTCGACTCTTGGCGGCCATGGGATGGGTTTGATTGACTTGACATCATCCTTGAGCCGCTTAGCCACATTGTGCACCAGTTGTTCACTGCCAACACCGATGGCGGAGAGTGCTGCTTCAACATATGAACCACCCCCAGACGTGTCATAGACTAGGTCTCTCTGGTTTCTCTGAGGGCGGGAGTGGAAGCCGATCTTGCCCTCAAACTCCCGGGTCAGGATATCTTTGAGAAAGGATGACTTGATGCTGGATGTTGAGAAGCCATACCGAGATATGATAGAGCTGTAGTCTTTGAGGAGGCTCTGTAGTGACCTTAGCTCACGTTCCTCAAAGATAACTGTTCTGATGTGGTCAAAGAAGATAGTCTGAGCCTCACGGAGATTGACATTGTGCATGCGTGGGAGTTTGTCATCTTCACTCATTTTCTGGTAACTACGCACATATTTCAACCAGCATTTGTTGTGATATCTGATCTCAATCGCATATGGGTCATCAGCTGCATAATCGATCACACAGTTGATTCTGTCTCGCATGCTCTGATCTTCGAGGGCCACCGTGTGACTCTTGAACGTTGCCCATGCATTATCATACGAAATCAGGGACAGCTTTGATTCTGGGTGCTTTGCCGACTCCGGTTTACAGCACCAGACACATTTTGTTTTTTCATGTATCAGCCCTTCTACACTTGATCGCAGCCGCTTGGCAGGTGGAGAAGCAGCCGGGGGGAAAGCCTCAGACATGGACGAAGACTGAGATTGGCATTCCTTGACTTCTCGTTTTTTCTGTCTTGTCTTGGCCTGCTCCAGTTTATTAGCATTCCATAAGGTCAGCCTACATGATTTATGGACACATTGTCTGCCGGGACCATTATCCCAATTGACTGTTGCATAAACGTCTCCGAACTTGTCAAGACCGCTCCATAACAGGGCTTTTTTCTTGAGATTTTCCCAACTCTCAACGGAGGTAACGACATCAGTGGCTTCATTGCAAAGCCCGCCACACTGGAGGACACACGGAACGGTGGACATTCTCTTAACAGCTATCTTCTGAATACTGCACTTCTCAGTGCCGTCTCATTCGCTCGTATACTCCCTGGAAAGACAGAAATAAGTATATGACATTACACACACAGACAAATAAAAAACAAGAAAATAGCAATTCACTAATCAGGACCTCAATTCCGTGGCCAGTATAGATTTAGCCAAAATAATGTGTTAATTCATGATCATATGTTCTCCCATTTAAAAGTTGCATTTTCGCTCTACTGGATGGTGGCCATCTTGGATTTCTGGGTCAAAATAATGTCATAACGTCAAACTAATGTCAGATTCGGAATCCTCGTGGTCAAATTACCCAAAAAAGTGTCTTTGTACGTGATTCTAGGTGTTCTGGTTCAAAACTTAATTTTTCAAGATAGTGCCGGCGGTCATCTTGGATTCGGGCCTCTGGCGAAAAATGCCGGGATTTTTGGGAGGGACATAGAGGCTATTTTTGTTATAAAATGTCAATAGAAGTCAAATCAATCGTCAAACCTTACTAGCCAGAAAATGGTCACGGAATTGAAGTTTTGGACCTAACTAATAGCATGTTTTCTGCGTCTTAAACTTTGTCAACTCACATCACTTCACCGACGGGGGACCTAGGCGTAACGCTTGTTGAGGCAATGTTTTTATGGCCGGATGCCCTTCCTGACGCCAACCCTCTTAGTCGTCTCTTACGACACGCAGGGATACGGTGTACCTATTCTGACCAGGGTACACACTGGGAAACGTTTAAAACATGGAAATTCGGGGGGGGGGGGGGGGTGGCGGCGTCAGCATCACGGCTGCGGTTTAAACATATTCCAACAATATCCAAACAGAACCATGAAAACCATGAAAAACAATCTGGGAAAAGTCTCCAAGCGAGAACGTGGATTTGAGAAAGAAGGAGCAGAGGCGGAAGAAAAACGAGATACAGGGGGCGGGGCACAAGTCGAGACGAGGAGGAGAGCGTACAAGCACGTGTCCGGGAGGAGAGAAAGAATCAGGATAGAATTCTTTGTCTAGGGAGGTGAGGTGAGGGGGAGAAAATAAAATAAAATAAACAAGCAATACAGCGAAGGAAAGAACCCAAATCGACAAAACACCGACGGGGGGAGGGAAGCCCCAAGTTACTTACCAGGCCGCGCACGAGGTACGACCCAGAAAACGATTAACTACACACAAGTTTGTACGAATTACAAACCAATACCAACCAGAAACACACAATAACACGTACACAGCAAAATAACCAGTGGAAATTTGACAAAGACAAGAATGGGAAAACACTTAAACTTCGATGCCGTGGAGAGCTCGAAGTACGCTTCACTCGCCCGAGGAACCGGAAGTCCTTCCTTATCCGGAAGTCCTTAGTCCTTAGAATCCTTACTCATGGTGTAAAATTATTTAGAGGTTGCACCTCAAGGTTGCACCTTGAGGACTACAGGTATAACCTGTAGACAGTTTGAATATGGCAGTCGACTAAGAGTGACGTCACAGTTAAGCGTGAAGAAGAAGATGTTGACTTTTACTTACAAAATTACCGACTATAAATAGCAAATTGGAAAAAGACATCTATTTTATAGGGTATCAAGGGATAATTGAGTGTCGAGGTAGTCTGAGCATTTGGATTTCTGTTTAAACCCAGTAGACATGCTCAATCAATGAAAGATTATTTGGTTCAAACTTGCCCTTTACTGGGCATTGGATATGATCAGCGCAGCATATACAGTGCCTTCAGAAAGTATTCATACCCCTTGACTTTTTCACATTTTGTTGTGTTGCAGCCTGAATTGAAAATGGATTAAATTGAGATTTTTGTCAATGATCCACACATAATACCCCATAATGCCGACGAAGTCGTCGGAGACATTATGTTTTTGGGTTGTCCGTCCAGCTGTCCATCCGTCCATCCATGATAGGTTTTCGTTACCGCGATAACTTGTGAACCAGTGATGGGATTCTGACCAATGTTTGTGCAAGTATGATGCAAAGATGAACTGATTTGATTTTTATGTTATGAGGTCAAAGTCTGTACTTGGTTTATAACTTGAGAATGGCTGAAGTTATCTTATTCAAACTTGGTACACGCATGTATTTATAATCATGTGAAGATGAACTGAGGAGATTTTGCGGTTAGGAAGTTTTGGGGTCAGACATCCCGTCAGGTAAACAAAATCCGTTACCGAGCTAACTTGTGAACCAGTCATGAGATTTTCACCAAACGTGGTACAACTACTGTCCTGCTCACAGCCGGTTAACAACGAGACCCGTGAATAAATGAGCCGAAACAGGCTTTAACTCCCAGGCGTTCTGAATTGTGGTGGTGAAAAGCTTTCTTGGCTGAGGAGTATCACGACGACCTTAAGACCTTTATAAAACCGAATGGCTTTATTCCCGAACAAACAAGGGAAAATAAAATCAATAATCACTTTATACAATGAGGTAAAATGATGAGGTAAAATAAATCCTATTAAAACGAAGGTACCTCACTCTCAGTCATGGTCACATACAGGGAAAAGGGACACAAAACTGGGCGACTTATCTCTGGTGTGGCAATGGGGGAGCGGGAATATGGGGCACCTCGCTGGTGCTGAGGAGATGGGCAGGACAATGGACAAGGTGAAGTGACAGCTGGACGACAAAGAGAAGATGTGGAGACGAGTAGGATGATGAACAGGCAGCAAGCAGACAAACGGTCACAGGGAGTCCTTTCAGCTCTCCTCGCTCCCAATTCTCCTCAGAACTATCCCAGTTCGTTCCCACTCCTTTAGTTCTTCTCACAGATGGCGCAATCCTCTCAGAACAGTTCCCGTTCCTTTTTGCACACCGAGCTCACTCGATTCTCCTCACAGAACTCTCTTCCCAGGGCTCCTCCCTCATCTCCCTTGAGAACGCTTGCCCCTTCTCCAGGTGTTGAGCTCCACCCATGTCCAGGGAACGATTATAGCTCCACCCCCTCTCCTTCTGCCTGGCAGAATGTCACCCGGCATGCCCGGCGGAAGTTTACATGAGGTTTTACACACATTTCCTTAACTTTAATCCCTCTCTGTCTTATCACAAGCACGACCCTCATATCGTGCGCATTTAAACACAACCTTAAGCTACATTTTCCCTGCTTATGTACATCGACATGCTACTACACGTCACACGGTCCATACTATTACTATGCAATCCTATCCTTCCTACGTATTCTCTAACCTCCCCCCATAAACGTAACAGCACATATAATGATACAAAGATGAACTGATTAGATTTTGGCGTCAAAGGTCATGTCAAGTAAAAATGTGATATTTGAGAACTAAATCGAACTTGCTACAAGTATTATAATGATGTAATAATGTGGGCGGAGGCATATTGGTCTACCTCCCATGAAGGGTGCCGTTCTATTATTATTTAATCCATTTACCCTTGTTTTGTAATCTACCATCTCTAACGTATTGCCATTGTGTGTCTCTAATCCTTCCATTATGACACTCTCCTTAGCTTCAGCAGTTTTGTGACGACTCAGTCAGAGGTTATGAAGGTCAAGTACAGCGCCATCTTGAATGCTGAGCCCTGCTCTGAAGAGGAGTTCGTCATAGAGGAAGCAATAGAAAAAAATAATTTCTGCTTTGCAACTCGGCCTGGCTTTTTGAATCACGACAACAAGCTGTCCTCTTCAGTGTCTGTTTCTAGCAATGGATACAATGGTTCCATAACACAAAGAGAATGCACAGATGAAAAAACAACAAACACCACGAAGCATGGTGCAAAGAAGAGTCGGAAGAATTGCAACAGCTTGAATAAAGTCAAACTTGCACGTGTGACATCTCGGCCTTCTGCAACTACAAAGCCAACCTCATTAAAACAGAAAGCTGAAGTTGAGCATTTACCCAGAAAGAATCGGGTAACAGCTGGCAAATCAAAAACTGTGGTTGATACAAAATGCGAAACACAAGCCACTGCGAGTGTGCTGGATAATCGAGAGGCCCTGGACAGTGCTGGTAAGAATGTAATCCTTCTGATTATTCCTCACTTTGACTGTTATAATTGCTTCTAAGGCTTGTGCTTGCATACAGCAAATAAGACAACGCTCCCCCCCCCCCTTCCCCATCCCATCAACCCTCCACCACCACCACCCCCACTACCCCAAAGGCATTTTGTTGAAGACCTTTTTTGATTGTTGATCTGCTTTTCATTTTCCCCTCATTGCAGAAAAGAATGGAATAAAGAAAAGAAAGAAGCATGTGTCATGTAACGATGACATCAACAATGGGAGCCAAGATTATGAGATTGGATTACAGAGGAAGCAAAAGTCTCAACAGATGCAAAGAGCTGTGCGCAGTAATAGGTCAGAAACTTGTGTGATGCAAAGTCCTAATGAAAGAGCATCATCTTCATTGGAAGAAACCTGTGCAACCCAAAATAGTAATTCATTCAAACTTGATTCAACCCCCGACGAACCAACACATTCCCAACTCAAACGCCAGATGTCAAATTACCAACACTTGCCTCGCCATGCCTCACCTTCTGAGCGATCAAAGCGTCCGTCCGTTCGCCTGGCCTCCCTGTCCCGAAGCTCGCCCGATCACCATGCCAAAACTAGGCGTCTGCCGAGAAAAAGGAAATCTCGCGCCAAGGCAGTATATGATCAAAGGTTGGTTATTTTATTTTTTCCAACACCTATGCTCCACCTTTGCATTCATTTTAGCTACAATCCACCATTCCCTGTCTTTCAACATTTTGCTCATTGACATGGGCTCTTCTATTTTTTTAGTCACCATTGGACTAAGTCCGACACGGGGGCTTATGGATTGGGTCTTGTCTGTCCATCCGCAATCATGTCTTGGACATGTGGACGGACCGATTCTGTTCAAACTTGGCACAAAGACAGTACATGATGGTGTGCATCTGCACATGATTCTGTTTCGAGATTCGATCAAAGATGCCCGACTGGTGGCCATTTTAGTTTTATAAAACCTGATATTGAACACGTTCTCAGCCATTTCTCGGACATGCATTTACCGATCTTGTTCAAACCTGACACACAGATTAATTAATGATGGCTTACATGTGCACGTCATTGTTTTGAGATCAGATCCAAGGTGGCTGACTGGCAGCCATTTTGTTAAACGTGTCCTCAACCATTTATTGGACATGCATGGTCCGATTTCGTTCACACTTGGCACAAAGACAACACATGAGTATACATATGCATAAGATTTTGTTTTGTAATCAGATCAAAGTTATACAAGGTATAATCTTGTAAATATGGGCTCGCCTTTTAACTCTGTACAGCAAAATTACTAAAGCCACGGGGACTGTGACATTCTATATCTTTTTCTCCTCGTTTGCAATCTCTCTTCTTTGACCATGTGCACTACTTCGACATCATCTTCATCTTCATCATCATCAGCCTTGGCCTTTGATCTTCATCATCATCATCATCAGCCTTGGCCTTTCATCTTCATCATCATCATCATCAGCCTTGGCCTTTCATCTTCATCATCATAATCATCATTTTTGAGAACTGTCTTGGATTAAATTTCGCCAAGTCCAGCATGTTGATCTGTTCGGGTAGTTTGTTCGTCTGTCCGCTCGCCTGTAATCCCCTACAGGTCACAATTTTAAACATATTGTTACGGATCTCAGAGACGGCACTCCCCTTAGCAAGGGGGGGTTAATCCCCTTGGCCTGTTCAGCTGGCCGTCTCTAGTCCTGGTACTTATAACGCTCTTTTGCGGGGTGAAATTGGTCAGGGTTATTGGTCAAGGTGTTCTTCCGAATACCTTTACCAATCCCTCTGCAAAACAGGGAGACAAGTACCGCTCGAACCACGGACAAGATGGTATTTGCCGAGCGGTTTAGCAATCCGCGATTCGAGCCGTTAGCAATTGACGAACCCAATTCCGAGCGTTGGCCAAATCGTGCCACAGGTACTCAATTGGAGACAGGGCGAAAGCGATCGGGGGAAAGAAGAAACCAAGGGTAAGAAATAACAGACATTTATTAATTATGTACACCAAAACCAAAGGAGAAGAAACGAAAGTAATATACAGAAGAAGAAGAAGATACACAGGGCAGCCTTAAACAGTCTTATATTACCAATGCCCAGGACAGACAAACAGACTTACACGAAAGGGGAATAGCAGGCAGGAATGACTGGAAGAAGGAGAAGGGTCCAAGCAGGTGACAGGGTAGGACGGTCCGGGCCGGTGCGCAGCGTCGAGGGTGGCTCCAGTCCACGCTCCGGACTCGAGGCGAAAAACCCGGCGGCAGCTGCACGTATTCGTTCACGCGGTAGGGCTTTTCGAAGCAGCTTGTCAAAGAGCTCCGCGCAGCTTCGTCTCTCTCAGCCATATCTCACCAAGCGCCGTCTCCAACCCAAGCCGACTCTCTGAACCTTCTCACTCGACTCTCAACCGCACCTTCTCACCCACTGTCCAAGCAGTCCCTTTCAGCCACTTTTATTGTTTGTGTTGGAATCAAGCCGCCGGCTCTGATGACACGCCTACCGGTTGGCTCACCGCGGTGCTGGTTGGCCGGCAAAGGGCTCGCTGACTCCACCTCTGCCGATGCGTCGACGTGCCACACCTTGTTCTGGTGGCTCCGCCCCCTTCTTCCTCGGCTTGACCGCATGGCTAATGGTGGTTTGGGGCCAACAACCGAATCAAGGCAAGGAGCAGCCAAACGCTGCTGGCAAACGAAGTACCGGGGCCTATCTTATTTAATTAATGCAACGCAGATTCAACTATTGGGAACAGATCCTTAACTGAAACACATAATAATGAAATAACTACGGAGAGGTCCGATGGTTCGCTACGTGTTGTACATGGACTAACTCGGGTGCGATCTTTAACAAGCCAATTGATGGGGATATTTACAGGGGAACATTTATAAGGGAAACATTTACTAAAATTTACTAGTGAAGGTTCTAAAAACCGTAACAATATCTTCTCGAAACGTGAACAAATGGTGGAGTTAGCCAAAAGGAAGAAGCCTATTCATTGGGAGGTCAAAAGGTCAACATAGGCCAAAGGTCACCAACTTAGTTTAATTTATAAAATCCGCAATTTCCAATTGACTTGAGATTTGAAGAGGACTAGAATATAAGATCTGTCGCTTCGCTGACGGAAATACCAATCTTTGCTGCGATGGCTAATCTATGGGGGAAGAAAAAAAAAAAGGATTCCTGGGAGATCCTGCTCTCTGTGCAGGGATAACCAACGTCACGTGTTGGCATTTGCAGTTTTCACACGCGTGTCCATGTACCTGTAAAAAAAAAAATAATAATAAAAAAAACTTTTTTTTTTGATCACAAACACTTCCGGGAGTGACCCGAATACACCGTAGTTGGATTTATTGAAATCCGTTAATCCGTTCTCAAGTTATAACACGACAAACAAACAGACAGACAGACACGGCTCCTTTTATAATATAGATATTTGCAAATCGGTTCACTCAATTCAACCACCAATTATTTTTGAGGTCAACCTTGGCCAAAATGGCAACATAGGCCTAAGGTCAACAACTGAGGTGAAATTTATAAAATCGATATTCATCCGATTGACTTGAAATTTGAATAGGATTGGCACATCAGGTTGTGGAATTCAACCACCAATTACTTTTGAGGTCAAAAGGTCAATATCGGCCGAATTTTTAAAATTGTCAATTTTCATCAGATTCTCTTGATATAATTGAATAGGATTTGCATATTTGGTCTTTGAATTCAACCACCAATTTATTTTAAGGTCAAATTTGATTTTGGGATTTCGCAAGTGTCATGCTCTGCACACCATTTTATTATTTTTTGGTTTGATTGTCTGTCTGCTATGTCTATTAATTATGTACTTTTGGAATGTACCTTTTGACCCTTTGAACTGCTAAGACCCATTAGAACTTTGAAGAACCTTTGTCCCCCAATACCCTTAAGACAACCAATACCCCCAAAATGCCCCCCGAAGACCCTTAAATATGCTGAAGAACCAGAGAGCCTGAGGATCCAAAAGACCTCGAGGACTCGAAAGACCCCAAGGACCCAAAAGACGCCTCTTTAAAAAAAGTTAAAATACAATACTAAATTCAGTTTTATATGGAGGACGTCATGTGTCACGTGTGTCCGATGAAAGCGGGGTTGTAGCAAAGTGGGAAGGTGGAGGAAACCAGTTAACACTGCCAGCAAAAAAAAAAAAAAAAAAGCAGTTATAAAGTGGTAGTTCAATTTATTTTATTTTTTCCGATCATGTCTATGAAGTTGTTGACCTTTTCAGATCATCAGGTGCTCATCAAGAGCAAGCATGCCTTTCTTCACCTAACCTATTGCTTTGTGATTTCTTTTTTTTCCACAGTGATAACTTGAGCATCCCTGATCAGAGGGTTCTTCAAAAGCAGACCTTGTCAACAGTGAATGCTGGAGTTTGGAAACCCAAAGGTCAGAGCAAGGGCCAAGAAGCATTTAATCACCGTCCAAATCAGAAGCGACAGAAGGCGAGCTCTGCAAAGGTTTTTGAAAAAGAGCAACAGGAAGAGGAGATGTATTTGGCAAACACCAGTTCCATGTCCATGGATGAAAATGGCGATTTGGAGACTGAGTGAGTTAAAATGAGATGACAAGGCGTTCCCCATCGATGCTCATGATTTTGTTTTCGCTCTTGTATTCATGTTTCTTTTTTCATGTTGGTTCTTTTTCACATCTTCTCTGCTACTAGACCTTTATTGTATTTTGTCTTGCCAACTCTGAAGCGAGGGAGAAGCTATTGTAATTACCTCCTCCACCAAAGGTACTGCTACGTGCTCCTCCCCGACCCCCTGGTCACGGTGTACCTCCGAGCCCCGAGAGGAGTCACGGCAGAAAAATGTGTTATTCTGTATGTCAAAGATCAATGGTGAAGCCACACCAATTGTTACTCACAAACAAATATTGTATTAAGATCACACAAGAATAACAGTACAACAATAATATTAATCAAAAGTACAATCAATATCCTATGATGGTACCATCAGTTTTGTAATATATAACTCACTGTGCTCCAAGTGAGTGAACCAAGAACATTCCCAATGTCTCTTTCCCGGCTTCAAACCCAAGTTGAACCTCGATCGTCAGAACGATGTCCAATCGAGCAGAATCCCGTTCGGATTACAGTCAGTCACGCGGCCAAAGCTGCGTAAAGGCGCCCTCAAGGCGACTGGGAAATCCAAAGGCGCCCTCCAGGCGACTGGGAAATCACACCCTCGTGTATTGACGTTTCACGGCTCACAGTCGGCGACACGCAGACGTTCCACTCAAAAGCCACGTCACACACACGCACACCTCAGATCGACGTCTGAATGTGGTGAAAATGGTCGAAACGAGACGAAACCCTGAGCGAAGTGCAAGTCCTGCGCAAGTCAAAATGGCCGACGGCCCGGTCTCTTGGTGGAACGGCACGACAATGATGACGATGATTCTCCTCAGAATCCACCGCAAAACTTGACACGCAGGTTGATCTGTCACAGCGATAACAACTCTGTCGCAGGAATCCCTTTCCCGGGAAACCAAAAGTTCCCTCGTGACTCTTGCTCGCCAACGTTCACTCCAGACCGCAAGTAGCTCGGCTCCTTATTGTCCGACTCACTCGCTCCGCCTTCTTTTTCTCTTCTCCCTCTTCGTCGTCATCCCGTTCCCGATCCGGTTTCCTGTTTCTTTTAACTCTAACTTTTCACCTTTTGAAAACAGTTCATAAACAATAAACCTTTTAAAAACAATAATAGTACATGGAATCAAAAATGTTTACAGTGGATGAAAACCACCACAACGGAAGTGACTAATCCGTAACAGTACACGGAGGTTATGTTTCACCCCTGTCTGTTTGTCTTTGTTTGTCAGCAGGATATCTCCAAGTTATTGACGGATTTGGATGAAATTTGGTGGAAATGTTCGTGTGTGATGACGAATTAACTCTATTTTGGTGAAGATCAAGTTCTGGATGCGATCATTTTTTAAATTTCATAAGTAATTCTTCATCATTGAGTGTTCGGGCCAAAAACGATATGTAGCCCGATATTTCAAAGTTGTGGACAGTTTATGAAAAAACCTGGTGGATGTGTTGGGTTGGTGACAAGGACAAGCCGGTTAGATTTTGGTGCGGGACATGGACGAATGGTCCGGATGCAAATCTGGCCTATCAGTGGGATACAAAACCTTAACAATTTGGCGTGGCGGAGGTATGCGCTCTACCGTGTGCCGTTCTAGTTCTTCTTTTTATCATTGTTTATTTACTCTTGTTTTCTACTATCTCTATCGACCAGCTTGTTGCCATTGTATTTTTCTAATCCTTCCGTTTTGACACCCTCCTTAGCTTTAACAGTTATGTGACGACTCAGTCAGAGGTTATGAAGCTCAAGTACAACACCATATTGCAGGCTGAGCCCTGCTCTAAAGAAGAGTTTGACATCGAGGAGGAAACAGAAGAAAATCATTCCTGCTTTTCAACTCTGCTCAGCAATGACAATGACAGCAACAAGCTGTTTTCGAGCAATGAATGTGATGACTCCATAATACAAAGAGAATGCACAAATAAAATAACAAAGCAAACAACAAACACCACGAGGCATGTTCCAAAGAAGAGTGGGAAGATTTGCAACACCGTGAAAGCCAAACTTGCACGTGTGACATCTAGGCCTTCTGCAACTACAAAGCCAACCTCATTAAAGCAGAAAGCTGAAGTTGAGCATTTACCTAGAAAGAATCGGGTAACAGCTGGCAATTCAAAAGCTGTGGTTGATGCAAAATGCAAAACGCAAGCCACTGCGAGTGTGCCAGACAATCGAGAGGGTCTGGACAGTGCTGGTAAGAATGTAATCCTTCTGATTATTCCTCACTTGGACTGTTATAATAGCTTCTCAGGCTTGACTTTGCATATAGCAAAAGGAAATTGTGGGCTATTTATGAATTTTTAAATGAATATCGTTTAGTGATAAAAGTGTATGTTATGATTTGAACCTGGGATCACATTTTAATGAAGCATTTGCTTTGATTGCAATAAACAAGCCAATGCCCTCTTCCCTTAAAAAAAATATTTCTTCATTGACCTTTTTTGCTTTCCTTTCGATTGTTCAGCTGCTTTTTTTTGTTTATTTTTCTCTCATTCCATTTCCTTTTAGTTTTAGGGAAGAAAAGGAAGAAAAATGTGTCGTATAACAATTGTAAAAATGGAAGCCAAGATGATGAGACCGAATTACAGACGAAGCAAAAGTCTCAACAGATGCAAAGGGCTGTGCGTAGTAATACGTTACAAACTTGTGTGACGCGAAGTACTACTGCAAGAGCATCAGCTTCCTTGAAAGAAACCAGTGCAACCCAAAATTTGATTCGCAATAATTCATTTCAACATAGTTCACCCCGCTCCAAACCATCACCTTGCCAACGTAAACGCCAGGTGTCGAATTGCCATCACTTATCTCGCCATGCCTCACCTTCCAAACGATCAACGCGCTTGTCTAATCGACTGGCCTCCTCGTCCCAAAGCTCGCCCGATCGCATTCCCAAAACTCAGCATCTGCAGAGAAAAAGGAAGGATACTGAACTCGGTGGGAAATCTCACGTTGAGGTGGTGTCTGATCAAAGGTTGGTCATTTTTCTTTCAACACCTGTGCTCCACCTTTGCATTCATTTTATCTTCCATCCACCATTCCATCACACTGCAAAATTTTGCTTATTGACATGAGCGCTTCTATTTTTTTGCAATCTCTCTTAGCCCATGTGCATCATTATCACCATCCTTGACACCACTTCGACATCATTATCATCATCCTTGACCTCTCATCTTCATTATTGTCGTCATCATCATTGACCTTTCATCTTTATTATCTTGCATGTTAAGGCTGCTGTAGTAGCCTTCAAACATCCACAGCGTTTTGTGAATTATCTGACACTGACAAGAGTATGAGCACATCCCTCTCCCTCCATTGCATATTAAAATCTTGAGAAAAAAAATGGCGATTAGATCTTGCGATGCAGTATCCTGTTTTTTATGATCGTGGTCAATGTGGAAAGAGAGGAACACTATGCTTAACCACTCCTTCACCAACATGAAAGTAACAGCATTTATACCACACAATGTGCAACAACCCGCACCCCAGCTGGCTCCGCATATGCAGCCATATTATAATACGAGTTCCCTTACAAGGAACTTCAATGCAGGAGGATGCCATGAATCTCATAAAGTCTGACATGGTTGTTTGGCCATGCTCTTTAATTTTATTTTAAATGCTGAGCATTAAGCAAGGAAAAAGCACGTGCCATTTTAAAAGTATTTGTTTTGACTTGGCCAGCATTGGGTTTGAACCGCCGACCTCCCACACTCAGAGACTTATAACTAGTGATGGGCCATAATCGCGATTGGGCGATAATTGTGCTTTAGATTTACTATCGCGATAACGATAATGGAGAGATTAATAATCACGATAGGTGCTGTGCATGCGCAGTCAGTAGAACGCACCTTGAGCCCGGATATTGATGGTGTGCTGACTGCTTTGAGCGGTTAGTGTGTTTAGTTTCTCTCAAAAGATATACCTGTATTAAATGCAGCCTGGCGTTGGCTTAGCGGCTAGGGTGCCAGCTTAGGATCCTAGGATCCTGGGTTCGAATCCCGGTCGATCGCTGAATTAACGCCAGGGGGGTTGACTCAGCCTGTCATCCTTCCGAGGTCGGCTAATTGAGTACCAGTTCACTGGTAATTCCCTGTTTGTCGTTAAAGGCGGCAAAAAGGGTTGGCGTCAGGAAGGGCATCCGGCCGTAAAACATTCCTTCAAAAAGGGGACCAAAAAACAACCACGGTTCCCGAAAAAGGCCAACCCCCGCTTTGCGGGGAAAAATGGCCTCTAAAGGTGTTTTTTTTTTATTTAAATGCAGCGTTATAAAATAATGCAGATGATATATATATTTAATACGGCTGCATTTAATACGGGTATATCTTTTGAGAGAAACTAAATATATACAGTGCATTCAGAAAGTATTCAGACCCCTTCACTTTTTTCACATTTTGTTATGTTGCAGCCTTATGCTGAAATCGTTTAAATTCATTTTTTCCCTCATCAATCTCCACTCAATATGCCATAATGACAAAGAGAAAACAGGATTTCAGAAAGTTTTTCAAATTTATTAAAAAGAAAAAACTGAAATATCACATTGACATAAGTATTCACACCCTTTGTTATGACACTTGAAATTTAGCTCCAGAGCCTCCCATTTCTCTTGATCATCTTTGAGATGTTTCTACACCTTTATTGGAGTCCACCTGTGGTAAATTGAATTGATTTGACATGATTTGGAAAGGCACACACCTGTCTATATAAGGTCTCCCAGCTGACAATGCATATCAGAGCAAAAACCAAGCCATGAGGTCGAAGGAACTGCCTGCAGAGCTCAGAGACAGGAGCTCAGAGAGTGGCCATACGGAAGCCTCTCCTCAGTGAAAGACACATGAAAGCCTGCTTAGCAAAGTTTGCAAAAAACCACCTAAAGGACTCTCAGACTGTGAGAAACAAGATTTTGTGGTCTGATGAAACCAAGATTGAACTGTTTAGCCTCCGTCTGGCCACTCTGCCATAAAGCCCAGATTGGTGGAGTGTTGCAGTGATGGTTGTCCTTCTGGAAGTTTCTCCCATCTCCACACAGGATCTCTGGAGCTCAGCCAGAGTGACCATCGGGTTCTTGGTCACCTCTCTTACCAAGGCCCTTCTCCCCCGATTGCTCAGTTTGGCCGGGCGGCCAGCTCGAGGAAAAGTCCTGGTTGTTCCAAACTTCTTCCATTTAAGAATTATGGAGGCCACTGTGCTCTTGGGAACCTTCAATGCAGCAGAATTTTTTTGTAGTCTTCCCCAGATCTGTGCCTCGACACAATCCTGCCTCTGAGCTCTGCAGGCAGTTTCTTCGACCTCATGGCTTGGTTTTTTCTCTGATATGCATTGTCAGCTGTGAGACCTTATATATATATAGACAGGTGTGTGCCTTTCCAAATCATGTCCAATCAATTGAATTTACCACAGGTGGACTCCAATCAAGGTGTAGAAACATCTCAAAGATGATCAAGAGAAATGGGAGACACCTGAGCTAAATTTCAAGTGTTATAGCAAAGGGTCTGAATACTTATGTAAATGTGATATTTCCGTTTTTTATTTTTAATAAATTTGCAAAACTTTCCAAAATCCTGTTTTCTCTTTGTCGTTATGGGGTATTGAGTGTGGATTGATGAGGGGGAAAATGAATTTAAACGATTTCAGCATAAGGCTGCAACATAACAAAATGTGAAAAAAGTGAAGGGGTCTGAATACTTTCTGAATGCACTGTTTATATTTGTTTATATATATATATATATATATATATATATATATATATATATATATATATATATATATATATATATATACAGTCATCCCTCGCGGTTCACTTTTCGCGGCTTCGGTACATCGCGGGTTTTTCTCGCTAGTATATGTAAAATTATATCGCGGATTTTTCGCTATATCGCGGGATTTTGCGGTATAAATGTATTTTTATATACTATTATTTTAAATATTTTTGTGGTAAAATAAGCATTTTCTAGCCTAAAAAATTAAAAAACGTAAAAAAATAAGAAAAATACAGTCATTAAAACATATTACAAGAAATAAAATACTGTACATAGTGTACAGTAGAAGGGTAGACAAAGAGACAAAGAGTCGTGCGTATGGAAAACGCAGATGCGGCAGCTTCCACTTGCGCTAGTTACCCACGTAATGGGTAACTGTAATGCTCTTTCTGGCTGTGCAGTACATTCATCATCGTCATCACCTTCATCGTCATCAGTACTGCACAGCTAATTCATCATCATCTTCATCACGCAAATTGTAGTATTGAAGAGCCGGGGCTCTTGCTTGATACGGACGAAATGACGGGCAAGACACAAACTCGTCCGAGAAGATATTTATTCTCAAAACCAACTCGGGAACACTGTAAAGCCCGTTTATCGGGCTGCATTATAAAGCACAACCATAAACCGAAACCGAAAGCCACGCCTCTCAAGCGTGGCGTGCTTCGGCGGTCACGTGATCAACAGGTGTAGCTGATTATACCCGCACGTGCGGCACGCTTTGGCGGTCACGTGACCAGCCACTCTGACGCCGGGGATCCCCGCCGGTGACGTCACCGGCTGGAGCAAGGAGATTCTGATGCTGGTCTTGCTTGGGGAACCCATGGGTCGCTAAAGTATCTTCAATGGTGAGTACCCATTAGAATTTTATATGTTGTTAAAATTACGTATGTTTAAGAGTGTAAAAAGTGTTTAAGAGTATAGGAAGTGTTTATAAGAGTATGGGAAAGGTTAATAAGAGTGTGAGAAAGGTTAATAAGAGTGTGGGAAAGGTTAATAAGAGTGTGGGGAGGGTCATAAAGCTTTAAAATATATATAAATAATAAAATAAAAATATGGTCGCTACTTCGCGGATTTTCGTCTATCGCGGGGGGTTCTGGAACGTAACCCCCGCGATAAACGAGGGATCACTGTATATATATATATATATATATATATATATATATATATATATATATATATATATATAATGTGTATGTGTGTATATATACAGTCACGTGAAAAAGTAAGTACACCCCATGTAAAGTTTTGACTTTTTCAACATATTTCAACATACAGCTATTTGATCTTCATTTCAACAATATTGATAGATAAAGGTGATATAATATAACAAATATCATGAAACATTTACATTTTGTAGTCCATTGTATAATTTAAATAAACATAAATGCAAATTTCGCATGTGGAAAAAGTAAGTACACCCTTGGCTCTAATAGGTGGTATTGCCCCCTTTGGCAGAAACAACCTCAAGTAGGCGTTTCTTATAACTGTCTATCAGTCTCTGACATCGACTGGGAGAAATTTTTCCCACACCTCCATGCAGAATTCTTTCAGCTGTGCGATGTTTGAGGGGTTTCTTGCACGCACAGCTCGTTTCAAATCCCCCCACAAGATCTCGATGGGATTTAGATCCGGGCTTTGACTTGGCCATTCCAGAACCCTCCATTTCTTTCTTTTCAGCCATTCCTTGGTGGATTTACTGGTATGTTTAGGGTCATGTTGCAAGGTCTACCTTCGGTTGAGCTTCAATTTTCCGACAGATGACCTCACATTATCCTCAAGCACCCTCTGGTACAATGAAGAATTCATAGTAGATTCTATGATGGTAAGCTGCCCAGGCCCTGATGCAGCAAAGCTGCCCCAAACCATAATATTTCCACCACCATGCTTTACAGTTGGTATCAGGTTCTTGTGGTCAAATGCTGTCTTTGGTTTTCGCCAAACATGTCTTCTGGTACTGTGGCCAAATAGCTCCACCTTTGACTCATCTGTCCGGAGCACATTGTTCCAGAAGTGCTGGTCTTTGCCTAGGTGTTCATTGGCAAACTTTAGTCTTGCCCTGATGTTCTTTCTGGACAGCAAAGGTTTCCTCCTGGCACACCTCCCATGTAGATCAAATTTGTGCCGCCTCTTTGTAATGGTAGACTCGTGCACTTTGACATCAACAGTGGCAAGAGCTACCTGTAGGTCCCGTGATGACATTCTGGGGTTCTTAGAGACTTCTTTCAGCATCTTGCGGTCTGAACTTGATGGGGCGGCCTGGCCTGAACAAGTTGGCAGTTGTTTGGAATCTTCTCCACTTGTAGATGATCTTCCGGACAGTCGAATGATTGATTTCAAATTGTTTGGAGATCTTTTTAAATCCCTTCCCAGACTCGTAGGCATCTACAACCTTCTTTCTGAAGGCCTCAGATAGCTCTTTTGATCTAGGCATGGTGACGCCGCACACTTCAACAACAAAGAGCAAACCAAAATTAATGTCTGAGGTTTAAATAAGACAGGTTCCTCCAAGATCCTCTCTGACGATGTTCTATTCATTTGCACCTGAGCGGGTGCACCTGATTCTAATTTTAGGTATTTGAAGTAGTGATAAATGTAGGGGTGTACTTACTTTTTCCACATGCGAAATTTGCATTTATGCTTATTTAAATTATACAATGGACTACAAAATGTAAATGTTTCATGATATTTGTTATATTATATCACCTTTATCTATCAATATTGTTGAAATGAATATCAAATAGCTGTATGTTGAAATATGTTGAAAAAGTCAAAACTTCAATATATATTATACACACACGCACGAGTAATATGGAATGTATATTCTCCAGGATGTAATTTAAATGGTATATTATTAAACAATAAAATTTAAAAACAAACAACCGATTAATGAAGGCACCACACCTGCTGCCATTGTCGAATCGATGCCGATCCGTTTGAGTTCGCTTTGTCTTTGCGCAAAATTGAGTACTCAAGGCAACATCATGTTAAACATAGAGAAGGTGAGTGGGCTCGGTGTGTGTGGTTTTGCCATTGAGCACAAGGTCAAGCAGATAATTTCGTTCCTCTCTCCTCTCACCCTTCGCGATGGACTGGACGAGAGGGGAAAATGGCGACGTTGTTTCCTTTATTTATGTGTTTATTACATTTTTGGCATGACGAGGGATTGATTGGCAATTATTATTCACGAAGTTCAACATCAAAGTTGTTGTTTTTCAACGGCCACTATTTATCCCACCTTGTGGGGTCGGCCGGGGAAAGCTTGGCCCAAGTCATTCACGAACCCACTGGCCAAGCCTGACATTCACCGAGTTAGTTCACCTAGCCATGGTGCTGCCATACTTGCCTACTCCTTGCGAGGAACACCAGGGGATCTTTAACTTCCACCAACCCATGCTGGCAGATGGGACACAGAGTTTAACGTCCATCCGAGAGATGGCACATACATTGATAAATCACCCTACCTGTGAAACGCCAAACTGACAGTTTATAGCTGGGTCGGGATTCGAGCCGAGGCTAGACAGCTTAGAGGTGAGTGTGTATCTCAACACATATTTCAATCGGCTTGAACCTCGTCAGGAATAGTGTCGGGCCCCAAACTCGCCATCGGAGACGTGCAGAGGCAACATGGAAGAACCCGCAGCCCTGGCTGTTACGTTTGTAGGGGGAAGGTAGTGAGTGATATGTAGAGTCAGGTAGATTCGTATAGGTAGGTGCTGCGGATGTCGGGTGAGACCCATCACCATGTAATTTTTGTTTTTCCGAATGTCGGATAAGTGTATATCTGTCCCCGTCATGAGGGGGCGGGGCATTTAACTAGCTTCGGGCAGAAGGATAAATTATCCCTTGTATGTCTTACCCTATGTGATTTATCCTTTGTCCCTAGTGGCACCATAAAGGACACCAGCGCAGGAATTGCCCATTAAACCACACATAACAATAAAAACCAAGCGGAAGCCAGGCATCGGGCACTGGGGCTGACAATCCCGCCTGGCAGGCTTTCTCTCTTTCGCTCTTTTGCTCTTTCTCTCTTTCGCTCTTTCTCTCTTTCGCTCTTTCTCTCTTTCTCTCTTTCTCTCTTTCACTCTATCTCTCTTTCTCTCTCCTCCCTCATCTCCCTATGGCGTCTTCGACACGGTGGTCCATCTTTCCTTCTAAGGATTCCTTCACTGTAAGGCATCAGGTATCTGTGCAGGCGTGTAAGCAACAGGGCTGGCCTTGCTGTAGCAGTGGTGATACGCTTGCAGGGCCTGCCTATGGTGGTAGGCCGAGAGCCATGCCCAGAAGGACAGCGATTGGGCGGGAGTTGATAAACCGGAAGGCCGGAGTAAGAAGGTACTCGCTCATTGGCAGGGTGGAGCAAGAAGGCACTCATCGATTGGTGCCTGCCAGGTATGATTGTCAGCCCATAACCCCGTGCAGCCCGCCGCGTAACCCTAAACCACACTATTTTCATAGGTACCTTTCGACGACATTTTGCGATTTTTGAATATTAAATTTAAGGGGGTATGGTTACTTTTTTGGCTAGTATGTCAGTTTCAACAATCTGATCATTACAATTTATATATCATTTAAAAGGTAATTGAATTACCTCTCCAATGGTGTATTAATATTTCAGCTACCACCACTACTCATACATCTACAACCGTTCAAAGTGAATATATATCGACAAGTCTCATAAAACATCGAAAATATCCCCTCGTATACCAAAACATATTTTTTAATATTTTTTTTTAAACAGGTACACGCTATTAATGAGTATTTATAAGATGGAAACACATACAAGAAGATAATCAAAACATATTTTGACTTTCAGATTATTATAAGCCTCAGGAAAATGTGAAAAACCAAGATGGCCGCCAAATCGTCATATGAAAATCTGTAAATTCTCATATTTTCCCTCTCAGATGAGATACATACATGAATGAAAGTTCCTTTTGTATGTTTTCAGACCCAAGGAATCCATTTCCACCAATGTGTTTAGAAAATAAGTACAACTTATCAAGATGGCAGCCATGTCCAATTGAAAATTGCTAAACATTCGTGATAATTGATAATAATAATATGCAGTACTAAAATAACAAATACAAAACTATGTTTCGTAACCTTTCGTAACCATGATTAATACCAAATATGATCAAAATCCATTCACCATGTTCACATTTGCAGACTGCAGAGCGGTCGCAAGGAAATCTCTCGGACGCCGCGTAACCCTAAACCACGGTGTTCCCGACTTTCGTCCGGGGGATTCAATATTTAATCACCCACGGAAATCAAAACAAAATACAATGTGAGTGAGTGAGTGATATGGAAGTTTTACAACCCTGTCGACACCTTAATGGATCATATTATGGTTAAAAACATGTCGACTCTGCACAATATATAATAAAAAAAATAACCACCTTTAGAGGCCATTTTTCCCCGCAAAGCGGGGGTTGGCCTTTTTCGGGAACCGTGGTTGTTGTTTTTTTGCACAATGCACAATAACAACTAAAAATTGGTAAAACCAAGGCAGGTCAACTACCGAATGGCAAATAACAAAATACAAAGACATTTCATTCTGGTAATACTGAATTAAATGACCAGGTAATTAATGTGGACAGTAACATGGTAAATCACATCTGCAGAAACATAATATACATAATTATATTGTGAAAGTATTCCTAATTGATTAACAATGTTTTTGCAATATCAAAGAGCAAACTCTTTCATGAAACAGCTGGCTAAGTGCCATCATCATCATCACTGTCATCATCGTCTTGCGAGAAGTCGTCGACTCCTTCATCTTCATCCTCATCGGAGGCACCCGAATCATCTGAGTCCTCGGTGTCGGTATCACTATCTACATCCGCACGGTCGACAGGTAGTGCGTCTCCTTCAAACCACACCGGTTCAAGCTTGTCACCTTTTCCAACTTTCCAACCATTACCGTCTGCAGGACTTGGGACATCAGGTTGTGGAACGTGTGCCCTCTTCCAGATGGCCACCTGGTAGTTTACTCGCCTAATATGCTGATGCAGTACTGTTATGCAAGGGGGAAGCTGGCTGAGGTCAATATTCCGACCGAGATTAACTGCTCCATCAGGACTGCCACATTTCTCCTTAAGCATTGCGTAGCGTAAGTTGTCTACCTTCTTATACCGGGGTTTCCCGTAGATAGCACACGTTGAATGCCTCCAATTCAGTGTACACAGCTTCAGGAACAGTCCATTCGTCTCCAAGGCTCGCACATACAGACTGGAATGCTGGCATCTTTTGGAGCACTTTAATTGGCCGTATTTTCCCAATGCCCTTGAAGGCACTAGTGGTATCACAGTGCGTAAATGCATGTAAGGCCATCACGGCAGTGCAGAACTGTTGACCATAGCCATGTCCAAGATCTGTGACATTTATGAGCCGCTTTTTATTTTCAGAGCCTGTGTCGAATAGCAGTATTACATCTAGGTTCGGAGCGTGATGAAGAGCAATGAAGAACACATCGCTATCTGGACTTCGGATACGTACAACCTGGTATCCTCTCTCTCTTGTGCATAGAGACAGTATATGATGACTTGTGTGTCTGTCTCCTCTTGTGTTGAATACAGGGAAGTAATTTCAGTTCTTTTCATTGTGTTTCCATCATCTGAGCTCAACATGTAGGCATGTCCTTCAACTACGACAACCATCTTATGCTGGAGCAGTTTTGAAGCGAATTCGTTCTCACTCCAAACATCACTCAGAACTTGGCTCAGTTGTATTTTGTTGTGATCATTCATTAAGAAGAGCTTCCAATTGATGGGTTTCTTTGTCAGTGGTCCACGGATAATCAACTTGTCTCCGCATCCTCGTCTTTCACGTTCCATCCCCTTCACCGATTGAGCTTTGTACATGTCTGTGGCTGAATACAATGTCGTTCTGCTTGGGCATAGCATCATATATTCTGTAAGCGATTTGTTGGAAATTGCCTGGGATGTCCTGCAAGGTGTGAAATAAGGCATTGCCATCTTGAATAATTAGGGTATCAGCTCTTGGTAGTGGAACATCTTCTGTATCCTTCAGGAGATATTGCAGACCCTTCGCTTTGTCTGTCTTGGCCAGGAATCCGTCTGCGGTACCCATGCTGTATGGAACTGGAGTGATAGGGTATCATCAAATTTTCAATATCTATAGCACCAGTGGGTTCCGCTCAGACCAACAGCTGTAATGCAACACTGCTGTGCTGCTTATATGATGGGCTCATATAAGCAGATGTACTGGGCTCATCATGTACTGGGCGAGATGTACTGGGCTCATCTACAGAGGAAGCTCCGCATAAGCGATTGAGGTTCATGGTGAACCTTTGATAGCAGTGACGGTGGTAACCATGCCGACTTGTGAGTGTGTCTGGAACCTGGGAACAGACATCGGGCATTCGATACGGCATAGGCGTTGCTGCTTGTGAGAGTCGTTTTTTGCAAATCTCTTGAAGCTTGTCGAGTCTTTCTTGTGTAAGGTAAGTGAAGTTTTCCGGCGAAGAGTCTGTGAAATGGATGACACAGATATCAGGCTGATCTACAGGGTCATCTCCATGCTCTTGATCACATTTGCGTATTTTAGTCTGTTTCATCTTGATCACGGGCTACACATCGTTATTGAACAAAAACCTGAAATGATACAAAAACAGGATTCGGTCATAAACTGTACAAAACAACCTTTCATTGTTGTAACGATAATTTCACTATGGTACAAAAATGTTAAAACATAATTGATGTTTAGCAATTTTCAATTGGACATGGCTGCCATCTTGATAAGTTGTACTTATTTTCTAAACACATTGGTGTAAATGGATTCCTTGGGTCTGAAAATATACAAAAGGAACTTTCATTCATGTATGTATCTCATCTGAGAGGGAAAATATGAGAATTTACAGATTTTCGTATGACGATTTGGCGGCCATCTTGGTTTTTCACATTTTCCTGAGGCTTATAATAATCTGAAAGTCAAAATATGTTTTGATTATCTTCTTGTATGTGTTTCCATCTTATAAATACTCATTAATAGCGTGTACCTGTTTAAAATATATATTTAAAAATATGTTTTGGTATACGAGGGGATATTTTCGATGTTTTATGAGACTTGTCGATATATATTCACTTCGAACGGTTGTAGATGTATGAGTAGTGGTGGTAGCTGAAATATTAATACACCATTGGAGAGGTAATTAAATTACCTTTTAAATGATATATAAATTGTAATGATCAGATTGTTGATACTGACATACTAGCCAAAAAAGTAACCATACCCCCTTAAATTTAATATTCAAAAATCGCAAAATGTCGTCTAGGGGGTACCTATGAAAATAGGGTGATAACATAAAGTCCATCCCTACATTTTCCTTGTTAACATCCTTTTTTTCATCAAGGAGACCCTAATGGACAAAAATATACCAGTGGGTGAGGAATCTGGGGGGGGGGGGGGGGGGGGGTGCACGGTGGGTCTATCCAGCCCATGGACTAACAGCTTAGAGGTGAGTGTGTGTATCTCAACACATATTTCAATCGGCTTGAACCTCGTCAGGAATAGTGTCGGGCCCCAAACTCGCCATCGGAGACGTGCAGAGGCAACATGGAAGAACCCGCAGCCCGGGCTGTTACGTTTGTAGGGGGTAGGTAGTGATATGTAGAGTCAGGTAGATTCGTATAGGTAGGTGCTCCGGATGTCGGGTAAGACCCATCACCATGTAATTTTTGTTTTGCCGAATAAGTGTAGATCTGTCCCCGTCATGAGGGGCCGGGGCATGTTAACTAACTTCGGGCAGAACGATAAATTATCCCTTGTATGTCTTACCCTATGTGATTTATCCTTTGTCCCTTGTGGCACCACAAAGGACACCAGCGCAGGAATTGCCCATTAAACCACACATAACAATAAAAACCAACCGGAAGCAAGGCATCAGGCACGGGGGCTGACAATCCCACCTGGCAGGCTCTCTCTCTCTCTCTCTCTCTCTATCTCTATCTCTATCTCTATCTCTATCTCTATCTGTCTCTCTCTGTCTGTCTCTCTCCTCTCCTCTTCTCTCTCCTCTCTCTCTCTCTCTGTGTCTCTCTGTCTCTCGACACGGTGCTCCTCCCTCGTCTCACTATGGCATCTTCGATACGGGGCTCCTCCCTCGTCTCACTATGGCGTCTTTGACACGGGGCTCCTCCCTCGTCTCACTATGGCGTCTTCGACACGGGGCTCCTCGTCTCACTATGATGTCTTCGACACGGGGCTCCTCCCTCTTCTCACTATGGCGTATTTGACACGGTGGTCCATCTTTCCTTCTCAGGATTCTTTCGCTGTAAGGCATCAGGTATCTGCGTGCATGCGTGTAAGCAACAGGGCTGACCTTGCCATGGCAGTGGTGATACGCTTGCAGGGCCTGCCCATGGTGGCAGGCTGAGAGCCACACCCAGAAGGACAGTGATTGGACGGGAGTTGACCAACAGAAAGGCCGGAGTAAGAAGGGACTCGCTGATTGGCCAGGGCAGAGCAAGAAGGCACTCATCGATTGGTGCCTGCCAGCTGCGATTGTCAGCCCCAGTGTCCGATGCCTGCCTTCTGGTTGGTTTTATTGTTATGTGTGGTTTAATGGGCAATTCCTGCACCAGTGTCCTTTGCGGTGCCACAAGGGACAAAGGATAAATGACATCGGGTAAGACATACAAGGCAGAATTTATCCTTATGCCCTAAGCTAGTTAGCATGCCCCGCCCCCTCATGACGGGGACAGATGTACACCTATCCGACATTTGGCGAAACAAAACTTATTACATGGTCATGGTTCTTACCCGACATCCGGAGCACCTACATATACGAATCAACCTGACTACATATCACTACCTATCCCCAACAAACGTAACAGTATTTTTACCGAACATGACCTTGGCCCTTTGACCTCGTGACCCCAAAATCTAATCGGTTCATCTTTACCTCATTATGCATACCTGTGCCAAGTTTGACTAAGATCCCTTTCGCCGTTCTGAAGTTATTGCGGCAACGAAACCCTATCACGGACGGACGGACAGCCGGACGGACAACCTGAAAACATGATGCCTCTTGCGACGAAATAAAAAACCCCGATGTTGAACGCGTCAAACATTTCTCCGATATGCATTTGCCAATGTTGTTCAAACTTTGCACACAGATAATGAATGACGGGTTACATATGCACATCATCTTTTCCAGATCAGATCCAAGATGGCCGACTGGCAGCCATTTTGTTAAACGTGTCCAACAATTTCTCGGACATGCATGGACCGATTTTCTTCAGACTTGGCACAAAGACAATCCATGAGAATCAATATGCAGAAGATTTTGTTTTGTAATCCGAGCAAAGATGGCCGACTGACAGCCTTTAACTCCGTACAGCAGAATTACTAAAACCATGGCGAGAGCAATGGCATTTTATGTCTTTTTCTACTTATTTATATTATCGTGATATCGTGATATTGCGATAATCGTGATGATGAGGTCCATTATCG
Organism: Myxine glutinosa; assembly: GCF_964187855.1. Taxonomy (NCBI): domain Eukaryota; kingdom Metazoa; phylum Chordata; class Myxini; order Myxiniformes; family Myxinidae; genus Myxine; species Myxine glutinosa. The sequence goes on along the minus strand of NC_136262.1, from coordinate 49,133,923 downwards.
TGATATAGGTTTTTCCATTATCGCCCAGGCCTAGTGCAAACCATTAATCACCTATCCCAGCAAGTGATGCTTTGGACATTTTGTGCATGGTGTCTTCATTACCTCTGCCACCAAAGGTGGATAGAGCTTATGTTTTTACCCTTGTTTGTCAGTCTGTTTGTCTGTGAGCAGGATATCTCAAACGATTACGGATGGATTTGGACTAGATTCTGTGGACATATTTGTGTGTGTGTGTGATGAGGAGTTGATTAGATTTTGGTGAAGATTTGGATCCGGATACGATAAATTATTTTTTAACTATGCGAGTGATTCTTCCCCATTGAGAGATGGGGCCAAAAACTATATACAGCATAAAATTTCTCTAAGCTGTCGACGGGTTATGACTAAACTTTGTGGATGAATTGGGTTGGTGAGAAGAACAAGCTGATTAGACTTTGATTAAGGTCCAGATTCAGATCTGGCTAATCGGTAGGGTACAAAACATAAACTGTTCATCCTGGTGGAGGCATGCGCTCTCCCAGTTGCTGTTCTAATATATTGTTCTAATATTTTCGCCCATGTGCATATGTGGTTGTGAGAGTGTGCTCTAACCATACTTGGTTGATCTTTTGAGCTAGTCGAGTGTTTTTATACACTGACTAGCGGGCCTTTCTCCAGCTAACGCATTGTTATTGTTGTGGTTTTTTCTTTTCTTTCAACAGTGATGATAACTCGAGCCTCCCTGTTGAGGGGGTTCGTCAAAAGCGGGCCATGCCAACCGTGAAGGCTGGAGTTCGGAAACCTCGGAAACCCAAATGTCAGAGCAAGAGCCAAGAAGCGTCTAATCACAGTCGCAATAAAAAGCGACAGAAAGCGTGCTCTGGAAAGGGTTTTGAAGAGAAACAGGAAGAGGAGGTGTATTTCCCTCGTCCCATTTCCACATCCATGGACGAAAATGATGATTTGGAGTCTGAGTGAGTTAACCTGGACGACGAGGCATTCCCCATCCATCAAGATTTTGTTTTCTCTATTTTCATGTTTGTTTGCATGTAATGAAAATGTTGTTTCATACTGGTCCCTTTTCACACCATCCTCTCTGTTGGCAGACCTCTATTTTATTTTGTCTCATCAACTCTGAAGGGAGGGGAGAAGCGATTCTTATTGGTCTTTGTGTCAGCGAGTGTGATTCTTCCCGCAAATCTACATACATAGTTAATTTTCCGATCTTCTATCTACGAACCCCGTTGAGGCTCTGTTTTGTTATATGCTCAGTCTTGTTGATTTCCTGTTATTAGTCCCCTATGTACACCGGAGGGGACTATAGGTTTGCACTCCGTCTGTCAGTCCGTCGCGCAAAGAACAGTTTTCCGGCCTTTTTTTCCTAAACTCTTTATGCTAATGATTTCAAACTTGGTACGTGGTTTCCTCATGATAAGTTACAGATCAAGTTCGAACTTCACGACGTTCCGATCATTTTTGACAACGTTATGGCACTTTGAACTTTGGTAATTTCCCCAACAGTTTTCCGGACTTTTTTTCTCTGATATAACTTCTTCGCATAAAATGTTTTGCCATTTGTAGGCAATACCTAATTAGAATACATTATCATAGAGTGCTATACCGTCTTTAGTGAATAGCACCCCATGATTAGCCCTATACATAAATACTGTCTTCTATGACAGTGCTACCCAATGCCGGTAGGGGACATGTATTGCAGCGCAATACTCAGAATGCTTGTTCTGTCTACATTTTGTTATTTTAATTTGTCGAGTACCTTTTTGTGGGGATATTGGCACAGGTCATGGCCATGGACAACCACCCAGCAGCAGTAATGTGGAATGATCACGATCATTATCCATTGCTCCTGTTGGGTGGTTACTGGTTATCCATGGGCATGCCCTGTGAAGATCTCCCCACAGAAAGGGTAAGGGACACAACACAGACAGAACAAGCATTCTGAGTATTGCGCTGCAATACATGTCCCCTACCGGCAGTCTGTCGTCCGGAAAACTGTTGGGGAAATTACCAAGGCTTATTTACCCACAGGTTCTGAATCGTTCCCAATCGCTAAATACCTCAGGACGGGCTCACCTCTGATTCGCACTCGGGGCTTCGATTAGGATTTATACACCTTGCAGACAGGTCAGCAGAAGCACCACAAAATAGGTTGTTGATAAAGAACCTTTCGAGTCGCTAATGTTACGGATTCGTCACTTCCATTGTTGTGGTTTTCATCCACTGTAAACATTTTTGATTCCATGTTTTATTATTGTTGTCGTTTAAGGGATCGAGATTATTATTTTCAAAAGGTAAAAAAGTTAATGTTTTAAATGAAACAGGAACCGGATGACAACGAAGAGGAAGAGGAGACAAAAAAAGAAGGCGGAGCGAGTGAGTTCAACAAGAAAGCCGAGCTGCTTCGAGTTCTGGAGAAAACATTGACGAACGGAGGTCACTAGCGAACTTCGGGTTTCCCGGGAAAGGGATTCTTGCGACAGAGTTGTTATCGCTGTGACAGATCAACCTGCGTGTCGGGTGTTTGGCGGTGGATTCCGAGGAGAATCATCGTCGGGCCGTTACGCCTCGAGAACGGGCCATCGGCCATTTTGACTGGCGTGCCTTGCGCATCGCGCAAGGTCTTTGCTTCGCTTCAGCCGTTTTCACCGCATTCAGACGTTTATCTGGTGTGTGTGTGCAACGTGGCCTTTGAAGGTTAATTTGCGGTTCGCCGACTGTGAGCCGTGGAACGTCCATACCCGAGGATGTGATTTCCCAGTCGCCTTGAGGGCACCTTTGCGCAGCTTTGGCCGCGTGACTGTGACTGTCATCCAAACGGGATTCTGGTCTCGATTAGACATCGTTCTGACGATCGCTGGAGCAGATCGACTTTGGCTTTAAACCGGAATCAACTTTGGGTTGAAGCCGGGAAAGAGACATTTGGAATGTTCTTGTTTCACTCACTTGGAGCACAGTGAGTTATATATTACGAAACTGATGGTACCATCATAGGATATATATTGATTGTACTTTTGATTAATATTATTGTTGTACTGTTATTCCTGTGTGATCTTAATACAATATTTGTTTATTGGTAACAATTGATGTGGCTTCACCATTGATCTTTGACATACAGAATAACACATTTTTCTGCCGTGACTCCTCTCGGGGCTCGGAGGTACACCGTGACCAGGGGGTTGGGGAGGAGCACGTAACACTAAATATCAGTAATTTATTATATTTTCCGGTTCACGATCAATGATCGGTGTGTATATATATATGTTGCTCGGCTTGGCTACGCCCCTCCCGAAAGCACGCGCTGTGTCGCGCTTTTGACGTTCGCGAGACGAGGCTGAGGGCGCACGGTGCGGCTTGAGGAGAACTCTAGAATAAACAAGAGATATCCTTTTTTTTTTTTTTTTCTTCGTTTAATTAACGATATCTGCCAAACCATGTGCCCTATCGCAAATTCCAAAATGACATTTTAGTAGACTGACATGCTGAACAGATCTGGAAAGTTGCCCCTCGATTGGATCAAAAATGAGGGAGGAGCTCGGTTTTAAAGGTTCATGCTTTAAAACGTCATAACTCTGAAACCATGTGACACATGATGTCATGCTCCCTGACTTTTTTGTTTGTTATGGGTATGCGATTCTGCCTGCAAAGTTTGGCCTCGATCTGTTCAGCCGTTTATGCAGAGAAAAAGGGGTTTTCATGTTTTCACGAAAAACAATATGGCGGCCGAACCACGTGACCTGTGACGTCATAATTACCATTAAAATATTCCACAGACCGAGTCCCTCCTCCGGTGAAAATTTGATCTCAATCGGTCCTGTTATTGCAGAGAAAATCTTTTTTAAAGGAAATTAAAACTTAAAATGGCACTGAGTTAAGGATCATCAGAGTTATCAGAATTACCAAAGTTCAAAGTGCCACAACTTTGTCAAAAATGATCGAAACGTCGTGAAGTTCGAACTTGATCTGTCGCTTGTCATGTGGAAATCATGTACCATGTTTGAAATCATTAGCATTAAGAGTTTAGAAAAAAAAGTCCGGAAAACTGTTCTTTGCGTGATGGACGGACAGACGGAGGGACGGAGGGACGGAGTGCAAACCGATAATCCCCTCCGGTGTACACCGGTAGGGGACTAATAACATGTGAACATGGATTTTCACAAGTTCACATGAACACCGGTCCTGGACAGCACCGTTTTTACTTTAATGGCTTTATCAGCAGGGCCAAATGGTCAATATGACACTTTTAGAATTAAATGATGAAAACCTCTGACTTGAAGCCAAAGGACACGATGGATGCAAGCATGAAATCGCAAAACCCATTACAGGCAGCTATGGAAGGAAACAAAAATCAGGAAATGTATCGTCAAGGTATCAGTGTTTACCCTTTATTAGTCCCCTACCGGTGTATACCGTAGGGGACTATAAGTTTGCACTCCGTCTGTCGGCCCGTCAGTCCGTCACGCAAAGAACAGCTTTCCGGGCTTTTTTCCTAAACTCTTAATGCTAATGATTTCAAACTTGGTACATGGTTTCGTCATGATAAGTTACAGATCAAGTTCGAACTGCACGACGTTTCGATCATTTTTGACAAGGTTATGGCACTTTGAACTTTGGGAATTTCCCCAACAATTTTCCGGACTATAATTTGGAGTGCGGTAAGTCATAATACTGTCTTCTATGACAATGCTACCCAATGCCGGTAGGGGACATGTATTGCAGCGCAATACTTAGAATGCTTATTAGTCTCCTACCGGTGTACACCGGAGGGGACTATAGGTTCGCACGCCGTCCGTCAGTCTGTCAGTCCATCACGCAAAGAACAGTTTTCCGGACTTTTTTTATAAACGCTTAATGCTAAAGATTTCAAACTTGGTTTCAGAGTTATGACCTTTATAAGCATGAACCTTTAAAACCGAGCTCCTCCCTCATTTTTGATCCAATCGAGGGGAATCTTCACAGATCTGTTCAGCATGTCAGTCTACTAAAATGCCCTTTTGGAATTTGCGATTGGGCACGTGGTTTGGCAGATATCGTAAATTAAACGAAAATATTTAAAAGATGGATATCTCTTGAATTACGAGTACCTCAGACCGTGAGTTGGTAATTCTATAATTCACATAGTGCAATACATACAGGCCGCTCCACGGAGCGACCTTGCGGGCTTATGAACGAGGCGAGGCATGACACACATGTCTCAGCATACCTCAGATCAAGTTTGAAAACTATCATCAACCGTGCATAAATTTGCATATTCGATCATTTTTGACAAAGTTATGGCACTTTGTTTATTCTAGAGTTCTCAAGCCGCAACGCGCGCCCTCAGCCTCGTCTTGCGAACGTAAAAAGCGTGACACACCGTGCTCTTTCAGGAGGGGCGGAGCCAAGCCGAGCAACATATATATACACATCGATCATTGATCTTGAAAAACAATGTATTTTGTCGTGCTTCTGCTGACCTGTCTGCGAGTGTATAAATCGAAGTCCCGAGTGCGAATCACAGGTGAGCCCGTCCTGAGGTAATTAGTGATTGGGAACGATTCAGAACCTGTAGGTAAATAACCCTTGGTAATTTCCCCAACAGTTTTCCGGACTATAATTTGGAGTGCGGTAAGTCAAAGCTGTTAATATTCCTTGTGTACAATATGTTGTAATCGTGGACTGTTCTTTAAAATGCTTTCCTAGAATAAGCATCAAGCCAAAAACGTTTTCACTGAATTTTGTTTCCATTGACACAATTCTTCATATCAGGCAAGAATACATTTAATTCACATAGTTTACCAATAAATCAACAATACATTTCGGGAGGTTGGAGTGTCACTTTACCATATGCTTCTGTGCGTATAATCTGTGTGAATACTTCTTTAAATATGTATCTGATACTCTGCTCTCTTAGCAGTCAGTATACACAGTACGCGTCAGAAGTAGCCTAGCTTCCACGGTCCACGGATAACCTGGTCAGGATAACCAGTTCAGGATAACCCGGTCTCGCATCATCCGCGCCCACATTCAACCGTGCATAAATTTGCATATTTAATTAGATCCGTCTGTCACAGTTTGGTTTCCGTACGATAACTGCACCAAACATTGGCTGATTTCAACAAAATTTTGTGCACACATGTCTCAGCATAACTCAGATCAAGTTTGAAAACCAGAATCAACTGTGCATAAATTTGCATATTCGATCATTTTTGACAAAGTTATGGCACTTTGAACTTTGGTAGGGGACATGTATTGCAGCGCAATACTCAGAATGCTTGTTATTCTAGTCATACTAAAATATGCCATTTGTGTCTGTCTGATGAATTTTTGACGCCAATACATTCTGTCGTTACTTATCCAATCGCAACCAAACTTGACAGGATGATAAAGGGTTACACAATGAAGGTTGTAGCGCATTCATTCCCCCCCCCCCCCTCTCCAAGGGGGTTTTCTCCCCCCGAGCGAGTTTGCCCTACATTGCCGTCAATGGGATTGCACGTTGAGGTGTATATAAATGTTAAATTAGCGTTATCATGGCGTATTTCCGAAGAAGATTTATCGTGGCGTTTTTCCAAAGACGCTTTTAATAACAAAATTAATGATAATCGCATATTGTTCATGTTGTTACAAAACAATATTAATACGAATAATTTCCCATTTCCCTAAGGCGTTTTTCCTGCAGTGATAACGTGAATAAATAGCTTATCGTTACAATGATGTTTCTGTGGGAGCAACGGCTTCTCCAGGAAGTAAAAATATTATACACCACAAACAAGTATGCTTGGCTTTTTAAACAGTCGCTAATGCTCTTCATAACACTAAATGAAGAAATTTGGAGGAATCCCGACATCCATGAAGTAAGGTTTACTGACAGAACTCAACTAAGATCGACTGTACTCTATATAACCCACAAATGTTTGGTTAATAACATGGCCCTTTCTGCCGCTACCATGGCATTTTTCGTGGCGAACTTTTGAAACTCGCTCCTGCTGTTTCATACGAAATTGAAAGGGAGAAGCTCGGGTTGTGCTCCTTCACCAAGCAGCTAGCTAGCGCTTGCCAAGCCAGCCGTTCTTTAACGGTTTTGAATGGAGTGCTAGCTCAAAGGTTAACCCCTGCTCTAGCAGGGAAAATGGCCTTAAAATGCCTGTTGTTGTTTGTTGCTTGCTTAAATGCTTAAACCACTTGGCGATCTCTTCACAAGAAACTTGGTAAATGAACACACGCCCAATGTTCTTGAGACCCACCCATAGATAGACTGTAATCTATATACCCCAAAGGGGAATGACCCTTCTTACCCCTCCCGGAGTCTGCAGGTGTACTCGTACTAGCAAATACCACCTGTCTCTTCGCTGATAAGAATACTACGACAGTGGGGATGAGAGGGGGTGGGGGGGGGAAGAGACAGACACACAGAGGTCATAGATGTGTACCTGGAAAATGTTGAAATTGAGATAATGTAAATCAAACTTAAACATCCCATTGACATAATATACTAAAGAGGAATGTGTTCCTGACAGAGAAAAAAATGAGTGGAAATTTTTCAGAGAAAATGAATTATAATATTGTTACGTTTGTGGGGGTAAACGATGAAATACAGTGCATTCAGAAAGTATTCAGACCCCTTCACTTTTTTCACATTTTGTTATGTTACAGCCTTATGCTGAAATCGTTTAAATTCATTTTTTCCCGAATCAATCTACACTCGATACCCCATAATGACAAAGAGAAAACAGGATTTTAGAAAGTTTTGCAAATTTATTAAAAAGAAAAAACTGAAATATCACATTGACATAAGTATTCAGACCCTTTGCTATGACACTTGAAATTTAGCTCAGGTGCCTCCCATTTCTCTTGATCATCTTTGAGATGTTTCTACACCTTGATTGGAGTCCACCTGTGGTAAATTCAATTGATTGGACATGATTTGGAAAGGCACACAGCTGACAATGCATATCAGAGCAAAAACCAAGCCATGAGGTCGAAGGAACTGCCTGCAGAGCTCAGAGACAGGATTGTGTCGAGGCACAGATTTGGGGAAGCCTACAAAACACTTTCTGCTGCATTGAAGGTTCCCAAGAGCACAGTGGCCTCCATAATTATTAAATGGAAGAAGTTTGGAACAACCAGGACTCTTCCTAGAGCTGGCCGCCCGGCCAAACTGAGCAATCGGGGGAGAAGGGCCTTGGTAAGAGAGGTGACCAAGAACCCGATGGTCACTCTGGCTGAGCTCCAGAGATCCTGTGTGGAGATGGGAGAATCTTCCAGAAGGACAACCATCACTGCAACACTCCACCGATCTGGGCTTTATGGCAGAGTGGCCAGACAGAAGCCTCTCCTCAGTGAGAGACACATGAAAGCCCGCTTGGAGTTTGCAAAAAAGCACCTAAAGGACTCTCAGACTGTGCGAAACAAGATTTTGTGGTCTGATGAAACCAAGATTGATCTGTTTGGCTTCCGTCTGGCCACTCTGCCAGAAAGCCCAGATCGGTGGAGTGTTGCAGTGATTGCTGCCCTTCTGGAAGTTTCTCCCATTTCCACACAGGATCTCTGTAGCTCAGCCAGAGTGACCAACGGGTTCTTGGTCACCTCTCTTACCAAGGCCCTTCTCCCCCGATTGCTCAGTTTGGCCGGGTGGCCAGCTCTAGGAAGAGTCCTGGTTGTTCTAAACCTCTTCCATTTAAGAATTATGGAGGTCACTGTGCTCTTGGGAACCTTCAATGCAGCAGAATTTTTTTTGTAGGCTTCCCCAGATCTGTGGCTCGACACAATCCTATCTCTGAGCTCTGCAGGCAGTTCCTTCGACCTAATGGCTTGGTTTTTGCTTGGATATGCATTGTCAGCTGTGAGACCTTGTATAAACAGGTGTGTGCCTTTCCAAATCATGTCCAATCAATTGAATTTACCACAGGTGGACTCCAATCAAGGTGTAGAAACATCTCAAAGATGATCATGAGAAATGGGAGACACCTGAGATAAATTTCAAGTGTCATAGCAAAGGGTCTGAATACTTATGTCAATGTGATATTTCAGTTTTTTTTTTTTAATAAATTTGAAAAACATTCTAAAATCCTGTTTTCTCTTTGTCATTATGGGGTATTGAGTGTAGATTGATGAGGGAAAAAATGAATTTAAACGATTTCAGCATAAGGCAGAAACATAACAAAATGTGAAAAAAGTGAAGGGGTCTGAATACTTTTTGAATGCACTGTACCTCATAGAAAAGTCAGAATCGTATAAATTAGCATGCTTTGAGTGTTGCTAAGAAGAAGAAGCCAGATCGATGTATCTCAGTCGTGTTGAATGTCTGGGTAAGTGTTTAGGGGTCTCCACATGGAATAGTGGAGTTGTGCTGTCTTGGTAGTAGTGTCTGTAAGGTTAAACTCCCCAGTATGTAATTTGCCTCCTGTGGTCTTCCCTTCGGTTTTATTACATTCGGCCGGCCATGAAATCGAGGGCTCAGTAAAACAACTATAAGAAATGACTCCATTCGCTCACAACGCAGCCAGGGCTAACCAACACCCAGCACATTTGCCGATCGTGGCAGTTAAGCACAGCCTCACGGCCTTCGACGTCATGCCAACATTTGGAAGGAGATTAGACTCCGCCCTGGCTTTCGTGATTGATGGAGGCGTGATGGATAATGGGATAGCGCTCGGTGATTGGACAGAGTGTGACGTCATCGTGGAACATTCGAGAGCTGAATGGGAAAAGATGCCGTCTCGCCATCTTGCTCTCTCTCTCGTTCTGGCTCTTGTCTTGAGTGGACGCTGTTGTCTTGGGTGCGCTGGTGAGGAGACGTGTCGGGGCTTTGGGGCTTTTGCAATGTGGAAGGAGGAGATGTTGGTTGACGGTGGTGCTCTGCGGAGAAGCAGGGAGTCGCGAGCGAAACAGAGGGATTCTGCCTGCTTGATTCATGCCGGCGGCTAGCTGCGGGCACGGCTCCGCGCCATCTTGTGCGCTTCCCGCACGGTGACTGGTTTGACCACCAGCAAGCCCTCCCAGGCATTTGTGGATGCAAAGCTAAGTGCCGGCCGGCTTGAAACGAAATATCATTTATTTTTACTTTCGTTTTCCCCTTGTTTGTATGCGAGTCTGAGTGGAGACGTCTCAAATTAGGAAATGTGTTTTTACATCAGTCCTTTTAATTGCTTGCATTATTTTCATTAAATCGTTATTTGTGATTTTCATTTCTTGTCTTGTTTCGTTTCTTTGTTCTGTGGGTCGAGGAATCAAACCCCATGTGTTCCCGATGAGATAAGGCTCTGGCCTTCTCGCGCACGCCAAAAACATCTCGCGCACGCTAAGTTGGGTATATGCCTTGGAGTCCCATCTCGCGCACGCTAAGTGCGCTAAGTCCCATCCCATCTCGCGCACGCTAAGTTGGGTATACGCCTTGGAGTTGAAGCTTGTTTCGGTTATTTGTCTGAGGCTGGTCTTCATCGGGCCTGGACCGGACAATATTAGTGCAATCATCAAATACTGTACATCGGGGTCTGGTCATGTGAGCAAGGGCGTGTCGGGACCTGGTTCGCGCCATTGACCGAGTGGTTCGCACCAACCGGAGCTGTTTTCGGATGACGTGCTGATGTCCTTGGACTTCGCGCCAGGCTCTGGGGCCGACCGGGCGGACGTGCATCAAAGTCCTTTCCAAGGGTGTGGTGCTGACCGGTCCGCCGTGGTGCTGACCGGGCAATCGTGGTGTGGTGCTGACCGGGCCGACGTGGTGTGGTGCTGACCTAGCCGACGTGGTGTGGTGCTGACCGGGCCGCCGTGGTGTGGTGCTGACCGGGCCGACGTGGTGTGGTGCTGACCGGGCCACCGTGGTGTGGTGCTGACCGGGCTGACGTGGTGTGGTGCTGACCGGGCCGACGTGGTGTGGTGCTGACCGGGCCGACGTGGTGTGGTGCTGACCTAGCCGACGTGGTGTGGTGCTGACCGGGCCGCCGTGGTGTGGTGCTGACCGGGCCACCGTGGTGTGGTGCTGACCGGGCCGACGTGGTGTGGTGCTGACCGGGCTGACGTGGTGTGGTGCTGACCGGGCCGACGTGGTGTGGTGCTGACCGGGCCGACGTGGTGTGGTGCTGACCGGGCCGGCGTGATGTGGTGCTGACCGGGCTGGCGTGGTGTGGTGCTTACCGGGCTGGCGTGGTGTGGTGCTTACCGGGCCGGCGTGGTGTGGTGCTGACCGGGCCGACGTGGTGTGGTGCTGACGGCGCCCCCGCAGCAGTGATGCCACCCCTCCCTCCGCCCCCGCCCCCAGAATTTCCATGTTTTAAACGTTTCCCAGTGTATACTCTGAATTAGAATAGGTACACCGTATCCCTGCGTGTCGTAAGAGACGACTAAGAGGGTTAGCGTCAGGAAGGGCATCCGGCCATAAAAACATTGCCTCAAAAGGAGGACCATGACAATTACAACTACATATGGGCAGGGTACAGCCCGAAGTGGAGATGTGTTTCTGAGGTTTGGGACATGGAATGTAGGGACAATGCCAGGGAGATCAGGAGAAGTGGTGGAAGTATTGGTCAGAAGAAGAGTGGACATGTGTTGTGTGCAAGAGACGAGATGGAAGGGAAGTGGTGTGAGAATGGTGAAGGGTAGGCAGGGACAGAAATACAAGTTTGTGTGGCAAGGGTGCCTGGAGGGCGTGAATGGTGTTGGTGTCCTGTTTTCTGAGGAGTTTGTAGACAGTGTGGTGAGTGTGACGAGAGTGAGTGATAGGTTGATGATGGTGAAAATGATGATTGGAAAGCTCTTGGTGAACGTCATCTCGGGATATGCTCCGCAGGTTGGTCGGAGCGATGAAGAGAAGGACAAGTTCTGGTGTGCGATAGAGAAGCTGATGGAAAACGTGAAAGATGAGGAAGTTGTGGTAGGAGGAGACCTAAATGGACATGTGGGAAGGAGTATGGATGGTTTTGAGGGAGTTCATGGGGGTTACGGATATGGTGTGAGAAATGGAGAAGTTGAAAGGATTTTGGAGTTTGCTGATGGAGCTGATTTGTTGATTTGTAATACTCAGTTCCAGAATGAGGATAATAAGCTTGTTACATACACGTCAGGTGGGTCGACGACAACCGTTGACTACCTGATGGTGCGTAGGCGAGATAGGGGGCACCTCCGGGACACAAAGGTGATCCCGGGGGAGGAGGCTGTTTCACAGCACCATTTCGTTGTCTGCGACATAAGGGTGAAAGGTGCGAGGAGAACTCGGCGGTGAAGTACCAACCGAGAATGAAGGTGTGGAGGTTGAAAGAGGTGACAGTAAGGGAGGCATTAAAAGAGAGGCTGATTAGGGTAGAGGGTGATGTGGTTGAGCTTGAAAGTGGTTGGATGTCAATGAAAGCTAGTCTGTTGGGAGCCGTTGGTGAGGTATGTGGATGGACAAAAGGACCACCGAGGCACTCGAAAACATGGTGGTGGGATGATGAAGTCGGAAAGAGGATTGACGAGAAGAGGAAGAAGTTCAAGGAGTGGCAGAAGGCGAAGGGTACGGGAGCAGAAACAGCAGAGCATGAAAGTTATAAGGCAGCCAAGCAGGCTGCAAAGAAAGAGGTAGCAAAGGCGCAGGAGGCATGTAGGAAAATGTTCGGAGAACGCTTGGATTCGGAAGAGCGTCAGAGAGCAGTATTCAGGACTAGCAGAAGTACCCGGCATTGCCGGGCGGGGGAGGGGGAAGGGGAACGGGGGGGAGGGGAGGAGGGGGGGGGGGGAGGGGAGAAGAGGGGGGGGAGGAGAGAAGAGGGGGGAGGGTGATGGGGGAGGGGGGGAAGAGGAGAGGAGGGGAGGGGAACGGGGGGAGGGGAGAAGAGGGGGGGGAGTACCCGGCATTGCCGGGCGGGGGAAGAGGGGGGAAGAGGAGGGGAGGGGAACGGGGGGGAGGGGAGGAGAGAAGAGGGGGGGGAAGTACCTGGCATTCCATGTATAAACGTGAGGGAGAAGAGGGGGGAGGGGAGGTGAGGGGGGAGGGGGAGGAGAGGGGGGGAGGGGGGAGGAGGGGAGGGGAGAAGAGGGGGGGAGGGGAGGAGAGGGGGGGAGGGGAGGAGAGGGGGGGGAAGTACCCGGCAATCCGTGTATAAACGTGAGGGGGGAGAGGGGAGAGGGGAGGGGGAAGGGGGGAGGGGTGGGAGGGATGGGGGAGGAGGGAGGGCGCGCGAATCGTCGAATCAGCACGCTGCTCTGCCACCGATTCAGATTCCGTGTATAATATTCCTCGCTGAAAAAAAATATGGATCTAAAGATGAAAGAAAAAAAATCTATGTGGTGTGAATGGCAATGTTGCTCCCTGAAATGTGAAAAAACGCAATCGCGCGGCAAGGAACATCACGTGATCGCTCTGAGCGATCGATTGCAACTCTGCGTCGTGTCGTGGGCGTGGCCAACGTGGCCTCATGCTCCCAGGTGATTGGCTAACTCGAGCTCGAGAGAGCCATAATGCGCTACGTTATGGCAAAAAATATGGATCTAAAGATAAAAGAAAAAAAAACCTATTTGGTGTGAATGGCAATGTTCCTCGCTGAAATGTGAAAAAACTGAATTACGTGCGAACGCATAACTGTGAGATTATGGTGGCAAAGTTGGAACATCACGTGATCGCTCTGAGCGAATCAGCGCGCTGCTCTGCCATTCCGGTCATAATATTCCTCGCTGAAATGCGCTGAGGTAAAAATATGCGAAAAAAATATTATGAAATAAAATTTTAGGTCGGCCATGTTCTTCCCAGGCTCAATGGCCATGTTTGTGCCAAATATCAAGTACGTGAGCCTCTCCGTTTAGGAGTCTATCGGTAACATTACACACACACACACACACACACACACAAACTGTGTTTTATATATATATAGATTGCAAAGCAGATCGCGAAAGAGTGGTGTGCTGTGATGGGGGTGAGTTGCTTGAAGGATGAAATGGGACAAATCGTTGTGGACCCAGATGGAATTAAAGGAAGATGGAAAAGATATATGGAAATGCTGTTGAATACAGAGAATGAATGGGATGGCAACATAGAGAGTAACCCAGTTTTAGGACCGGCAGAGAAGATAACTGAGAAGGAAGTTGAGGAAGTGATAAAAGCAATGAAGGGTAGAAAAGCGGGAGGGCCGACGGGAGTTGTGGGAGATATGTTGAAGGCAGCAGGAAGTTGGGGTGTGAAGAGAATGACAGAGATCTGTAATCTGGCGGTGAAAGAAGGCCGCATTCCAGTGGATTGGGAACTGAGTACCCTCGTCCCTCTATACAAGGGGAAAGGTGACCCTCTAGAGTGTGGCTCGTACCGAGCGATAAAGTTATTGGAGCATGGAATGAAGGTATTGGAAAGGGTGTTGGAGAGGAGGATAAGGAAGAAAGTGAAGATCGACGAAATGCAGTTTGGATTTATGCCAGGAAGAGGAACGACAGACGTGCTTTTTATTGTGAGGCAGTTGCAGGAGAAGTACATGGAGAAGAGGAAGAAGTTGTTTCTTGAGTTTGTTGATCTGGAGAAAGCATTCGATAGGGTTCCACGCAAAGTATTGACATGGGCAATGAGGAAGTTAGGAGTGGAGGAATTGTTTATCAGAGTTGTGATGGCAGAGTACAAATGAGCGCGCACAGCTGTAAGGACGAAGGACGGGAACAGTGGTGAGTTTGAGGTGAAGGTGGGAGTGCATCAGGGGTCGGTACCAAGTCCACTACTATTTGTAGCTGTGATGGAGGTGCTGGCTCAGAACGTAAAGGAGGGTTTACCGTGGGAGTTGTTGTATGCAGATGATCTGGTGTTAATTGCGGAAAGTATGGATAGACTGAAGGAAAAGATGAACAAGTGGAAGGAATGTATGGAGACAAAAGGTCTGAAGGTGAATATCGGAAAGACGAAGGTGATGGCAAGTGGTAAAGCATGTGGTGAGGTGGAAAGAACTGGGAAGTGGCCCTGTGCTGTGTGCAGGAAGGGTGTCGGAGTGAACTCCATTCAATGTACAATGTGCGCTGAGTGAGTTCATTAAAAATGTAGTGGACTGAGAGGGTCATTAACCAGTGTGGCAGCTACATTCAAATGTAAGGTGTGCACAGAGGGAGCTGCAGATGGAGGAAATGTTGAGTTGGATCTTGGAGACAGCGTGAAGCTGGAAGGTGTGAAAACATTTTGTTACCTCGGAGACATGCTGAATGGAGAAGGTGGATCAGACTCGGCAACGGTTGCTAGAGTGAGATGTGCACGGAAGAAGTTTCGGGAACTGAGTGGCGTGCTGATGAGGGGAGTGTCGTTGAAGCTGAAGGGAAAGGTGTATGCTGCATGTGTGAGAAGTGTTATGATTTATGGGAGCGAGACATGGGTAATGAACGTAGAGCAGCAACGAAGGTTGGAAAGGGTGGAAATGCGAATGGTTCGATGGATGTGCGGAGTATCGTTGAGAGAGAGGAAGACAAATGATGAATTGCGAAAAATGATGGGAATAGAGCCTGTGATTGATGCTGTGAAGAGGAACAGTTTGAGATGGTTTGGTCATGTGTTGAGGAAGGATGAAAGTGACTGGTTGAGAAGAGTGATGGAAATGATTGTAGAAGGAAGTAGAGTACGGGGAACACCGAGAAAGACTTGGCTAAAGATGGTGGAAGAAGAAATGCGGGCAAGAGGGTTAACAAGGAGAGATGCAGAAAATAGGGCAAGATGGAGAAGATTGTCATGGGGACCGCAAGGCTAACCCCCGCTCTAGCAGGGAAAATGGCCTTTAAAATGCATGTTGTTGTTGTTGTTGGGGTCTGGTCATCTTTTATTTTAGTTTTCCTGTGCATCACAAAGCTGCGAGTAGCATCATTGACTGAGTGTGTTTTTGGTTGCGGGGATAGTTTTGGAGTGATGGAGGACACACACACACACACACTGACATTTTTATTATCAATCATTGATATTTTGTCACTTGCCAGCTTTCGCTGAGTTGAAATGGCTAAAAGCTCTTCCAAATGCTGCTTCAAATATTTACTTTTTGTCTTGGGAAAAGTCTCGGTGTGATGTCCTTGAGTAACATTTATTTATTTTACCCTTTCTCACCATGTTGTGCATGCTGCAGGATAACGGTGAGCTGTCATGGACCAAGGCATAGCCTCAAGTGGCCTGGTAACGCATGGACTTCGTTTTTGAGGAGCTGAAATGGTGTCCTGACTTGTGGGGTCATTTTGCCATTTTGTTCCTTATCCCAATTTTATGGCAAATTTACATGCTCTGTCTGTGCTTACCCTTTCTCTAATCTCAATGAAATCCCCTTTTGAACTCAGACCTCAGTTTTACCTTCACTGCCTGATATTGTACCTAAGGAAGGTGCATTTTGAATTTTTTTTTTCTCCAGCCATGGAATTTGGAATGTGTAAACTTGTATTCTTGTCTCTTGCTTTCTTCCACTGTTCTAATCATTTTTTTCTTCTATTTGCATTCACACCAAAATACCATTTTCCATCGGAAGACGTCTCTGCGGGTTCCAGCCAACATCAGATTGATACAAAAAGGAAAGGCAAGTTTTACACTTTTAAAATATTATGTTTGCTGGGAGGGTAGAGGTAGGTATTGCCAGAGAACAGAACGAACTGTATAGAGTAGTATGATCCGTGTACGAGTAGTTAGCCAATCGCAATGTAATAAGCAGGGACACATCAGCTTAAGGGATAAGGGTTGTCTGTTTAAATGTGCACCACGTGGAATGTTGTGCATTGTATTAAATAGCTCGGGATTAAAGTGAAAGAAACGTGTGTAAAGCCTCCTGTGTAATCCCCCGGGTGGGGACAAGGTATGGCTTTGGAGAGGGGAGGGGAGCAGTTGATCTCCCCGAGGGCGGATTATTGTCCGGAGAGCAAGGGGAGGAGCTAGTGTCGCCTGGGTTCAATGCACTGTGGAAATGTGTAGGAAAACACGATGAGGAGAATCTTGAATGTCCTGGTCGAGCCTGAGGAGAGAGAGTTTAGTGTCCTGGTGGACTCCAGGTGATTGAATCACCAAACAGGCCATCAAAATGTCCCACCTCCAGGTGAGAGAGAGCACAATCAAATCCCATGCTTAAATGGAATGGCAAACGGTAGAGAGCATACCTCCGCCACCCTGAACAGTTTACGTTTTGTAGCCCACTGATAGACCGAATCTGGATTTGGACCTGAACCAACATCTAATCAGCGCATGTTTTTGTCACTTCCTCAAGTTCGAATCCATCCGTAATTGTTTGAGATATCCTGTTCACAGACAAACAGACTGGCAAACAAGGGTAAACATCCACCAAATTTCGTCCGAATCAGTCCACAACTCTTTGAGTTATTACCTCTGCCACCGAAGGTGGGTGGACGTTATGTTTTCACCCCTGTTTGTCTGTCTGGATATTAACAAGGGAACAGGATATCTCAAAAAGTTGTGGACGGATTCAAATGAAATTTGGCGGAGAGGTAGTGTATGTGACCAGGAAGAATTGATTCAATTTTGGTGAAGATTTGAATCCGGATCGGTCTATCTTTTCATGATTCTTCTCCATTGAGCGATCGGGCTAAAATCGATACATAGCAGGATATCTCAAAAAGTTATAGATGGATTTCGAAGAAACTTTGTGGACAGGTTGGGTGTGTGATGAGAACGAATCAATTCGATTTTGGTGAAGATATGGATATGAATCCAGATACGAGAATTATTTAATTGTGTAAGTGATTTTTTACCATTGAGAAATCGGGCAAAACGCGATATATAACATGATATTTTAAAAAGTTATAGACGAGTTATGACTAACTTGGTGGATGAGTTGGTTAAGTGACAAGAACAAGCAGATTCGATTTTGGTTCAGGTCCGATTGCAGATCCGGCCTATCAGTGGGATACAAAATGTAAACTGTTCAGCCTGGCGGAGGTATGTTCCCTTCTGAGTGCTGTTCTAGTAGTGATTGATATTGGTTTTTGCCCTATCTCTCAATGGTGAAGAATCACTTAAAATTATCAGATCCAAATCCAGATCTTCACCAAAATCAATTCATTTTGTTCTTGTCGCATACCAAACGTCTCCACCAAATTTCGTCTGAATCCCTCCACAACTTTTTGAGATATCCTGTTCACAAACAAACAGACAGACAAATAAGACAGGGGTGAGAACATAACCTCCATCCACCTTTGGTGGCGGAGGTAACAATTGCTGAGGAATACTGAAGGGTGGCCTGAAAGTCGCTTTACCCCACCACAGTAAAGCATTAGTTCTTAAACTCTTAATATCCAGTTTTAATTGTGCAGTACTTCGAATAAATAACGAAGCCAGTACGCACTCGGTAGAGTGCACACTTCTGCCAGGCTGAAGTTTGTTTTGTACCCCAATGATAGGCCTGGAACAAAATCTAATTGGCTTCTTCTTGTCACCTAACCAGCTCATCCACCAAGTTTAGTTATAATTCGTCAATAATGTTTTTAAATATCATGTATATCGCTTTTCGCCCGATCTCTCAATGGTGAAGAATCCCTTCAAGTATTAAATAATTCTCGTATCCGAATCCATATTCAGATCTTTACCAAAATCGAATAGATTAGTCCTTGTCACACACCCAATCAGTCCACCAAGTTTCGTCCAAATCCGTCCACAACTTTTTGAGATATCCTGCTATATATATATTTTTTTTTTTTAACCCAATCTCCCAATGGTGAAGAATCACTTTAAAAGTTCTTGTAGCCGCATCCGAATCCGGATCTTCACCAAAATCTAATCATTTCGTCCTTGTCACATACACTACATCTCTGCCAAATTTTGTCCGAATCCGTCCACTACTTTTTGAGATATCTTGTTCAAAGACAAGTAAACAAACAGGGTGAAAACATAACCTCCAACCATCTTTGGTGGTGGAGGTAATCAGTCATTACCCTCGCCAGAGGAGAGGGTCCGTTTGTTACATTTTGCATTTGAGTCCGTTTGTTACTTGCCGGAAAAGATTCCGGCAAGTATGTTGATCGGTTGGTTTGTCTGTCTGTTTGTCTGTTTGTGCACAGCACTACGTCTACATCGTTCCACATAGAATCGCCAAACTTTACACACATTTGTCTTGCCCTCGAATAGACTGTGCCCAATTTATAACTCTCTCGGCCCAAGGCCTCCATGATGACGTCATAATTCGACAAGTACAAAACTTCATCTAATCAAGATGCAATTTCTTGAGCGCCATGTCGGCATAAACTGGTGGAGAAAAAAAATAATGATGACGTCATCGGTCACGTGGTTCGGCCGCCATCTTGGAAAAAACGAAAAACTTTGCACCTCTATATCTCCGAAAGTGCTGAATAGAAAAATTGACACATGGCTCATTGTAGAAAACTCTCCATGGGGAATAAAATATGTTAATGATGTCATACGTGCCTCCATTATGACGTCATAATTCGACAAGTACAAAACTTCATCCGATCAAGATGAAATTTCTTGAGCATAATCTCAGAATAAATTAGTTTAGAAAACAAATAATGATGTCATCGGTCACGTGATTCGGCCGCCATCTTGGAAAAACCGAAAAACTTTGCACCTCTATATCTCCAAAAGTGCTGAATAGAAAAAATTGAGACATGGCTCATTGTAAAGAACTCTCCATGGGGAATAACATATGCTAATGTCATAGGTGCCTCCTTTATGACATCATAATTAGAGGAGTACAAAACTTCATCCGATCAAGATGAAATTTCTTCAGCATCATCTAGGGATAAATTGGTGGAGAAAAAAAAAGATGATGTCATCAGTCACGTGGTTTTGGCCGCCATATTTGTTTTACTACAAAAGCCTTCAAAACCACTGAAAACACGTCCTGGCGAGGGTCTGCAATCTCTGATTGCCCTTTCTTGTTGCATTTGTATGATTGAGCACGTGCACGTCCAATTTAATTAAACATTGGTGGATGAAGGTTTTGAAAGGGTTTAATTATTGTCAGTACTGCACAATAAACCTGGATATGGAAAGGGCTTAAAAACGAATGTTTTACTGGGTTTCTGTAGCTGTAGGGGAAAAGCGACTTTAATGCCGCCCTGTACATTTTGCCAATTTTTAGGTGTACTGGAAAGTAATGTTGTTTTTCAAAGAGGAATACACAGCTTCAAAAAACGACATGACTTTCCGGTACACCTAATACGTCGGCAAAAAGTCGAATGATGGGTTTTATATAACTAGGGCATGCCCGTACTATATATAAGCTAGGACGTGCCCGTACGTGGGTGCCCGTTCCTTGCCAAAAAAAAAAAAAAAAAAAAATTTGTGTAGGGGTGTGTGTGTGTAAACATCCTAGGGCGTGCCCGTACGTGGGTGCAAAAAAACATGCGTGCAAACAACAACAACAAAAAAAAACTTTGAAACCACGTGGCAGTAACGACCACAGAACCCCCCCCCCCCCCCCTCTATTTACATGAATGGTTTGGTCCATTCGCAACGACCACAGAACCCCCCCCCCCCCCTCTATTTACATGAATGGTTTGGTCCATTCGCAAAGCCAAAGCGAACGACCACAGAACCCCCCCCTCTATTTACATGAATGGTTTGGTCCATTCGCAAAGCCAAAGCGAACGACCACAGAACCCCCCCCCCCCCCCCCCCCCCTCTATTTACATGAATGGTTTGGTCCATTCGCAAAGCCAAAGCGAACGGCGAACGGCTAAATCGCCATAGCTCGGTAACTACTTGTCCGATTAATTTCAAACCTTGAAAAGGCACATCCTCGGGTCCCCAGCAATATACCTGGCAAGTTTCAAGTATATCGGACCGGTAGTTGTCGAGAAACAGCGGTCACAGACAAACATACACACATACACACATACACACATACACACATACAAACACACATACACACAGAGATTAATGGAATTATAGATAGATGAAAGTTGAAAAATAAATGCTAACCGCCATGGGAAGTGAAGTAAAGTTATTCTGACGATATGGGCATTGGCTGCTCTTTGGAGCAAGATAATAATAAAGCCATCCTAAGAGGGATTAACAAGGGTGAGCATCAAGCTACTACACATTAATAATAATAAATCTTTATTGTCCCATATTCAGGGAAATTATTCTTTGGTGACACCGTAAGTTGACCATCATCTTTTTATATAAAACTGTGTGTGTGTGTGTGTGTGTGTGTGTGTGTGTGTGTGTGTGTGTGTGTGTGTGTGTGTGTGTGTGTGTGTGTGTGTGTGTGTGTGTGTGTGTGTGTGTGTGTGTGTGTGTGTGTGTGTGTGTGTGTGTGTGTGTGTGTGTGTGTGTGTGTGTGTGTGTGTGTGTGTGTGTGTGTGTGTGAGTGATGTTACCGATAGACTCCTAAACGGAGAGGCTCACGTGCTTGATATTTGGCATAGACATGGCCATTGAGCCTGGGAAGAACAAGGCCTACCTAAAAAAAAATATTTCATAATATTTTTTTACCATCTTTTTACCTCAGCGCATTTCAGCGAGGAATATTATACACGGAATCTGACCGGTGGCAGAGCAGCGCGCTGATTCGCTCAGAGCGATCACGTGATGTTCCATCCCCGCCGCCAGACCATCTATATATATAAAACACTGTGTGTGTGTGTGTGTGTGTGTGTGTGTGTGTGTGTGTGTGTGTGTGTGTGTGTGTGTGTGTGTGTGTGTGTGTGTGTGTGTGTGTGTGTGTGATGTTACTGATAGACTCCTAAACGGAGAGGCTCACGTGCTTGATATTTGGCATAGACATGGCCATTGAGCCTGGGAAGAATAAGGCCTACCTAAAAAAAAATTTCATAATATTTTTTTACCATCTTTTTACCTCAGCGCATTTCAGCGAGGAATATTATACACGGAATCTGACCGGTGGCAGAGCAGCGCGCTGATTCGCTCAGAGCGATCACGTGATGTTCCATCCCCGCCGCCAGACCATCTATATATATAAAACACTGTGTGTGTGTGTGTGTGTGTGTGTGTGTGTGTGTGTGTGTGTGTGTGTGTGTGTGTGTGTGTGTGTGTGTGTATAATGTTACCGATAGACTCCTAAACAGAGAGGCTCACGTGCTTGATATTTGGCATAGACATGGCCATTGAGCCTGGGAAGAACATGGCCTACCGAAAAAAAATTATTTCATAATATTTTTTTACCATATTTTTACCTCAGCGCATTTCAGTGAGGAATATTATACATGGAATCTGACCGGTGGCAGAGCAGCGTGCTGATTCGCTCAGAGCGATCACGTGATGTTCCATCCCCGCCGCCAGACCATTGAACATAAAACACAGTTTGTGTGTGTGCAATCTTACCGATAGACTCCTAAACGGAGAGGCTCACGTACTTGTGTGATCGTGTTTTGTCGATTTTGTGCGATATGAATTAAACGTCTTTGAAACAGCTGTGAAACGTCTTTCCACAACCCTTCCGTAACCGATTGGAGCAGTTTATTGCCGCTCAAAATGGCATTTTAACAGTTGTCTGGCTTTTAAAATCTGGGGACACGTTCAAAACAAACGAGATCCGCGAAGCGAGTTGGTCGAGTCGTGCTAACCAAGCTCCTCCCCCCTCCCCTCCTCCCTCCCCTCCTCTCCCCTCCCTCCCCTCCCCCCCCCCTCTCCTCTCCCCTCCCCCCCCCCTCTCCTCTCCCCTCCCCCTCCCTTTTCCCCCCTCTCCTCCCCTCTCCCCTCTTCTCTCCTCCCCCCCTCTCCTCCCCTCCCCCCCGTTCCCCTCCCCTTCCCCCTCCCCTCCCCCGCCCGGCAATGCCGGGTACTTCTGCTAGTTAAAACATAAAACACAAAGGGAATAAGAAAACAATATAAAAAGATATAAAATATAAAGTATGTGGTGAAAATGTAAGTTGAACCCAGGTGTGACGCTCACTTAAACCACTGGGCGGTGTCTATAAGACCTCGGGACGTCCGCGACTCGAGGCCACTCCTGCGACTTTATACCATGACATGTAGAATGGAATGGTACGTACCCACTTATATTCTAGGCTTGCTTGCATTGACTGATATATCCAATCTTTCTCATATGATGCCTTGATCCTGACATATATGTTGCATGGTGTATTTTACAGGATGATGTTACGATCTAATTGAAATTAAACCTATCTAATGGGACGAGTTGTGGATTTGGTTGATTTTCACAACAAAGTAAATATAAAATATGGAAGATTGACTAAACAGCAAAATGTCTAGGAATTTGAATTTAGCATTTGAATTGCACATGGTACAAATGACCTTTTGAAAATGTTCTTCTTCATCCTTACATGAAAGCGTCTCCCTGATGGCAGTTTTTCAAAAAGTCCGTTCAAGAAATGACTCATCAGTACACACCTGCACCGCCTTCCTTTTCAATGCTCGCGAGTATAGAGACTCCAGACTGGTTGAAGGCCCACCTACAGCTTTAAATGCCAGTGTAATGACCTTTCTCAATCGTGACTTATTCCGCACATTAAGATAACTGTACCAGGAAATCAAATTAAATGACAAAACACTGATCAGTGATCAGTAAGGAATGTGTCAACATCTGCATCACACGAGAGCTAACACCAAATGAATTCAACTTCCTGAGAAGATACAATCTTTGCATTGATTTATTGTACACAGCATCAGTATTTCCATCAAAAGTTAGCTTGTTATCAATAATGGTGCCCAGCTATTTAAATTTGTGAACAATTTCCACCTTATCACCATTTATGGTTACAGGCTCATGATTGTGACCTTTCCGAAAGTCCAAAATCATCTCTTTTGTTTTTCACACATTCAGAGTAAGCCCTGGTGTTGGGCTAGCGGCTAGGGTGCCAGCTTAGGATCCTAGGATCCTGGGTTCGAATCCCGGTCGATCGCTGAATTAACGCCAGGGGGGTTGACTCAGCCTGTCATCCTTCCGAGGTCGGCTAATTGAGTACCAGTTCACTGGTAATTCCCTGTTTGTCGTTAAAGGCGGCAAAAAGGGTTGGCGTCAGGAAGGGCATCCGGCCGTAAAACATTGCTTCAAAAAGGGGACCAAAAAACAACAACAACCACGGTTCCCGAAAAAGGCCAACCCCCGCTTTGCGGGGAAAAATACCCGGGTAGCAACATCCACATACTGATCGAGCTGAGGGAGTTCCTGATCGAGGTCACATTGATTGAAATCCCCAAGAATCAGGATGGATTGATCCACTGGGCGGTCGCTCCATTATAACTTTCTGCGATTTGTTCCGATGCGTATTTAAAGTCCGGCCCCGGTGCATACACCAGAATAATAGTGCATTGACCAAATTCCCGTGGCAGGTAGTAGGATCGGAAAGACACCGTCAGTATCTCCATGTCCTTGGAACAGTATCGTTCACGTACCGTAAAATGTTTGGCCCAATTCAAATTCACCAGCATCCACAAACCACCACCTTTGGCCTTGCCCGATGACGCGACTCTATCGGCCCTGATCATTTCTAATCCATCGAAGGACACGTCATCCCCTTCACCAAGCCTTGTATCGGAGAAACACACCACAGATGAGGTCCGATAGTACCAGTCGAACCTCAGGAGGGCATCCAGTTCATCAGTTCTGTTATTTATCGAGCGAGAGTTAATCAAAGTCAAAACAGGAAGGATTACCTTGTGGTTTCTGCGTTTAAGCCGCTGACGAAGATCTTCATGAGAACCTCGTTTTTTCTTTTCCTTACTTCTGAAAACACCATTCAATGCCAAGTTCACAACTCTCTGCGTAGCACCACCAATACCATTGAAACGCAGGTTCAGCAAGGACTCGCGAGTATACGTGGTAACGCCATCTTGTAAAGAACGTCCGTGAAGTGAAGAACAGATACCAGCCCAACATGTGCAGTAGCAGCAAAACCCTGAAGCGATTTCGACAGCTGCGGAGGCCGTGAATCTCCATCTTCCATTTACCAATAAAAATCCACTCGTAGAAAGCAAAGTGGCGACGAAACAACAGAAAAGTAAACGGTGTCACGCGGGGTCAGCTACAGTGCAGCGCCCCCTCTGGCCATGAGAGACGAATCATTAAGTACGTCTTGTTAATCATTAAGGTCTTAGAAGAGGAACAATGAAGTAGAGGTGAGCAAAAGGCTTGGATTTTTAGTTTGGCCGAGAGGGTGTTACTTGAAGAACTTGCGTCTTGGAAGAGCTGGGGATGGTCGTAGGGCAGAGAGCAGAGGGAGCTAGACTGGGATAGAGGCGGTTAAAAAAAAATTGGTGACCAAACTGTCTTCAATGTGAAAGCAGCATGCCCTGTGCTCACCAGAACCTTGTCATATGGCAGTTTTCCTGGCAGACATCTATTCTCCTTTGATACTTTCAGTCCCTGTTTACATGCACAGTGTGCGGCTGTATAACATATTTTCTGTACATTTGACAGCCAAAGATTGTTTTCATTTTGTGGTAAAATATTATTTTTTCATCTCTTTAGGAAGGCCACTGCTATTTTTGAATTCCACAGTACTATCAATCCTCTTGGAATTCCATAAAAGGAGAATTTGAGTGCAGCCTGCCATTATTGTGTTGCATCACAAAGTACGCAGCTGTGTTTGCCCTATTTTGATCTTTATTAAGCAATAGGGCAAGTAACCCTGTGTTTTCATTCCTATATATACACTATTGGCATATGTTGATCATACGGAGAGGCTCACTATCTGGAATGAGTCATGCTACAGATGAGGAAACAGGAATTGAGACTCCACAGGCCAAGCCAACACGCCTTGATGCTAATGGCGTCCTATGTACTGAGATTCAAATATTGGAGACAGATCAAGGTACAGCCATTCCCTAAAGTTAATTAATAGTTAATTAATTTGGCATTGATAAAGTCTAGCCTCCTGGCTGCCTAGCTAGCCAGCTGTGTGTGATACACGGATGTTGGTTAAGAGGATTTGCAATCTGCTCAATGGGAACAAACTAGAATTTTATTCCATCGAGAAGCTGAAAGCTGGATGTCTCGTCCAACACAGGTACATCGTTACCAATCAAATTGCTTAATTGAAAAAGCAAGAAACATTCTTATATTTTATTATCGATTTGAGGAAATGTGTTCACCAGACTCGGAGTCTGGGAGTCGCAGTCAGACCGTTTCAATCCTGGCAGAGTCATCCCAAACACTAAATTGACAACCATTGCACAGGCTTGATGGGCCTCATGACTTCCTCCTGCATTGAAGATCCTTGGCATGGAACTCTCATTCATTATTATTTTTATTTAGAGGTCCAATTTCACTTGACCTTTGAATACAAAAGTTTTGGAGAATGAGGTGATTTAAGGCTTGTCCTACAGTCATGCCAAATGGGATGCCAGGCATGCGGCGCTCACAGCGATTACGCGTTCCACTCTTGGAATACTGGCGAGGGCAAAGGATAGAATACATGCGCAAGTCAGGTGAGAACGCAAGCTTGACAAGGTCAGTGGCTTGCAACTATGAAGGTGCAATCACTGGTATTTTGGGTTATCGAGCTAGATTTAATGCAGACAATCGTGTCATTTTTTGCTCTAGCTTTCCTCATTCTTGGTTTTGTGTGTTGGTCACCCAGGGGCATTGTCAATACAAGGTATAATCTCACCGAAGAACCAAGTGAAGAAGACCAGAAAAACAGGATTCAAAAGCCAAAAATCAATCTATGCTGATCAAGGAGATAATGCCGCTGAACAGGATACGAGCAACCGTCGAAATGAAGGTACGAGCCAGTGACGTGCCCTCGTGCCACTTCACATTGATACAAATGGTGTTTAATTGAGTCGCTGTGATTTACAAATTTGTAATAAAAGCGCTCTTGTATTTTTTTTTTTCAGTTGATCTTGTCGTCAACATGACCGATGACCCTGATGCGGTCTCTGTCAATCCTGGGATAGGCACAACAGTGATTTTGCCTGGTTTGATGGGTAAGCATTAAGAAGCATAACCTCACACCACCTCCATTTCTTCTAATGACAAGTCGACACTTTGTAAGACAGCACACACTGATCACATAAATCTCAAAATATTTAAATGATGAAAAGGCGATGGTGAGTTTGCCACATACTGGGCTCCAGTTATCATACAAAATGGGAAACCTATGTATCCATTTGTTATGCAGATTGTGTCAGGTATTCTGAGATGGGCCTCTACTTGGGGCCTGACCAAAAGCCAATGCAACCGACTGACCGGCTCGGCTTTTCTAAAATGTTCAGCTCTCCCAAATATTCCTGTGGGTTATTGATGCTTCAGCCACTGCAGGAAAAAGGACTGCACCATCTCATTTGTGATACTATGGTATGCTGAAGAGGTTGGGGGTTTGGAGCAGAGTTTGTTGGGGGGTGATGGGTGTCTCAGTTAAAAATGTTTAAATATAAAAAGCTGGTGCATGTTTTAATGAATCACCAATGCTAATGTGTATACATTTCCGCTCCTTAGATTTTCTGTATACTTCAAGGGACACTGCATGTCACAATCCGCAATACAACGTTCAAGTTGAAGTTCAGAGACATGTTCGTAATACCACCAGGTTAGTAAATCCACCAGCATAACTTGTCCTTTTGGCCCCACAGCGTCATCTGCTGTTGTGGGATATGCAACTTGCTCGATCAACAGCTGCATTAATTTGGTCTGTGTTTTAATTGCACTCAAGTACGATCAACATACTATAAAAGAGAGGGTAGGGAACTGCAGATGAGAAATAAGAGTTTGTTACGCACAGGGTTTTGGGTTTACTTACTCGGAGCCTTGGTTCCCCTCCGACTCACCTGGCCTGTAGCCACCAATCACCGAAAACTCTGTCACGGCGGGTTGTTACCGCGAGTGCCAATTGGCTACCATGTCACCCCATGGACCTCCGTCTAATTTCCATTTACCTGAAGTCAAGTTGTATTCCAACCGGGTATCGTGCCAGTTGTATTCCAACCGGGCTGTTATGCGCTGAAATGATTGAAATGCTCATACACGTCACATGGTCCATACTATTTCTATTCAATCCTACCTTTCCTACGGTATTCTCTTCCCTACCCCCATAAATGTAACTATATATATATATATGTTTTGGTGTTTTGAATTATGTGTTGGTGAGGTGTTTTGAATTACGTGGTGGTGAGGTGTTTTGAATTACGTGGTGGTGAGATGTTTTGAATTACCTGGTGGTGAGGAGTTTTGAATTACGTGGTGGTGGGGTGTTTTGAATTACCTGGTGGTGAGGTGTTTTGAATTACGTGGTGGTGAGGGGTTTTGAATTGCGCTTTATCCACCATTCGAACAATCCTTCGCTGCAATCTTCGATTAAGTTTTCTCTTGCTACCACGTCCTGGGAGGTTGGTTACAGTGCCATGGGCCTTAAACTTCCTGATAACATAAGGTCTCTGGAAATGGACTTGCAGCTTTGAGATTGTCCATGCTTGGCTACAATCTTTTGGCTGACCTCCTCGGCCAATTCCCTGGTTTTCATTCTTTTCTCCATTCTCATTGCGGTACACACAGTGACACAAAACAGCAGAATGACTCGTTTTCTCCATTCAAACTGGTTGAATGAGTGATTTTTATATTGCAGGTACCTGCAACTCACCACAGGTGAGTTCAATTCCAAAGTAAAGGAGAATCACCTGCTTGAAATCTAATTAGGTTTTCTCTCCATGAAATGGAGAGGAAACCTATTATTACTGCTAGAGTTTTTCTTATTATTCTTCCGCCCTATTTTGCACCTCTGAAAATTTCATAATTAATGTTCTCAGCAACCGCTGGTCAGATTGACAGGAAATTATCAAATGATCGTCTCGGCTCGTATAATTTTTTAATGCTAATTATGACGTCATAGGTCACGTGGTATGGGTGCCATCTTGTAAAACACATTCAACTTTGCCCCTCTGTATCTCTGAAACCACTCAATGGAAAAATTTGAGGAATGGCTCATTCTAAAGAACTCTTCAATGAGAACAAAAGACGTGTATTGAGTGCATTAAAAATGCTAACGTTGAGGTTAGAATTCGTCAAACAAAAAATTTTCTCCCCCGAAAATGGGATTTTTTCCCCAGATGCTTAGTTTAAAAAAAACTCAGAATGAAAAAAATTTCGAAGTCATACATCACATGGTTCGGCCGCCATCTTGTTTTTCGTGAAAAACCACAAAAACACATTTTTCTCCGGAACGGCTGAACGGATCGAGCCCAAACTTGGCATGCATATTCGCACACCCATGACGAACAAAAAAGCCTCGATGTCATCCGACACATGGTTTCAGAGTTATGACGTTTTTAAGCTCAAACTAGAAATGGTATCACCTCCATAATTTGTGAAGATATCGAGTGGAAACTTTACACAAATGTTCCTCATGGGGGGATGTTTCAATGTTACTTGAGACGTTTTGATAGGTAAGTCACATGGTTTGGCCGCAATAAATAATGGAAGGTAAATTTTTAAAAGCTTGTAACTCTTGAACCACTGATTTGATCGACGTGAATTTTTAAGGCAATGTAGCTCTCATCAAGCGGAAGAAGTGTGCAAAATTTCAAGATGATTGGATGTACGGTCTCGAAGCTATAAGTCTTTATTGTTGAAAGAAGAAGAAACACTATTTTGTCCTTCCAGGACGTGATCACGATAACGCGATCTCCCGCGGTCATTTGAACCTCAAATAAAATTCCAATTGCAGATTTGTCAATAGATGAGGTATATTAACAAACGAATGAAACAGATTTGGTCAAATTCTGACTTTTTTAACTAGATCGCATTTCACACAAAGTTGTGAAAAGAGGAACTAAAGAAGAAGAAACGCACCAATTTGTCCTCCCAGGATGTGATCACTGTCACACGATCTCCCGCGGTCATTTCAACCTCAAATGAAATTCCAATTGAAGATTTGTCAATAGGTGAGTTATATTAACAAACGAATGAAAGATTTGGTCAAATTGACTATTTTTTAAACTAGATCGCATTTCACACAAAGTTGTGAGAATATAAAGAAGAAGAAACCTCGTTTGTCTTCTCAGATAAAATAAATAATTGTCTCTGCAATTTCAGGTTAATTTTCTTTTTAAAATGGCTTTTTCTGCAATCAGTGCATGGATTGACGTGTGGATGTGGGTGTGGGGGGGGGGGGGATGTGTGTGTGTGTGGGGGGGGGGGGGGGTTGGTGTGTCCATGTGTGTGTGTGTTAGGGGTGGGGGTATGTGTGTGTGTGTGTGGTGGGGGGGAGGGTGTGTGTGTGTGGTGGGGGGGAGGGTGTGTGTGGTGGGGGGGGGGGGGAGGGTGTGTGTGTGGTGGGGGGGAGGGTGTGTGTGTATGTGGTGAGGCGGAGGGTGTGTGTGTGTGGTGGGGCGGAGGGTGTGTGTGTGTGGTGGGGGGGAGGGTGTGTGTGTGGTGGGGGGGAGGGTGTGTGTGTGTGTGTGTGTGTGGGGGGGGGGGGTGGATGTGGATGTGTGTGTGGGGGGGGGGAGGTGTCTGGGGGTGTGTGTATGCATGTGGGGATGTGTTTGTGTGGATGTGCATTGTGCATGTGTGGGGGGGGTGTGTGGATGTGTGGGGGGGGGGGGTGTATATGTGTGTATGTTGGGGGGGGGGGGTTGGTGTGTGCGTGTGGAGGGGGGGTTGGATGTGTGTGTATGTGTGGAGGGGTGTGGGTGTGGAGGGGTGTGGGGGGAGGGGGAATGTGTGTGTGTGTGTGTGTGTGTTGGGGGGGGGATGTGTGTGTGGGGGGTAGGGGGGGAGAGGGGTGTGTGTGTGTGTGTGTGTGTGTGTGTGTGTGTGTGTGTGTGTGTGTGTGTGTGTGTGTGTGTGTGTCGGGGTTGTATTCAAGGGGGTTGTGTCAAAGCATGTCCAATGAAAGTGCGGTTGTATCAAAAGTGGCATTGTATCAAAAGTGGGTGCGAGTAAACCGGTCATCACTGCCAGCAGTTTTAGTTATTTCTAACAACTTCTAAAAGGTGCCAATAATATTGTCCGGGCCATTTTAGGATTTCTTTGTGGAATAAGCTAAGATTTAGTAATTTTGTCAGCTTTTTTGTTTTCTCCCACTGCAAACCAAAGAAATACAGATGTGGATACAAAAATATTTTTTTCAAACAATTTTCTGGAAGAAATGGTGCATCATTTGATAAAAGTGCAAGGGTGCCAATATTTTTGGCCACGACTGTGTATATATATGTATGTATGTATGTATGTATGTATGTATGTATGTATGTATATATATATATATATATATATATATATATATATTAGGGTGGTCCTCAAATGTAAACATTAACTTTTCTAAAGTGCTTTTCCATTTTTTTATTACACCTGTAGAGAACAAATTGGGTAAAATTTCATTTCATTTTGAAAACTTTTACCACTGTCACATGGCCCCTGCTAATCTGCTAATCAGCACTATACAGAAATTATTTCGGTTTGTTTCAGTTATGATGGCGAGTGCAAGTACTTCAAGAAGAGCAACCAGAAAAAAGAACCATGTGTGGCTGATAGGCTGCCATATTGAAAAACTACCAGAAACTCGGCTCCCATCTTGGCAAGAGATTCTGCAGCGATACTTTAAGCTACATCATGCTGAGAAATTGGACATAAGCAGTGCCGCAACAACTGTTGTTCGTGAGACATTATGCATCTGGGAGAAAGCATGGATCCCCACTGCAGATGAGCGGAATATCATTGCAAAACTAGAGAGAAAGGTAGAACAATACAGATCCATCCTGAAAGGAAAGAGCCGGCGATCTGTCCCTCAGATAAAGAAAGAAGAGCAGTTTCAAACCGGTCTACGTGACTTATTTGACATTGCTCATGTTGATGTCCTTGATCTGATCAAAATACCAGAGGACCGTGAATTCCTTAAGGCACAACGGGAGCCAGGTCGACGGGGCTTTATGGTTGGTGTTGACAAGGTGCTAGCAGGAAAAGAGCGGACACATCAACGCGACAAGGTGTTGACTGAAAGAGAGCAGCATGAAAAAGAGAAGCAGGCAGCCCGAGAGGAGACTCTTGCGCTAGCATCATCAACAGACAGCAGTGCTGAAGCCAGTGATCATGACGATTCTGCTGTTCTATCTGCTTCAAAGAGGCAGAGCCGAAAGCGTGCAAGTAGCATTGTTACACCGGACCTAACAGCAGCTCTCGACCGCACCAAGGTTAGCGATCGATCAGCTGTTCCACATCTTGTCAGCAGCAGCCTCTGCTCTGGGACACGACGCTTCAGAGTTGGCCATCAACTGCACATCGATCAGGAAATCCAGGCGGATCCAACGGAAGACAATTGCAGGTGACATCCAGGCATCCTATGCTCCAAACACAAGTCTGGTGGTTCATTGGGATGGCAAGCTCCTTCCAGACGATGGGACTAAAAAAGTTGATCGCCTTCCTGTCATTGTCAGTGACCCACAAGGAACTGGAAAGCTTCTGGGTGTGCCAAAGCTGCCAGCAGGAACTGGACTAGCAACAGCTGCTGCTGTTATGCAATGCCTCAAAGAATGGCATTTGCAAGAAATGGTGGCAGGTATGAGCTTTGACACGACAGCCAGCAACACTGGTTCAGCACTTGGTGCGTGCACTATTTTGCAGCAAAAGCTTGGACGACCACTATTACATTTTGCATGCCGGCATCACATTCTGGAACTAGTGGTAGAGGCAGCAATGGCAGTATTCAAACCATTTCTTGGTCCATCAAAAGGACCTGAGATAGCCGTCTTCAAGCGTTTCCAGTCAAACTGGAATTCCATTGACCAAAGCAAGTTTAAGCCAATGATGCCTGATGACCTGGACTCTGGAGTTTCAGGTGTATTTTTCAGTTGCAAAGAAGATGTCGTTTCATTCTGAATCCAGAAACTGGAATCGGGCCAACTACGAGATGACTACCATGAACTTCTTGAGTTGACTATTAATCTGTTTGGTGAGCGTCCTCCGAGAGGATTCAGGTTCATGCAGCCAGGAGCCATGCATCGGGCAAGATGGATGGCCCGTGTGATTTATGGAATCAAGATCTACTTGTTCCGTGATCAGTTTCGACTGACCCCAAAGGAACTCACTGGCATAAAGCGTTTTACAGCATTTGTTGGAGCAGTGTATACCAAAGCCTGGTTCAGCGCTCCATCTGCCATTGGTGCTCCCGCTGGAGACCTAGCTCTCTTAAAAGCACTCATTTTCTATCCTGATTCAGTGATTGCCAAAGCCACCAGCAAAAAGTTTTCCAATCACTTGTGGTACCTCAGCGAAGAACTGGCAGGACTTGCTCTGTTTGACGATAGTGTTGAGCTTGATGTCAAGCGAATGATAGTAGCTGCTCTTAAAGAAGAATGCCAAGAGAATCCTCAACCACGGGTACATGTGGATCTAACAGCAAAAGAAGCCATCGCTGCCAAGACTGTTGCAGATTTTGTTACTTCTGCCTCACTGTGAATTTTTACTGCATTCAAAGTCAATACTGACTTCCTAGAAAAGGACCCTGGTGAGTGGGCCGATGACCCATCATTTCAGTCATCACAGCAAGTCTTGCGCGGTATTGCCACTGTCAACGACTTTGCAGAACGTGGTGTAGCATTAATACAGGACTACAATCAAGTTTTGACAAAAGATGAACAGCAGCGCCAGTACCTGTTGCAAGTTGTTGAGTGGCATCGCCATTAGTTCCCCTACGCAAAGAAGATGAGGAGGAAATAATTTACCACAGAACTTATTAATGAGGAATCAATGGTCTGGAGGACTGTTACTCTGTGTGTTTATGATGATTGTCATACATTCTTACTAATTTGGGATTACATTTGAGTGTTAGTTTATTAAAAACAATTTTGTGTGTCGATACTGAAACATTGTAATTTTCAACCCATGTGTGACAGTAGTAAATAACGTCGTATAGAAACCATCTTTGGCACATTTCATTTTTTCACAATAAGGAACAATTTTAGCAACAAGCACCTGAAAAAAGTCCAATTTTATTTTTTGGTGTACATTTGAGGACCACCCTAATATATATATATATATATATATATATATATATATATATATATATATATATATATATATATCTATCGATAGATATTTGTGTCGGGGAGGGAGCGTGATGTGAGGGGAGGGAGGGAGTGGGGGAGACAAGGGAATAGCAGAGACAGGAGACAGGGAAGTGGGGAAGGGACAGGGGAATACGGGGAGGGGAGGAAAGTGGGCGAGGAAGGAAATAAGGGGGATGGGGAGAAGGAGAGAGAGGAGGTGGAGGGGCTGCTTTTGCTTGATTATTATTATTTTATTTTTTTATCCCCCCTTCCCTTCCACCCAACCGCCCCTGTCACTTGGGATGGGTACTCTTCTTCGTAAATATGATAAATTAAAGAATATGGATACATATCTTGAATATTATGACAAATTTGTGTTTGAAATCGTAATTTGAGCATGGCATTGATTTAAGTGCACTCGTACTTTTTCACCCCACTGTAGTATATACTTACTACCTACAGGGCCCCTCCAAAGGCACCATTGTGCTTTTGGATTCTCACTTGTACAATAAACTTGGCAAGATAATCATATTTCCCTGAAGACAATAATCAAATGTTTGGGTTTTTTTTACTTTCATTTTTTATTACGGTCCTATTAATGTGGCCAGTTGGGCTGGCAGGACACTCGCATCTAAGCCTTCTCATCTGGATTTGAATCTCATTAAAGTGTCGTCCTGGTGTTTCACAGCCATAGTGATTCATCAATGTGTGTACCGCCCCTCAGATGGACGTTAAACGGGCATCTTGTCTGCCAACATTAGTGGACATTAAAGATTCCATGGTCCATCACAACGAGTAAGCGAGCTATCGCTGGCACCATGGCCAAATTCCTGCCTGAATTGCCGCGAAGGCAAACCACCCAGTATAATCCTTGCTCATGGAGCTACTTCGGTGGTACAGACACTCTGAGAAGAGTATGCTTCATCAGAGAGAGATTGTGACTAATCAGACTAAAGCAAGCTTGAGTTTCAAGATGCGTTGTAATTATGTCACGTGTCCCATTGCTGCGGCCAATTAGTGAAAATGTATAGGTACAATTGTTTCCTCCCCTCTCCCCGGGGAACTTCCTCACATTTATTTAAGCCACAACAACCATCCCTACCCATGTGCTGCAGATAGTGTCTACAACATCAAGAATGTCACAAACACCGAGGCCATGTTGACTTATATGCAGATAAAATGAGATCGATTTTGGATAAGTAAAAACGTTGGGGCATCATCCCAACTTTATCTGAATCCAGGGTTCCTTTCAGCCATTTCGTCCACACTCCAAATGCCTGAATCTGACCTTACAAGTGGTGGTTTGTCTTTGTTTGTTCAATAATAAATGCTTGTTGTTTTTATTGTTTGCCATTTTAAATAAAAAAACGTTTTTAAATTGACTTCTTGGACAAAAAAATGTTTTTCACTTTCAGAGCAACTGTTTCTTCAATGTTATTTCTGTTTCAATCAGCACTGCTATCATTGTTAGTCTCGGCCAGAAGGGAATGCGAGACTTGCAATGCCCCTGTCTATCGTGGGTGTTTATATATTTTCACAATAAAAATGGTTTTCTATGGAATGTTTATCCGATTGATGCGAAGCCTAAAACATAGGAGGAACTCCCCATGGAGAATATTTTATTGATAACTGATGTCATAGGTCACATGGTATGGCAGCCATATTGGATTAAAGGAAAATATTTGGACATTATTTTCTACAAAACCACCCAACGAGAAAAATTGAAACTTGGCTCATCAACCCCCGATGGGGTATTTAGGGTTATAACGATGACATCGTCGGCAAAATTGCCAGTCCACCAACCTGCCTGCGGTGAGTGAGTGAAAGGCCCTCGGAGTTAGCTTCATCGCAGGAGATTCCAATGATTCTGAAAGCTTTGGTTCAAACAGCGTGAAGCCGAGCTCGGTGCGAGGCAGGAGCACCGGCCCAGAGGGGGGAACAGTATTCCATGGAGCTGCGGATGAAAGCCTTGTATGTGGTGAGGAGCTCAGGTGTGCCTAGGAAGGACTTCGCACCACGGAGGATGGCCAGTCGGCGACTGGCTTTGGAGGCCAGCTTGGAAATGTGGTTTTCCCAGGAAAGATCATGGCAGATAGTGAGACCCAAAAGCTTGAGCGACAGAACTTCTTGGAGGATTGTTGAGAAAGTACATGGGAGGGTTATCCAGTCGGTCCTTTCAGAGAGACATAGTGAGAGTGTGAGATTTGTCAGGATTGAAAAACATGTTCCACTTGTTTGACCAGTCTGTGATTTTGTTCAGGTCTGCAGAGAGTGAGGAGGCTGTAGACTGCCGATCTGAGGGATGAGGTATAGAGCGGCAGATAGTGGAGTCATCAGCAAAGAGATAGAGAGGATTTTCCAGAGAGTCGGAGATATCATTGATGAAGAGCAGAAATAGCACAGGACCCAGAACACTGCCTTGGGGAACTCCAGCCTGAACAGGAAGGGGAGATGAGAGAAATCCATTCAGGGCCACACGTTGCCTACGACCAGAGAGGAAGTCTGCAAGCCATGCGTGAGTATCGAGATATTGTCGTCATCTGTTCACTTTCGGATTCGGGAGCATCTCTATCTAGTCAATTTCAAATCATAATTTTATTGAGGAACTTATGAAACCTACCTCCCTTACAACATCTGCTGTGACCCCAAAGCATTCCACAGAAGGTTTGGTGGGGCTAGCCCCAAAACTGAGGGAGTCATTTCAGGACGAACGGACACACTCCTGTTTTATAATATAGATTGTAGATAGATGGGGAAACATTTTCTTAATTTGCACTCTATACCTAAATGTTGAAAGTCAAGGTCATATGGTGATCCAAACAAAATATGCCATCATTGCATTGTGGGCCAAGTGTTAGTCACGGGCAATCGCCAAAGTTAAGCCAGGAGAGACTTGTCCTTTGTGGTCGCAGATGTCTTTCTTTCGTTTTCATTGGACCTGCTATAACTTGTACAGAAATGCAAGTTTTTATATGCCAATAAACACTGAGTAGCATTTGTAATCATTTTATATGGGGCATTTTGAATCCATCGCGTGATTGGATTTTATTCCATCTGTTGAACATTTTGATTGTTCTCCTCCTCTTCCCTTTATAAGGGGTGAGATCCGATGACACCAAGCTCCTGCCTTGCTCTGACCATGATACTCCTCCACTTCCCTCTGTCCTCAGTCGACTCTCTCCACCCTCCAACCACTCCCACCTGACTGATATCCCTCTTCGCACAATCCTCCCATCTCAAAGGCGGTCTACCTCTTTTCCTCCTACATTGCTCCCTCAACCTATCCACTCTCTTTGCCATTCTCTTTTCCCCCATCCACACCAAATGTCCAGCCCATCTCAGCCGGCATTTCACCAATCTTCCCATCAAGCTCATCTGCACACCAATCTCCTCTTTCAGTTCATCCATTCTCCTTCTATCCACCCTCTTCACTCCCGCAATCCTCCTGACCCAGTTCTTGCAAACCTGCAGCCTCTTGTTGTTGTCTGTCAGTACCACCGTCTCCAGACTGTAAAGGTAGGCTGGCATTACACATGACATCAGAACCTTCCCTTTCAATCTCCCTGTCTGTCATTGCACCATCCACCACACATTCAAACCCACCTGAATCTTCCTCTGACTTACCATCCCCAGCCACTGATCCCCCTCAGATACTCGAACCTTTTTCCTAATCCGATCTCTTTCCCTTCCAACCTGATATTCATTTATTTTCTCTGCTGCCCAACCCACATCACCTCCATCTTCTTCATGCTCATTTTCAACACGTTTCTCAAATGCCTCCTTCCACTTCCCCAGGACTTCCTGCATCTCCCGACCACTCTCCACCACAACAGCCAGATCGTCTGCATACAATATCCTCCCCAGAAGATATTTCATGTTTACCTTCCTGCTTACCAGCTCCAACACCATGATAAACAGGAGTGGGCTGAGAGCCTTTCCCTGCCTCAAACCGGTGTTCACATTGAACTCCGACATCCCAGGACAATCCAAAACGCTTCCCTTCGTTCCCTTGTACATCCCTTCCACCAACCTAACTTCTGCTTCTGTTACTCTCATCCATCTCGGTGTTGTAATCGCCATCTACGTCGGGACAGTGTCGTAGGCCTTCTGCATATCCACAAATCCCAATGCCATTTCACCTTGCACCTTCAACCTCTTCTCCACCAGCTTTCTCAGCATGAACATCCCATCTGTTGTTCCCCTATCATTTCTGAACTCCTGCTGCTCTTCACCGATCTCCTTCTCCACACTCTTCCTTATCCTATTGTCCACAACCCTCTCCAACACTTTCATGACATGACTAAAGAGAAAAATGCCCCTGTACTTCCCCGGATCTTGAACATCCCCCTTCCCCTTCCATATCGGCACCATTAACCCTGTCCTCCACTCCTCCAGAATTGACCCATCTCTCATACATACATTCAACAACCTCTTTGTAAACCTGACTAACTTCTCCTGCTGCAATTTATCATTTCTGTACATACATCATTAATGCCTGGCACCCTTCCCTTTTCATCCTCTTCAATGCCGTCCTCACTTTCCTCTTCCAATGCCGTCCACACTTCCTCTTCCGTGATCTCAACCAACTCCACATAACTCGGGAGCTCCAGCTCGCTGTTGCTTCCTTCCCGGTTCAACAACTGTTTAAAATATCCTTCGTACACCTTCAATACTGCACCGTTCCCTGTCACTAGCCCCTCCCTTCATGTCCTTGCTATCCAATGCCCTGTCACGAGCCAATTTATAGATCATCTTCCTCCCACCATCTTGCCTTCCTTCCTCCCACTTTTTTTTTTTTTTCCTCCCACCATCCTCCTCCAACTTGTTTTACACCCTGTCTTCCATATCATTCTTTGCCTTATCCACAGCCCTCCTTGCTGCTTTTTTCTTCTGCCCATAAATGTGCAGCAACCCCACATCCAGTTACCTCCTTATATCTTTGATCTTCTCTATCCTCTTCCAAACCTCCTTCTTTTCACTAACTTCCTTCGCTACTTCCTCCGTCCTTCCACGCAACACTTCTGCAATTCCCCGATATGCCTCTCCGTACTTCTTCCACTCCTTTTCCAAGACTTCCGCTTCTTTGCCAAGTTGCTCATACCTGGTCCTCACCCTCTCCTTGTGTACTCTTCGGCGACCTTTCCGCTACACACACACCACCTAATAACCTTCTGACCACTGCTCTTAACCTCTCTCCATTTCTTCATCCTCACCACAGGCTTGTGCTGGGAGGTAACATTCTTTCCCGCCACTGCCTTGCAATCCTTAACCCTCCACAACTGTCGCTTCATTACCACCACCAAATCCAGTTCTGTGCTGTCCACTCATAGGTAATCATGTGGCTTTCCTGCTTTTGAAAGAATAAACCAGCTATGGCCAGCCCATTCCTTGCCACCAGTTCTTGGCCCTCTATTCCTTTTTCCCAAACA
This sequence comes from Myxine glutinosa, assembly GCF_964187855.1. Lineage (NCBI taxonomy): Eukaryota > Metazoa > Chordata > Myxini > Myxiniformes > Myxinidae > Myxine > Myxine glutinosa. Next base: position 49,094,683 of record NC_136262.1, on the reverse strand, counting down.
CAATGTAACAACACATTCCTCTTCACCCTGCTACGCTACTCCGGCATGCGCGTTAAAGTTCCCCGCAATGCACAGCATCACCTCCATCTCAACCATTCCCATTATCCTCTCCGGTGCATCCCTGAATTCCTAACTCTCCATCCTAGACCTTCCCCGTTTGTGGGCCATTTTCCGATATAACACACCATTTGCCTCGGTATTATAAACTATATCCGTCCCTCCCACATTTCGACTGACCATCTGCTTTCTGATATTGTCTGAAACTATTATTCTTACGCCATTACTCCTTCCATCCTCACCTGCATGCAACATATTGTATCCTCCTACCAACCTCACCCTGTCCCCTTTCCATAACTTTCATCGCCCTGTCCACTTGCTAACCTCCTAACCTCTCCCTGTCCGTTGATTGCATTAAATGCTTTACAAACACCTTTTGAATATGATATAGTTCTACTTTTCATTCCACCCACTCAACCCCATCGATCAGTTATAAACAAGCAGGCCCGCGTGGCAGATGTGCTTTATTCTAGGGATAAATAATGTACAAAATTAAAGAAACGCTTTCCAGTTACTGTCGTCAAGCACAACTACTATAATTCATGTATGTCTGATTCAAAGGTCTATTCACACCATATGAAGTATATTACATTGAAATCCACCTGTCCAGAGTACAGCATCAGCAGACATCAAGAAGAAAAAGATTTATGAATGTGTGCCTGCTTGATAGGTCATGACTGCTGCAATTCAGTTTATTTCATTTCCTAATGTGTGCACAAACACTTGGTACATATAAACAGGCACATAGCAAGAGATTAGGAAGTCAGGATGTATGGGAAGGGATTGAAAGTTAGCAATGGACAGGTTTAGACAAAAATAATAAAATAAAAACTACCAAGGCTGCCACCCAAAGTCGTCTGAACGTCCGAAGATCAGGAAAAATGCAAATATTGTGATGAAAATGACGGCATTTCCAGTCAACACGAGGCCACAGGCTCCCCATTTGATCTGGTGGGCAACAAAATAGGAGGAAATGGATTTGAGTGCATTTTAAAGGTAGGCTGTGTGCCACATCGATGAAAAGTAGTTGAAGTGCATCTGCAAAAGGAAATTACTAAAAGAACTAGCTAATTAAGTCAACCACCTACGAGACGGGCTCAGCGACCCGTTTTATTTGACAGCTTACCACTTCTGCCCTGGCTAGGATGAGTGGCAACCCAAAGCCGGAGAGGACTGTGCCGGTGGTGAGGAAGAGTGTAAACTCCCGGCACGCACTGCTTGCAGTGTCGGTCTCCTCGGTGCAACGTCGAGCAATGCAGTGAGGCAGAGGGGACAGCACGTAGAATATGAGCACAAAGAGTGGCCAGTAGGAACTAGGTGAAGAAGAAAAAGACGTTGGCATGGTTAGCACGAAAGCTTCAATAATGGTCATGCTTTACATTTATCCTTCCCACCTGCTAGGATTATTTGGTGGACTCATGTGAAGAGTAGGCAAGTCATTGCCAGCTCTGAACAAATTACAAATCCCTTTCTACGTTGGTTCACAATAATTTTGAGATCCTAGAATGAGGAAACCCGATAATTAATCGGCCGTCCGGGAGAAACTTTCAAAATCTGATTTTTTAAATATTGAATGCCTCTGAATATAATAGACAGGTAACATTAAATTAAAGAGTACGATATTGAGAAACTGAATAAACTAGTCATGTTGACAATTTGTGGAGTTGATGATATTTTGATCTTTTCGTGAAATATGAGTGGCCAAAGTTTTTTCATATAATATGCACAAATCCTCATATGAGCATTTATATAACATTGTGATATGTATTTTATTGTCCCCCGTCGCACCGCGGAGCGAAAGGGGGACTATGGTTTTCCCCTCCGTCCGTGTGTCCGTCCGTCCGTCCGTGCGTGCGTGCGTAAGTGAAGGACCGCATTCGAATTTGGTGTGTTGGTGCAACCCACGTCAAAACCCAAGATGGCCGCCGCCATGTATGTCTGAACCTTGAGCTGAATATCTTGAAAAAATAAGCGAAGTACCAACTTCTAATCTGGTGTGTGGGTGTATCTAGGCACAAGGAAGAACCCTATTGAAAATTGGGTCGCCACGTCAAAATCCAAGATGGCCACCGCCATGTATGTCTGAACCTTGAGCAGAATATCTTGAAAAATAAGCGAGGTACCAACTTCTAATCTGCTGTGTGGGTGTATCTAGGCATAAGGGAGAACGCTATTGAAAATTGTGGCGCCACGTCAAAATCCAAGATGGCCGCCTTGTATCTTCCACTTTGTCAACTCGCATCACTTCACCACGGCGGACCTAGGCGTAACGCTTGTTTAACATTAATTTGACATTCATGTCATATGAGTTGTCCAAACATTGATCACCATCAGATTCGTCATCAGACCAGAAATGCTCATCGGATTTGTTTTCGCAACGATCCTCGTCGGAGTCGCAAATCCGCATTTCGGCACACATCATGCCACTTTTCCTGCGGGAGCATAATGAGGTAACACACTTGACTGAGCATCCACTCTTTACAAGCTCCATTAGTTCAGAGGGTGTCGGTCTGATGGATTTGCTGTGTATGATGTACCATCAAGTGTCCACCCGTAATCGAATGTGGAAGGTAGGTTGGGATTTGCTATTGAGTCATTTTCTCAAGTCATCGACTGGTCGTGAGCTCTGAGAATGTGGTGTCATGTGGGAGGTTGTTTCTCTGCTTCTGCTTGGCACTTCTTGAAGAGTTGCCATCTGATCGTAGCAATGTCGACTATGGTAGAGTGTCGGCAATATGGCCTACACACAAACTCCAGTGCGCCATGTGTTTCTTCCAATGGTTGGTCCGTTTTGCCAAGCTGGCCAAACACAAACGTTATAGATTGACACATTCAGAGAGTTCTAATATTTTAGTTTCCCTTTCCCAGAAAACCGCCCAGTTTTATCGGAACCAGTGAATGCATGGAAACTCGGTAAAGACTGGTGCATCGTATCCAGATTTGAGACACAATATGGCACTTATCACTCATGCGTCCTTACCAAGTTACCTCTACCTTTGTGTTGCCAAGATGCAAACATCGGTATCAGGTGACATGATATGTATCGTGTGCCGTATTCTAGATGCATGGAGGATAAGTAGTGCATTTGCTTCCTCAGGTTACTTGACAAGTCACTGATGTCAGTGCTTTGATTCTGCTCCGATTCCTCTGGGAACCACTGGATCTTTATCACGATTGTCAAAGTGAGCTACGGTCTTGTTTGTGAAGTACACGGTGAGCTTGTCCTTCATTTTGTTGATACCAAGGTATTTACTGAGTGGAAATTTTATCTGAGTGGCGTCGTTGACAGCAAAGTGATAGCCGTCATCCTTGCCATATCAATGTCTTATCTGCTTCAGTGATTGCTCTTTGTTGTATCAATCGAAGACCAAATGTATGTTGTACATCGTTGCCCATCGTTCAGATGAAATGCTGGGCAAATTCCTCAAGTTTTCACTGACATGAACAAGCATTCCTTCCATGAGAGTTTTGCTCCTCGATCTTCCACATTGCCAGCACATCTAAGATCGCCATCAGCCTGGACTTGTCCAGGCAGACAAGGGAGCCGTCCGATGCAAATGGAGATCTCGGAACGCAACTGAATTCATACATGCCAACAGCTAATTGGACATCCACGTTTGGGCGTGATCTTGCAATGATGGGCAGTTGAGCGAACAGTGATTGGTTCACCTTGAACTCAACACGAGTGGCTACCTTGATTTTTTTTGATTTTTTTTGTATTTGAAGTGGATTTCCACGTTCGTAGATCGAGCTCCATCATCTTTTCCCAGGACTGATTGAACCAACAATGCGCTTTATTACGAAATAAGAATGGCAGCTTGGCCTTTCTCAGGCATTACTGCTTATGTGACTATATTCACCAGGCAGTCGTTTTCCTGTTTGAATGGATTGCAGTCTTCGATAATATACCGTAGTTTGTCAACTTGGTGGTGTGCCTTGTGTTTTGTGATGGATGGAGAAAGCTCATGATGTTTTTCTCGTTGCTGTATAGAGACATTGGCTATGCTGTGTACTGTTTAGACAGTCTGTTCATCACCGATCTGTGCGACCATGAAGAACCTCACCAATGTTGCTGGTTTCAGGTGGTGTTTATCACTCATGCGGCACGACTTTCAGGATTATGAAAAAAAAAAAAAAACAAAAAAAAAAACATGGAACCCGATTTTATTGTATTCTTCATACATTTTTGTTGTAATATTGCTTGGGTGCCAAGATTAATCATGAGATTCCCATTGGAGTATATCGTCACCCTCATAACTAAAGTGCCTGTCATTTTTTGCAGTTTGGAGAAAAAGGCAAAAAACTGCTGCAATTCTACATCAATGAGTATTTAGGCAGGGACTTAGGCAGATTAACATAAAGTGGTTCAGGAAGGTAACAATGACGGGCATTTTTACAGGCGTCACAAATGATAAAACAAGTGTTAGGCAGAAAATCTCAATGGCCCAAAAATGACAGGCACTTTTGTTATGAGGGTGACGATATCCGTCCATAAGGGCCTACACTATAACATTGTTAAATATTCTTGTTTGGAAAGGCTTAACTTTCATCCCATCTCAAAAGGATGGCAGGAGAGTGTAAGGGCATGTACCGTACCCGTGCACGAAAGCTGTCCATCGTGGGTTCAAATCTTGACGACGCGGTGCTGCATCCCTCTCCCCCACTCCCCAGCAAATGACGCAAGCCACATATGCGCTGCACTAATGAATGGCATCTACAAAAACCTTATCAAAACCAACTTCAACTAGAGAGTTCATCAAACACCTTTCCCCAAGCAGTGTTCAAGTTTATAATGCATTTGAATAAAATAATTATGTGACAGGCCGTATGAAATTAATTCTGGAAGTTTACCACCATTAATGCAGTGTCTTAGACACCACCTTATTTAACCTTTGGGTTATTTATTCGTGCCTGTTATTTGTGTCTATGACATCCATCTGATTATGATGATAAATGTGATTATCTTTGTTTGTTTGTTTGTCTGCACGTGCTAATCTCCTGAACGGTGAAAGATAGGAGGAAACCTCTGAAACAAAAAATGTCGGGACGGGCCCCTGGAAGATTTTAGGCTAGGTGGCGAGGCCGGTTGAGGCCACTTCGGCCGAGTTGGGCCCATTTCGCAATTAAAAGCTGAGCTGAATTGTAGTAGTCAATCTTCTATGGCCGTGAGTAAAAGCTTAATTATAGTAGTAAATTCATTCAAAAAGAACTAAAAATGTCGGGACAGGCCCCGGAAATGTTATAGGCTAGGTGGCGCGGCCGCCTCGGCCGGACTGGGCCCATTTCGCAATAAATCTTTCAAAATTATCTTGAAGTACAACTTATGCACTTAATAGGAATATCTGACTGATTGTAACACATGCTTTCAAAATTCTCTCTCGCGGGACCCGACAGAAAAAAGAACAAGGAATCGTTGAGCACTAACTGATACTGGGCTCGCGTCAGACCCATGTACAGAAGATTAAATTCATTCAAAAAGAACCCGGGCAACGCCGGGTGCATTCAGCTAGTAGATCATAATTGCTGCTCCCCCTACAATATCAGGGAATTCACATTCACATTACTCCACGAGATTTGTTTTTGAACAAAATCACTCGCATGGTAAGTAATACGAAGCCAGTATTCCTAAAAGTTATTTTTGAATGACGACAAACATGACGGAGACGTTGCACCTCTTACTTGTAATTAGGAAGAGAGCAGGCCAGCATGAGAAACATGAGGCCTATGGCACCGCCGAAGGACAGCCCCACAAGTGCTGCGGGCAGAGGAAAGAGAGAGTGAGGGACACGAGGTGGATCAAGATGTTCTGCAATTTGCAGGACCAGAGCCATATTATTATACCATACATGTGCAGTACAAGGAACACTGTACACACAGACCTCAATGTACAGTGTGGGGTCCATACTGATAGTGATACATGCATACCTGGATTGCAGTTCAGGATCATACACGCATACCTAGATGTACACAAAGTACGGTGTTCACATACGTACCTACCTGCTCGTATATACTAAGACGTATCGAGAGAGTAGATGCTTGGATGCAGAGAAAATACTGTACATAGTTGTTCATGTAAATACCCGGATGTGCACAGATAACACTGTAATACCTGTTCTGTTCACGTACCTCGAAGAACAGACAATTAAAGTGAAGTTAAAATAACTGCGTTAAATTGTATCCGGGAAATAGATTCTTTATTTATAAAAACCCGTCAATTATATAATTATAAATAAAGGAATACAGTATTTTCCAGTCACAGGCACAACTTGTCCTCCAAACGGAAACCAGAGGCCAGATCTTATCGAACCTTCTACTACCATAAAGCTCCGAGTAGGTTCATTACCCAAATTAGAAAGTGAGGAAATCATAAGAAAGGAAAAGCATCTCTCCGATAACACAAAACTCGCTGAGAGCGGCCACAACCCACCTTTGATGCCGGCCATCACTTCCGGTGTTCGGTGCCGAGATGGAAGTGCGCTGATTGGGCAGCCTAATCACGTGCCTTGTTGTTGTTGTTTTATCGTCAGACATTCCTTGAGGATGACGCGAAGCCACATTCACAAAAGCATCAGAATGCTTCCCAACACAAACGGATTTATTTTTACAGGAAGCGCCTGGAGATTATTACGATTTACAAACCACATTATGGAACGATTCCAGTGGTTAGAGGTGAATGCAGATTCCAAGGCAAGTTGACGAGCTGCATCCTAATATTCCCGTGTTTTCTGCAGGGTTTGAGGAAGGGGTCACAACTCTCTGGGATTGCAGGGTTTGTCCCCCTTGAATCCGGGAGGCCGGCGGTTCGAACCCGAGCCCATCCGAGTCACACTCGTACCAAAGACTTTTAAAATGGTACGTGCTGCTTAAATTAAAAGAATACAGCACGGACAACCATAGGTAGGCAACCATTGCACAGGCTTAATGGACTTATTGCTCCGCGTTGAAATTCCAAGAAGAGAATTGTCAGAGAACTCATTTTAATTTATATTAAATGATATCTACGACGAGCGACGAGTAAAATACATATTTTATAAATGTTACGGTGTTGGCCAATGGCGTCTGGAACAGCGTTTGTCTGTCCGTGCGGTGTATGTATGATGATGTTGATTATGCATGTCCCTCACAAACGTCCACCAATCAGAGCTATAGATAGGGTCACATGACAGGAGGACAGCGTTTAGTAACCATTACAGTTGCATATTTTACTAAAAGGAAATGTAATAACCTTCTGTGGAACGTTTTGGAATAAACAGAATGAGGGAATGACGTAAGGGTTTCTATCCGTGACATTCGCGGATTCCCGATATGCAGTTTCGCTATTGACTGGATACAGCAACATTCAGACTGGGTGCGTTTTTAGTCCAAGTCCTTCACGAACCTGCTGTCAATGCCTGACGTTCGACTGAAGGTGGCACGGGAATGTGGCATTTATTGAATTTTTTTTAATACTTACATTACATTATTTGCTCGCTGGTATCCTACACCCAGGTCATACTATCCTTTTCAACTAAAGTATCAAACAAGTCTGGCTAAGCCCTTGTTGGACTATCGGTCTTGTTTTTCAACTGATGAGAGTCTTCTTCCTTCAAGTCCAATAAATATACAGACGATGCTGCATATCCTCCGCCCCCTTCCTCCTCTCTTACTCCTCCTCCTGCCAAGTAAATGATCAGTGATCAGTGAGATCACCATTAATCAATCACCAAGACCGACACTCAGCAGAGAGCATACTTCCGTCAGGTGACCAGTTTACGTTTTGTATCCCACAGCAGACCAGAAAATCACAATACAGAATCACATTTCATCAAAATCATCCGTCCACAACTATTTCAGAAATCCTGTTAAATATCGTTATCGTTTTTGACCCTATCTCCCAATGGTGAAGAATCACTTAAAAATTATACTAGCCGGATCCCGGATCGAGATCTTCACCAAAATCTAATCGATTAGTCCTTGTCACACACACACAACCACGGACGTATATAATAAACCTGGACCCGCAATGCGCCTGTTGGCTGAAGTCAGAGCGAGTCGGTCGGCGGCCATGTTTGTGTGACACTCGCTTGTAAACAAACCAACGTGATAACGGTCAGGGAAGCATGTTTTCTTGCGGCCAACATACTACCACAACAACATACTACTACTACTACAACATACTACTACTACTACAACATACTACTACTACTACAACATACTACTACTACGACAACATACTACTACTACTACAACATACTACTACTACTACAACATACTACATACTACTACTACTATAACATACTACTACTACAACATACTACTACTACTACAACATACTAATACTACTACAACATACTACTACTACTACAACATACTACTACTACTACAACATACTACTACTACAACATACTACTACTACTACAACATACTACATACTACTACTACTATAACATACTACTACTACAACATACTACGACTACTACTACATACTACTACTACTACTATAACATACTACCACTACAACATACTACTACTACTACTACTACAACATACTACTACTACTACAACATACTACTACTACTACAACATACTACTACTACTATAACATACTACTACTACAACATACTACTACTATAACATACTACTACTACAACATACTACGACTACTACTACATACTACGACTACTACTACATACTACTACTACTACTATAACATACTACCACTACAACATACTACTACTACTACTACAACATACTACTACTACAACATACTACTACTACTACAACATACTACATACTACTACTACTATAACATACTACTACTACAACATACTACTACTACTACAACATACTACATACTACTACTACTATAACATACTACTACTACAACATACTACGACTACTACTACATCCTAAATACTACTACTACTACTATAACATACTACTACTACAACATACTACTACTACTACAACATACTACTACTAATACAACATACTACTACCACTACTACTACTACTACTATGACTACTACTACATACTACTATGACAACTTGGCACTACAACTACTACTACTACCACTACATACGACTACTACCACTTCATACTACCACTTCATACTACCACAACATACTACTACTACCTACATACATACTACCTACATACCTACTACCTATAAACATACTACCTACAAACATACTACCTACATACATACCACCTACATACATACTACCTAGCCTACATAAATACTACCTACATACATACATCTTACATTCTCACTACATACTTACATACTTACATACCACATACATACCACTACATACTTACTATCTACATACTTACTATCTACATACTTACTCAGCGAAGTTGGACCTTCATACTACATACTACATACTACCTTCATACTACATACTACCTTAATACTTACTACTTTAATACTTGCTATCTACATACTTACTACCTTCATACTACATACTACATTCATACTACATATTATTACTACCTTCATAATACTACCTTAATACTTACTACTTTAATACTTGCTATCTACATACTTACTACCTTCATACTACATACTACATTCATACTACATATTATTACTACCTTCATAATACTACCTTAATACTTACTACTTACTATCTACATACGTACAACCTTCATACTACATGCTACCTTCATACTACTGTTACGTGGTCCCCTCGATGAATACCTGGTCTCGGTGACCCCCGGACCGTGAGAGGAACTCCACCAGCAAGCTGTATTATATATGCGCTTTCGCCACGCAATCCATATGAATTTCACCCAGGAGACAACTGATGTTCAAGGATATATTTCCAATGGTAATGATACCATACAATTTCAATGACACAACCACGGAGATTTTCCCCGAGCAATCAACAATACACAACCATCAACAATATTTCAATGACACAACCACGGAGATTTTCCCCGAGCAATCAACAATACACTACCATCAACAATTCCCCAGCCACAATCAATTCCCTATGAGTAAGATGGCCATCTTATATACGTGTGTCCCGGTGAGTACTCACGACACCCTTTTGGTCTCGGTCCCGCACAATGTCTCTGGGCCCCTCCTGACCAAGATGATAGTCAGCGTCGCCGCACTCGGGCGGTTGAACGAACCCCGGGTGGACGTGTTTCCACCGGGCAGGTATTGTACCCGGCACCCCGGCTACAGCCCCTCGCGGCCACGCGACGCGGGGACGGGAAAGCAAGCCAAAAGCCCCACGCCGCTTGCCAGGCGTGTTAGGCCCCAACGGGCGACCCGTACGCGTCTTTTTAGACGGTGTTGGGAACGGTGCCAGACGCGGGGTCGATGCACGGCCCCACATCAACTTGACGTCTCCACCGGGCAGGTACATGTCCCGGTGATTCCTCTCGCCAGGCGGGCTTCGGAACGCCGCTTTTCCACACGGCTCAATCAATCCCACCTTTCGTCGGTGCGGGGCGAGGAAGAATCCTCGTCCTTTTTTCCTCGTGTCTTTTTTCCTCTTCCGTTTCCGGTCACTTCCGTTTCCGGCCACTTGTTCAGAAGGGCTCCTGACCCTCCAATCACAACAACCCTTAATATACTACACACGGATAAGCAAAGACCTGAATGGTAATCCACATACATTCACATAAATATGTAACACTCCCCCCCTTCAAGAAATAAAGTTTGAACCCAGCGAAAACTTTCTTTGCCGGCCAATTTGGAGAAACAAACCAGATAACTCAACCCCCCCACATTATCAGTTGCCCCCGGGCACAGTTATCACTTAAAAATAAAGCAACCAAAATTTCACCACAACCCCTCCAGATTACTCACTCTGGACTAAGCACCAGCAACGACATTGTCCCTGCCAAATCAAACTCCATCTCATGACCCTCTGACTTTGACCGCCAGTTTCTTGTGAATGAAGGTTAAGGGGTTGATCACAGATCCAAAATTAAGCCACTCGATAGCACTTTTTCTGGGAGGCCAAGCCGAGTATTCACTACATGGATGCCTTTAGGAACGTGGAGTTCACGGTTAGTCCGTGCAGGAAAGTTCTCTACATGGGCGCCTTGAGGAACGTGGAGTTCACGGTTAGTCCGTGCATGAAAGTTCACTACATGGACGCCTTTAGGAACGGCGTTCACGGTTAATCCGTGTAGGAATCTTGGCTCGGCGGCTCCGCCGCATTCAGTGCTTCAACTTCTCAGAACTTCCCTAATAATTAGGGTGGGACCACTTGTCCCTGTAGTCCCATGAATAGCGGTCTCCTTCTCGGCCACTACTTTGACAATCCTTCCTTCGGGAGCGGCCGTAACTCAGGGAGCCTCCATAATAATATTGATTGCGGCCACCACCAACACTACCGCCCAGTTGTCCTCTCCTGTAGACCTCTCGACGTCTACGAAATGCCTTCCCTACTGTTATGGTCCGACCCTCCAAATCCTTGCCATTCCAATTCTTCTCTGCCTCTCTGGCGTCTTTTGTGCTGGCAAACGTGACAAAGCCGAACCCTCTTGACTGTTGCGTTTCCCAGTCTCTTACCAACCGCACTTCCACCAGCGGCCCATATCTGTTGAAGACAGAGGTCAGAACTTCTTCCTCTGTTTTGAAGTTCAGTCCCCCTACAAAGAACTTGGCACTTTTGTCGCCATCCCGAGCTGGTGTGGCGTTATTTTCCCTGCTGGGCTCTTTACCAACCCTCAGGTTACCATAAACTTGACCCCCGGCCAAATCATTCCCGATAACCACAGATACACCCTCTACAGGAAGCGTGGCTTGTAAACCGACGGTGACCGGTCCTGACACCAAATCGGACTCCAAATGGATGACATGAAGGGGAGCACTAACACCGCCCCCGATCCCCTGTAAACGAACACTATCCCCCGTTGCCGTCTCCTCGGACCATGGCAAAATGCCTTCAAGCATTAAAGATTGATGTGCCCCTGTGTCCCTCAATATCCTAACCGGTTTCCGGTTAGTCGAGGCTCCATCCCGTGACACAAACCCCTCTGAAATAAATGGTTGGTAACCCTTTTGATGGCGATTTCTCACAATGGCCATTGCGTTTGGAGTCGTAGTAGTCGGACTCCGCTCTGGGTCTTCGCTTTTCATGCGGTAACAACTGGACATCAAGTGTCCAGGTTTCTTGCAAAAAGCGCAAGTAGGCCCGGAGGAAAAACTCGTGGTCTGCCTCGGGCCCCCCGAACTATAAGTTTGTCTTGGGCCCGCATCCCTCTGATTTCGAACAGGTGGGGTATCATAGTTGTCCCCATAATCATCTCGAGGCCGCCGCCATGTATGGTCGTTCTCCGCACCTGCTGTTCCCCACCTCCCCTGCGGAGATCTAGGCGAGGAGTTAGGTTCGTGGACCCCTATTCGGTGGGTTAAGGCATAATCATCTGCCATGGTGGCTGCGTCCCACAACTTTGGTACCTTCTTTTCCTGCAGGTACACTTTGATGTCCTCGTGGACACACTGCTGGAATTCCTCCACCAGGATCAAGTCCCGCAATGTCTCGAAGTCTTTCCCGACTCCTTTTGACTCACACCACCGATCAAACATGTTTTCTTTCACTCTGGCAAACTCCACATGGGTCTCACTCTCCCTCTTCCTGGCATTCCTGAATTTTTGCCTGTAAGCTTCCGGAACCAACTCATAGGCTTTGAGGATGTGCTTCTTCAGTACCTCATAATCTGCACATTGGTCCATTGGTAGCGCCGAATAAATTTCCTGAGCTTTCCCCACCAGCACACTTTGCACGAGTATGGTCCAGGCCTCCTCCGGCCAGTTTAATTGTCGAGCCACTTTCTCAAAGTGTGGAAAAAATTTCGCGACTTCTTTTTCACTGAACGGTGGAACCAGCCTCACATGTCTGCCCACATCCCAGGTTTTCTGGTTAGGTGTCGACCCCGTCAGCAAGGGTGGTGCCTCTCCCCGTTCTCTCATTAACTCCAGCTCCTTGAATTTGATTTCTTGCTGAAGCTCCATGTCACGTTCCTTTAATTCCCTTTCCGCTTTTCTCTCCTCTGCTTCGAGTTCCCTTGCAGCTCTCCTCTCCTCTGCTTCTGCTTTCCTTTCCTCTGTTTTCATCCTTTCCTGGAGTTCTCGTTCCACTCTCCTTTCCTCTGCTTGTTTCTCTTCTCTCCTCGCTTCTGCTTTCCTTTCTTCTTCTGCTCTTTCCTTTTCTGCTTTCCTTTCTTCTTCTGCTCTTTCCTTTTCTGCTTTCCTTTCTTCTTCTTTTAACCTTTCCTGGAGTTCTCGTTCCACTCTCCTTTCCTCTGCTTGCTTCTCTTCTCTCCTCTCTTCTGCTTTCCTTTCTTCTTCTGCTCTTTCCTTTTCTGCTTTCCTTTCTTCTTCTTTAATCCGTTCCTGGCTCCGTAATTGCAACTCCAGTTTCCGGAGCTCAACATCTTCTGGTTCTTCGGGTAGCCACTCCCAGGCTAACTCGTCCCATGTTCCTAATCCCACCATAGATTGTATCACCGTGGCCTGCAACTCTGCCTTCCTCAAATTAGTTCGGACCTCCAAGTTAAAATGTTTGGCCAATTTCAATAGGTCCGACTTTAGCAACGCTCGGAACTGTGCCTCACTCGGGGTTACCCCAAAGTTCTGTGCCACAAACGCCATGGTGTCTATCGTTAACACCTGTTAACCTTCACCCAAGACTTTACCCCAATTTCTCAAAAAAATTTACCAATTAATAATTAATTAATTAATTTTAATTAATAAAATATTATTATTTTATTATGTTATACAATTTTAGATCCCGGACGTAGACCCAATTGCGAAACCGCACATCGTAATTTGGACGAGCCCCCAATTCTGTTACGTGGTCCCCTCGATGAATACCTGGTCTCGGTGACCCCCGGACCGTGAGAGGAACTCCGCCAGCAAGCTGTATTATATATGCGCTTTCGCCACGCAATCCATATGAATTTCACCCAGGAGACAACTGATGTTCAAGGATATATTTCCAATGGTAATGATACCATACAATTTCAATGACACAACCACGGAGATTTTCCCCGAGCAATCAACAATACACAACCATCAACAATATTTCAATGACACAACCACGGAGATTTTCCCCGAGCAATCAACAATACACTACCATCAACAATTCCCCAGCCACAATCAATTCCCTATGAGTAAGATGGCCATCTTATATACGTGTGTCCCGGTGAGTACTCACGACACCCTTTTGGTCTCGGTCCCGCACAATGTCTCTGGGCCCCTCCTGACCAAGATGATAGTCAGCGTCGCCGCACTCGGGCGGTTGAACGAACCCCGGGTGGACGTGTTTCCACCGGGCAGGTATCGTACCCGGCACCCCGGCTACAGCCCCTCGCGGCCACGCGACGCGGGGACGGGAAAGCAAGCCAAAAGCCCCACGCCGCTTGCCAGGCGTGTTAGGCCCCAACGGGCGACCCGTACGTGTCTTTTTAGACGGTGTTGGGAACGGTGCCAGACGCGGGGTCGATGCACGGCCCCACGTCAACTTGACATCTCCATCGGGCAGGTACACGTCCCGGTGATTCCTCTCGCCAGGCGGGCTTCGGAACGCCGCTTTTCCACACGGCTCAATCAATCCCACCTTTCGTCGGTGCGGGGCGAGGAAGAATCCTCGTCCTTTTTTCCTCGTGTCTTTTTTCCTCTTCCGTTTCCGGTCACTTCCGTTTCCGGCCACTTGTTCAGAAGGGCTCCTGACCCTCCAATCACAACAACCCTTAATATACTACACACGGATAAGCAAAGACCTGAATGGTAATCCACATACATTCACATAAATATGTAACACTCCCCCCCTTCAAGAAATAAAGTTTGAACCCAGCGAAAACTTTCTTTGCCGGCCAATTTGGAGAAACAAACCAGATAACTCAACCCCCCCACATTATCAGTTGCCCCCGGGCACAGTTATCACTTAAAAATAAAGCAACCAAAATTTCACCACAACCCCTCCAGATTACTCACTCTGGACTAAGCACCAGCAACGACATTGTCCCTGCCAAATCAAACTCCATCTCATGACCCTCTGACTTTGACCGCCAGTTTCTTGTGAATGAAGGTTAAGGGGTTGATCACAGATCCAAAATTAATTACTCGATAGCACTTTTTCTGGGAGGCCAAGCCGAGTATTCACTACATGGATGCCTTTAGGAACGTGGAGTTCACGGTTAGTCCGTGCAGGAAAGTTCTCTACATGGGCGCCTTGAGGAACGTGGAGTTCACGGTTAGTCCGTGCATGAAAGTTCACTACATGGACGCCTTTAGGAACGGCGTTCACGGTTAATCCGTGTAGGAATCTTGGCTCGGCGGCTCCGCCGCATTCAGTGCTTCAACTTCTCAGAACTTCCCTAATAATTAGGGTGGGACCACTTGTCCCTGTAGTCCCATGAATAGCGGTCTCCTTCTCGGCCACTACTTTGACAATCCTTCCTTCGGGAGCGGCCGTAACTCAGGGAGCCTCCATAATAATATTGATTGCGGCCACCACCAACACTACCGCCCAGTTGTCCTCTCCTCTAGACCTCTCGACGTCTACGAAATGCCTTCCCTACTGTTATGGTCCGACCCTCCAAATCCTTGCCATTCCAATTCTTCTCTGCCTCTCTGGCGTCTTTTGTGCTGGCAAACGTGACAAAGCCGAACCCTCTTGACTGTTGCGTTTCCCAGTCTCTTACCAACCGCACTTCCACCAGCGGCCCATATCTGTTGAAGACAGAGGTCAGAACTTCTTCCTCTGTTTTGAAGTTCAGTCCCCCTACAAAGAACTTGGCACTTTTGTCGCCATCCCGAGCTGGTGTGGCGTTATTTTCCCTGCTGGGCTCTTTACCAACCCTTAGGTTACCATAAACTTGACTCCCGGCCAAATCATTCCCGATAACCACAGATACACCCTCTACAGGAAGCGTGGCTTGTAAACCGACGGTGACCGGTCCTGACACCAAATCGGACTCCAAATGGATGACATGAAGGGGAGCACTAACACCGCCCCTGATCCCCTGTAAACGAACACTATCCCCCGTTGCCGTCTCCTCGGACCATGGCAAAATGCCTTCAAGCATTAAAGATTGATGTGCCCCTGTGTCCCTCAATATCCTAACCGGTTTCCGGTTAGTCGAGGCTCCATCCCGTGACACAAACCCCTCTGAAATAAATGGTTGGTAACCCTTTTGATGGCGATTTCTCACAATGGCCATTGCGTTTGGAGTCGTAGTAGTCGGACTCCGCTCTGGGTCTTCGCTTTTCATGCGGTAACAACTGGACATCAAGTGTCCAGGTTTCTTGCAAAAAGCGCAAGTAGGCCCGGAGGAAAAACTCGTGGTCTGCCTCGGGCCCCCCGAACTATAAGTTTGTCTTGGGCCCGCATCCCTCTGATTTCGAACAGGTGGGGTATCATAGTTGTCCCCATAATCATCTCGAGGCCACCGCCATGTATGGTCGTTCTCCGCACCTGCTGTTCCCCACCTCCCCTGCGGAGATCTAGGCGAGGAGTTAGGTTCGTGGACCCCTATTCGGTGGGTTAAGGCATAATCATCTGCCATGGTGGCTGCGTCCCACAACTTTGGTACCTTCTTTTCCTGCAGGTACACTTTGATGTCCTCGTGGACACACTGCTGGAATTCCTCCACCAGGATCAAGTCCCGCAATGTCTCGAAGTCTTTCCCGACTCCTTTTGACTCACACCACCGATCAAACATGTTTTCTTTCACTCTGGCAAACTCCACATGGGTCTCACTCTCCCTCTTCCTGGCATTCCTGAATTTTTGCCTGTAAGCTTCCGGAACCAACTCATAGGCTTTGAGGATGTGCTTCTTCAGTACCTCATAATCTGCACATTGGTCCATTGGTAGCGCCGAATAAATTTCCTGAGCTTTCCCCACCAGCACACTTTGCACGAGTATGGTCCAGGCCTCCTCCGGCCAGTTTAATTGTCGAGCCACTTTCTCAAAGTGTGGAAAAAATTTCGCGACTTCTTTTTCACTGAACGGTGGAACCAGCCTCACATGTCTGCCCACATCCCAGGTTTTCTGGTTAGGTGTCGACCCCATCAGCAAGGGTGGTGCCTCTCCCCGTTCTCTCATTAACTCCAGCTCCTTGAATTTGATTTCTTGCTGAAGCTCCATGTCACGTTCCTTTAATTCCCTTTCCGCTTTTCTCTCCTCTGCTTCGAGTTCCCTTGCAGCTCTCCTCTCCTCTGCTTCTGCTTTCCTTTCCTCTGTTTTCATCCTTTCCTGGAGTTCTCGTTCCACTCTCCTTTCCTCTGCTTGTTTCTCTTCTCTCCTCGCTTCTGCTTTCCTTTCTTCTTCTGCTCTTTCCTTTTCTGCTTTCCTTTCTTCTTCTGCTCTTTCCTTTTCTGCTTTCCTTTCTTCTTCTTTTAACCTTTCCTGGAGTTCTCGTTCCACTCTCCTTTCCTCTGCTTGCTTCTCTTCTCTCCTCTCTTCTGCTTTCCTTTCTTCTTCTGCTCTTTCCTTTTCTGCTTTCCTTTCTTCTTCTTTAATCCGTTCCTGGCTCCGTAATTGCAACTCCAGTTTCCGGAGCTCAACATCTTCTGGTTCTTCGGGTAGCCACTCCCAGGCTAACTCGTCCCATGTTCCTAATCCCACCATAGATTGTATCACCGTGGCCTGCAACTCTGCCTTCCTCAAATTAGTTCGGACCTCCAAGTTAAAATGTTTGGCCAATTTCAATAGGTCCGACTTTAGCAACGCTCGGAACTGTGCCTCACTCGGGGTTACCCCAAAGTTCTGTGCCACAAACGCCATGGTGTCTATCGTTAACACCTGTTAACCTTCACCCAAGACTTTACCCCAATTTCTCAAAAAAATTTACCAATTAATAATTAATTAATTAATTTTAATTAATAAAATATTATTATTTTATTATGTTATACAATTTTAGATCCCGGACGTAGACCCAATTGCGAAACCGCACATCGTAATTTGGACGAGCCCCCAATTCTGTTACGTGGTCCCCTCGATGAATACCTGGTCTCGGTGACCCCCGGACCGTGAGAGGAACTCCGCCAGCAAGCTGTATTATATATGCGCTTTCGCCACGCAATCCATATGAATTTCACCCAGGAGACAACTGATGTTCAAGGATATATTTCCAATGGTAATGATACCATACAATTTCAATGACACAACCACGGAGATTTTCCCCGAGCAATCAACAATACACAACCATCAACAATATTTCAATGACACAACCACGGAGATTTTCCCCGAGCAATCAACAATACACTACCATCAACAATTCCCCAGCCACAATCAATTCCCTATGAGTAAGATGGCCATCTTATATACGTGTGTCCCGGTGAGTACTCACGACACCCTTTTGGTCTCGGTCCCGCACAATGTCTCTGGGCCCCTCCTGACCAAGATGATAGTCAGCGTCGCCGCACTCGGGCGGTTGAACGAACCCCGGGTGGACGTGTTTCCACCGGGCAGGTATCGTACCCGGCACCCCGGCTACAGCCCCTCGCGGCCACGCGACGCGGGGACGGGAAAGCAAGCCAAAAGCCCCACGCCGCTTGCCAGGCGTGTTAGGCCCCAACGGGCGACCCGTACGCGTCTTTTTAGACGGTGTTGGGAACGGTGCCAGACGCGGGGTCGATGCACGGCCCCACGTCAACTTGACGTCTCCACCGGGCAGGTACACGTCCCGGTGATTCCTCTCGCCAGGCGGGCTTCGGAACGCCGCTTTTCCACACGGCTCAATCAATCCCACCTTTCGTCGGTGCGGGGCGAGGAAGAATCCTCGTCCTTTTTTCCTCGTGTCTTTTTTCCTCTTCCGTTTCCGGTCACTTCCGTTTCCGGCCACTTGTTCAGAAGGGCTCCTGACCCTCCAATCACAACAACCCTTAATATACTACACACGGATAAGCAAAGACCTGAATGGTAATCCACATACATTCACATAAATATGTAACACTACATACACACAAAATGTGTCAAAGTACGTTGAACACCTGATGAACAAACTGACTCGCTTCAAGTTTCGCGGGGCGGCGGGAGTGTCACACCAACATGGCCGCCAGACTGCTTCCGGTGACTTCATTAGCTCGCGTGGGAGCGACAGATGCATTGCGGGTCCAGGTTTATTATATACGTCCGTGCACACGACCTGTCCAACAAGTTTCGTCCAAATCCATCCATAACTTTTTGAGATATTCTGCTTTGTATCGTTTTTGACCCTATCTCCTGATGGTATCCATATTCAGATCTTCACCAAAATGGAATCGATTCTTCCTTGTCACACACCCAATCGGTCCACCAAGTTTCGTCCAAATCCATCCACAACTTTTTGAGATATCCTGCTATGTATCGTATTTGGCCCTATCTCCCAATGGTGAAGAATCACTTTAAAATTCTAGTAGCCGGATCCGAATCCGGATCTTCACCAAAATCTAATCATTTCGTCCTTGTCATATACGCTACATCTCTGCCAAATTTCGTCCGATTCGTCCACAACGTTTTGAGATACCCTGCTATGTATCGATTTTGGCCCGATCTCCCAATGGTGAAGAATCACTAAAAAATTATAGTAGCCGGATCCGAATCCAGATCTTCACCAAAATCTAATCATTTCGTCCTTGTCATATACGCTACATCTCTGCCAAATTTCGTCTGATTTGTCCACAACTTTTTGAGATATTTTGTTCACAAACAGACAGACAGACAAACGGACAGACAGACAGACAAACGGACAGACAGACAGACAGGGGTGAAAACATAAACTCCATCCACCTTTGGTGGCGGATGTAATCAACACAACATTTATTTCCTTCACCAAAAGCAACATAATGTACATAAGACAATCTTGACACAAATGTACAAAAGCAACATAATGTACAAAAGCACTGGGATTGACACAATCTGTCAATTTCCCGACCCGGATCTCAGCCAATGGAGTTTCTTCTCTTCTAGACTTGGTTATGACAAACTTCCCTGCTAATGTCTGCTGCTCTTCTTCTGCTCCAATCGGTTCTTCTGATCATGTGCTTGTCAAAGTGGACATCTCTCTGGCCATTCTCAGAGAGCCTCCTCAGCGTCGACGAGTCTGGCATTTTACTCAGGCCGACTGGGACGGTCTTCAAGCAGCCATCAATCGTCTGGATTGGTCTCCCATCTCCACTGCCTCTGACATGAATTCTTCCTGGGAATTCTTCCAAAGCAAACTGATCTCTCTCATGCACAGATTTATCCCATCTCGTCTTCAGTTGTCTTACCCTTCCTCCCGTCCATGGTACACCGAATCTTGTGGTGAGGCAGTTGCCCTGAAACAACTTGCCTTTGCCTCTTGGAAGGCTAATCCAACTGAAGGCAATCTCAGTTCCTTCCACCAAGCTCGGAACAAGTGTGTGTCTACCCTCAGGAGTGCCAGGAAGCACTATCTCTCCTCACTCAAGAACGAACTCTCAAACCTGTCTCCTTCCTCCAAATCCTGGTGGCGTCTGGTCAAATCCGTTTCTGGTGTTTGTTCCCCCTCCATCCCCTCCCTTACCTCAAATGGCCACACAGTTGACATCGCACGTGACAAAGCCGAATGCCTCAACTCTGTGTATGCCTCAAAATCTTTAGTCCCAAACCCATCTCTCTCTGTTCCCACCTTTCCCAGTCGAACCCAACTGCTCCTGGACTCTGTGTCCTTCTCTCCTGACAAGGTAGAGGAGTTTTTGTCGAACCTCGACTCTGATTCTGCAACTGGACAAGACGGCATCAGCCCACGGGTCCTAAAATCCTGCTCTGCCACTCTATCTCACCCTCTCTCTGTTCTTTTCACCCTATCTTTTGCTCAAGGTCATCTGCCAGCATCCTGGAAATCAGCAAACATTACCGCTTTACACAAGAAAGGTGCAAAAACAGATCCTTTTAACTACAGACCAATCAGCCTGCTCCCAATTATCAGCAAAGTCATGGAATCCATCATTGCTTCGGATATGAAATCTTTCCTCTTCTCCAATGGCTTGATCTCTGATCATCAATTTGGATTCAGACCAGGTCACTCTACTCTGGACATGCTGCTTCTCTTGTCTCAACAATGGATGGAGGTCCTCAATGCCAAACAGGAAATTAGAGCTGTCTCCCTCGACATATCACGTGTCTTCGATACGGTCTGGCACCCAGCTCTGCTCACCAAACTCTACTCCTATGGTATCCATGGAAACCTCCATGCATGGCTTGCGGACTTCCTCTCTGGTCGTAGTCAACGTGTGGCCCTGAATGGATTTCTCTCATCTCCCCTTCCTGTTCAGGCTGGAGTTCCCCAAGGCAGTGTGCTGGGCCCTGTGCTTTTTCTGGTCTTTATCAATGATCTCTCCGACTCTCTGGAAAATCCTCTCTATCTCTTTGCTGATGACTCCACTCTCTGCCGCTCCATTCCTCTTCCCTCAGATCGGCAGTCTGCAGCCTCCTCACTCTCTGAAGACCTGGACAAAATCACAGACTGGTCAAACAAGTGGAACATGTCTTTCAATCCTGACAAATCTCACACTCTTACTATGTCTCTCCGAAAAGATCGACTGGACAACCCTCCCATCTACTTTCTCAACAATCCTCTCCAAGAAGTTCTGTCGCTCAAGCTTTTGGGTCTCACTATCTGCCATGATCTTTCTTGGGAAAACCACATTTCCAAGCTGGCCTGCAAAGCCAGTCGCCGACTGGGCATCCTCCGTCGTGCGAAGTCCTTCCTAGGCACACCTGAGCTCTTCACCACATACAAGGCTTTCATCCGCAGCTCAATGGAATACTGTTCTCCCCTATGGGCTGGTGCTCCTGCCTCACACCTAGCTCGGCTTCACGCTGTTGAAACCAAAGCTTTCAGAATCATTGGAATCTCCCGCGATGAAGCTATCTCTGAGGGCCTTTCACTCACTCACCGCAGGCAGGTAGGTGGTCTTTCTGTCTTCTACCGACTCCTCTCCGGCCTTGCTCCCCCAGCTCTCTCTGTGCTCTGTCCCCCAAATATTCCTACAGGTCGCACAAGATCTGCCAGCAAGCCTCTGATGGTTAAACTGCCAAAATCTCGACTCTCTGCTCACCTTCACTCCTTCATTCCTCTTTTCTCCCGCCTCTGGAACAAACTCCCACACTCCCTTCAATCCCACTCCTCCCTCCAGGTCTTTAAAACAGCTGTTCACCACCATCTCTTATCTTCCCCCATCCAAAACCTTGATCTTTTCTACCCCCGCTAATTCACCCCAGATCCACCTTGTTTGAAATTCCAACTTCTTTCCTGGAAGTCCTGGCAGTGTCCATATGTTTTATACCTCTCCCACCGCCCCCTTCCCATGCCCCCCCCCCCCCCCAAAGCCCTCGCCCTCTCTCAGATCTCTCGATGTCTCCATGTCTCTCGGTCCCTGCTCTCAAATGTTGTGTTTGTGTCCTTCCCCCTCTCTCCCCATCTTGTCTACCGCTCCCGATGTTATATGTTTTATGTGTCGGTTTGTCTTTCTGTGTGATTAATGTTCGCTCTTTCACGAGCCTCGATCTTGTATACAAAAGACATTTAAATGGCTGAAGGAGCCAGGATCCACTGATCTGTACTAACTTGATAGGTGCCGATTGGTCTGGTGGTCCTGAAGCCACCGGAAGCGCTCCATTCGCCATGTTACTTCTCCCACAACACAGAACATCCCGTTTGTGTCCATACAAATACTTGCTTCAAGGTGAATATTTCCTACGAAGATTTCACCTTCCTACTTGATTTTTCGCCCTACTTAATTGATTTTAGTCCATTCCCTGGTTGAAAAAAATATATTGTTGTGGAATTTATGAAATGCCATCTAGACGGTCATGAAAAAGAAGAAGAGGATGCACACTTAAACGGTGGCGTTAGCTGTTGGCGTCCAGCTCTCTCAAGGGAGAGCAAAGATGGCGGACAAATGACTTGAAAAAATGAGTTTCTCCGCCAGTCAGTATAGAGATCAATGGCTGGGTCCAAAAAAGCATAGTTTGAAGTGGGAACGCCTTTGCAGATTCAGATGATACTCAAAATAACAATGAAATAACTTATAATTAAATAATGACTATAAATAATAAGTGGAGGTTTAATTGTCATACTCTATGCAAGGATAAGTAAAAAATAAAAGAAATAATTAGAGGGTTGCGACTTGTGATCACTGATGGTTCCCGGTTGAGCGAACTCGTAATATTAATACAATAGCCAATTGGTCGCACTCGAAATTCTGCCTCTTACAGAAAACAAACGTGCACTAAATACCTCCATCCGATAACCCATAATAATAACAAAAAAAAGAATGGCAAATCAAATAATTAAAAATAATGGAAAAATTAAATATTTAAAGAAAATGAAATATTTAAAAATTGAAAAAGTAAATACTGTAATTGAAAATTGGAAAAATAATAATATTGAAAAATAGATCATTTTTAAAAATCAGAAACTAAATAATTGAAAATTATGAAAATTGAAAAAAATAGATACAGTATTTGAAAATGAAATATTTGAAAATTGGAAGAAAAAAAAATATTTGAAAATTAAATAATTTTAAAATTGAAAAATACTATATCATCATCATCATACTATCATACTAAAATATGCAATTTGGTGTCTGCCTGTCTGTCTGAAGATTCTTGACATGATACATTCGGTCGTTACTTATCCAATCTCAAACAAAATTGGAAGGAGGACTAACGGTCACACAATGAAGGTTGTAGCAAATTAATTTGCCCCCC
The DNA here is from genome assembly GCF_964187855.1 of Myxine glutinosa. NCBI lineage: Eukaryota > Metazoa > Chordata > Myxini > Myxiniformes > Myxinidae > Myxine > Myxine glutinosa. The sequence continues at coordinate 49,070,952 of NC_136262.1, read as the reverse complement.
TCCCCAAGGGAGTTTTCTCCGTCAAGGGGGTTTTCCCCGCCAAGGGAGTTTTCCCCGCCAATGTGTTTGCGTGTTGAGGTGTATATCCGTGTTAGGATAGCTTTATCCTGGCGTTTTTCAAAGGCCACTTCTAATATCTATACACCCCACAAGGATTAAAATATCCTGCGGCTAATGTGGCGTTTTACGTGGCGGCCTTTTGAAACAGTCGCTACTGTTGTTTAACATGAAACTAAAAGGGAGGAAACCCTGGGTGTGTTCATTTACGAAACAGCTAGCTAGTGCTTGCCAAGCCGGGCATTCCTTATCAACGGGTTTGAATGGAGTGCTTGCTCGAATGCCTAACCCTCTGGAGTATACTCTGGGCGGTAATTGCGCGGTAAATTTGAATGCGGTTAGAGCCGATAAATTCGGCTTGTGGACATTTCGCCGCATGCGTGAAGCCGATAGAATCGGCTTGTAGACTCCACTAGATTTAGACTCCACTAGAACCTAGATTTAAGCAGGTTAAAGCACTTGGCGAGTGCTCTACAAGAAACTTGGTAAATGAACACACCCCTGATGTTCATGAGGCCCAACCCTAGATCTACTGTAATCTATATATACCAGAGAGGAATGATCCTTCCTGCCACCCCATTGGAAATGGATATACTAGTCATCACACTAAAATACGGAATTTGGTGTCTGTCTGTCTGTCTGACGTTTTTTGACCACGATACATTCGGTCGTTATTTACCCAATCTCAACCAAATTTGACAGGAGGTCTAAGGGTCACACAATGAAGGTTGAAGTAAAATAATTTGCCTCCCGCCCCAAGGGGTATTTCTCCACCAAGGGGGTTTCCCCGCCAATGGGGTTTTGTGTTGAGGTGTATATTTGTGTTAAGATAGCTTTATAGCCCAGGAGCCCAGAGGTTTATTCAAGTGAAAAGCGCCAGAACGTTTGACCCCATGGGCTGATGGGGTCATCCACCGACATCACAAATGCATTGCTGCCGGGTCTGACCTGTGGCTTTCCCCCCGAAATCACTCAATTAGTGACGCCATTACCGAAAAACCTATTTTGCTCAATATCTTGAGAAGTATGCATGATAATATCACGAATAAGGTGTCTATACCTATGTTTACATGGTCCATAATTACACTGACACCCGCATTATTGCTAGAAAATGTATAGTTTTCCAGGTAAATGTGTAGCCCACCCGCTCATTAAGCGACGCCATTACCGAACAACGATATATGGAAAACTTGCAAATGTGCAGTTCCCATAATTAACTTGATGTCCTCTTGGCATTACAGGTCTTCTCTATCACTTTCGTCACTCTCATCACTGTCCTCACTCCAAGCATTATCTGACTCTTCCTCATCTACTGAATTATCTTCCACGCCATCCCTGTCATTCTCATGTGGGCCTGTGAGGGACTCTGGAACTGAACTTCCTGGACACCAGTCTGGTTCAAAGCAGTTTTGAGACAACTTCCATCCATAGTCTGTCAGACTCGCCCCACCAGTTGGATCTGTCTGATCAGCTCTCTTCCAGATTCTTGCCACATAGTGCGCCCTTTTCATATGATTACCAAGTGTCTTGGCGCACGGGGGAAGAGAGGCACAGTTTATCTTCTTTATTCTGACAAGGGGCTCCTTTTCGTCACCACCACCCATTCGCATAAATGCCTTGTATCTGGCTTCATTAATGTCAGAGGTTTTGAAGCCATACAGCAGGCAGACAAAGGATGTAACAGCTTGGACGTCTACTGTTACGGATTCGTCACTTCCGTTGTTGGGGTTTTCCTCCACTTGAAATATTTCTGATTCTACGTACTATTATTGTCTTCCAAAGGTTTATTGTTCATGAACTGTTTTCAAAAGGTAAAAAGAAAGAATGTTCTCAAGTAAAACCGGAACCCGAGGAGGTGAGGAAGAGGAGGCGGTGAGAAAAGTCGGAGAAGAAGCTGGTTGCTTTGCGTTCTGGATCGAACGTTGTCGAGCAAGAGACACGAGTGAACTTTGGGTTTCCTGGAAAGGGATTCCGCGATAGAGTTGTTATCGCTGTGACTGATCAAACCTGCGTGTCAGGTTGGTGTTGGATTCGGAGGAACCATCGTCGTGTGATTACGTCTCAAGTACGAGCCGTCCACCATTTTGACTCGTGCGCTTCGCGCGCCGAGCAAACTTTCCTTGCTTCGTCAACTGTTTCCACCACGTTCAGACGTATCTGTGGTGTGTGTGTGTGCACCGAGGCTTCTGACGATTACTTAGCGGCTCGCCGACTGTGAACAGTGAAAGGTCGTACCTGGAGGGGGCCTTTGGATTTCCCAGTCGCCGTGAGGGCGCCTTTGTGCCACTTTAACCACGTGACCCTTTTCTCCGCTTTGGGCCGCGTGCGCCTTGGTGCCTTTTTGGGCGGCGTGCCTGTGCCTGCCCTCGGAACGAGATTCTGGTTTAGAGTCGACATCGTTCCGTTGATCACTGGAGGGGACCAACTCTGAGCTCGAAGACGGGAATATAGAGACATTGGGGAAGGTTCTTTCCACTCACCTGGAACACTGTGAGTTACCTTATGCATGCTAGCGGATGGTATAGAGAGTGCACTCTTAATTGTCATTTGTGGTAATGTTATTCCTGTGTGATTTATAATATACTAGGACGTGCCCGTACGTGGGTGCCCGTTCCTTGCCAAAAAAAAAAAAAAAAAAAATTTGTGTAGGGTTGTGTGTGTGTAAACATCCTAGGGCGTGCCCGTACGTGGGTGCAAAAAAACATGCGTGCAAACAACAACAACAAAAAAAAACTTTGAAACCACGTGGCAGTAACGACCACAGAACCCCCCCCCCCCTCTATTTACATGAATGGTTTGGTCCATTCGCAACGACCACAGAAACCCCCCCTCTATTTACATGAAATGGTTTGGTTCATTCGCAAAGCCAAAGCGAACGGCGAACGGCTAAATCGCCATAGCTCGGTAACTACTTGTCCGATTAATATGAAACCTTGAAAAGGCACATCCTCGGGTCCCCAGCAATATACCTGGCAAGTTTCAAGTATATCGGACCCGTGGTTGTCGAGAAACAGCGGTCACAGACACACAGACATACACACAGACATACAGAGATTACTGGAATTATAGATAGATTATTGGTTTGTTCATAACCATTGGTGTGGTTTCCTTATTGATTTCGACACGGAATAATATATTTTTCTGCCGTGGCTCCTCCCGGGGTTCGGAGGTATACCGAGACCGGGAGGTCGGGGAGGAACACGTAACATAAATTGGGGGCTCGTCCAATTGACTCGTCGGCTCGAAATTGGGTCTGCATCCGGGATATAAAAATCCCCTAAATTTAGTCCGGGAAAGAATTCCCTAACATTCGCAGAATTCCCAAATTTGGAACTTTTTCCAACATTCCCAAATTTTTCCAAAAATATATATATATATATATTTTTTTCATTTCTTGTGTGAAGGTTAACAGGTGTTAACAGTAGTCACCATGGAGTTTGACGCAGAGATGTTTGCAGTGACCCCCTAGTGAAGCACAGTTCAGAGCGTTAGTAAAATCGGACCTCTTGAAATTGGCCAAACATTTTAGCTTGGAGGTCCGAACTAATATGAGGAAGGCAGAGATGCAGACAGTGGTGATACAATCTATGGTGGGATTAGGAACATGGGAAGAGGTAGCTTGGGATTGGTTACCCGAGGAACCAGAAGATGTGGAGCTCCGGAAACTGGAGTTGCAATTGCAGAGCCAGGAAAGGTTAAAAGCAGAGGAAAGGAAAGCAGAAAAGGAAAGAGCAGAACAGGAACGAGAACTCCAGGAAAGGTTAAAAGCGAGGAAAGGAAAGCAGAAGAAAGGAGAGTGGAACGAGAACTCCAGGAAAGGTTAGAAGAGAGAAAAGCAGAGGAAAGGAGAGCTGCAAGGGAACTCGAAACAGAGGGGAGAAAAGCCGAAAGGGAGTTAAAGGACCGTGAAATGGCGCTTCAGCAGGAACTTAAATTCAAGGAGCTGGATTTAATGAAAGAACGGGGAGAGGTACCATCCACGCCGACTGGTTCGACACCCAGTCAGAAAACCTGGGATGTTGGCAGACATGTGACGCTGGTTCCATCCTTCAATGAAAAGGAGGTAGCCAATTTTTTTTCACACTTTGAGAAAGTGGCTCAACTGCTAAACTAGCCTGAGGAGTCCTGGACCATATTAGTGCAAAGTGTTCTGGTGGATAAAGCTCAAGATATTTATTCGGCTTTACCGATTGACCAATGTGCAGATTATGAGGTATTGAAGAAAAACATTCTCAAAGCCTATGAATTGGTCCCTGAGGCTTACCGGCAAAAATTCCGGAATGCCAGGAAGAGGGAGAGTAAAACCCATGTTGAGTTTGCCAGATTGAAAGAAACCATGTTGGATAGGTGGTGTGATTCAAAAGGGGTTGGGAAAGACTTCGAACTATTGCGGCAATTGATCCTGGTGGAGGAATTCCAACAGTGTATCCACGAGGGCATTAAAGTACATCTGGAGGAAAGGAAAGTACCAAAGTTGTATGAGGCAGCAACCATGGGTGATGACTATGCCTTAAGCCACAGGATGGGGTTCCACAAGCCTAACTTCTCACCTAGACCTAGCCAGGGGAGCTATGGTACATCAGGGGCGGAGAACGAAAATTCATGGGGGCGGCCTCGAGATGACTATGAGAACCACTCTGATACCACGACTTCTAGAAATCAGAAGGCAACAGTTCCAAGGCAGAAGTATCCTCCGGGGGGCTCGAGGCAGACCACGAGGTTCTCCTCCGGGCCTACTTGCACTTTTTGCCATAAACTTGGACACTTGATGTCCCACTGTTTTTTTTTTTTGTTTGTTTTTTTTTGTTTTTTGTATACAAGATCGAGGCTCGTGAAAGAGCGAAGTTATGCTCTGGGAAAGGAAAATCAGGAGCGGAATTCGACTAGTACAACTCCGAATGCAATGGCAAGTGTGAAGAATCGCCCTCAAAAGGGTTACCAACCATTTATGTCAGAGGGGTTTGTGTCCTTGGAGGGAGACTTGACTAACCAGAAACCGGTTAGGGTCTTGAGGGACACAGGAGCACATCAGTCTTTGATGCTTGAAGGCATTTTGCCTGTGTCAGAGGAGACGGGAACTGGTGATAGTGTTCGTTTACAGGGGGTTGGTGGCTGTGTTAGAGCTCCACTTCATGTCATCCATTTGGAGTCTGATTTGGTGTCAGGACCGGTCACCGTAGGTTTACAAGCCACTCTTCCTGTAGAGGGAGTATCTTTGGTTATCGGGAATGATTTGGCCGGTGGTCAAGTTTATGGTAACCCGAGGGTTGGTAAAAAGGCCAGCAGGGAAAATAACACCACACCAGTTAGGGATGGTGACAAATTTGACAAGTTATTTGTAGGTGGACTGAACTTCAGCACAAAGGAAGAAGTTCTGACCTCTGTTTTCAGCAAATATGGACCGCTTTTGGAAGTGCTGCTGATTAAAGACAGGGAGACACAAAAGTCAAGAGGGTTTGGCTTTGTCACGTTTGAAAACTCAAAGGACACCAGAGATGCAAAAAAGGATCTGAATAGAAAGGAGTTGGAGGGTCGGGCCATAACAGTAGGGAAGGCATTTCATAGGTGTCGTGGGGGCTACAGAAGAGGACAATGGAGGAGTAGTGTTGGTGGTGGCCACAATCGATATTATTATGGAGGCTCCCCGAGTTACGGCAGCTCCCGAAGGAAGGATTATCAGAGTAGTGGCCGAGAAGGAGACCGCTATTCATGTGACTACAGTGACAAGCGGTCCCACCGTAATTATTGTGAAAGTTCGGAAAAGTCGAAGCACTGAATGCTGCGGAGCCGCGGAGCCAAGATTCCGACACGGATTAACCGTGAACGCCACGTTCCTAAAGGCGTCCATGTAGTGAACTTCCCGACACAGATTAACCGTGAACTCCACGTTCCTAAAGGCATCCATGTAGTGGACTTTCCTGCAGAGACTAACCGTGAACTCCACGTTCCAAAGGTGCCCATGTCGTGAATACTTCCAGGCCTCACCACGCAACCACCATGGAACCTGGCTTTCAGCTCGGCCTCCCGGGAAAAGTGTTGTAGACATGCTTGACTTTGGATTTTGATCACAGCCCTTAACCTTCATTCAAAAATGAAAAAAAAAAAAAATCAGAGGTTGATGAGATGGAGTTTGGCTTTGCAGGAGTTCAACTGGGAAATTGAACATGTAAAGGGCAGGGACAATGTCGTTGCTGACACTTTGTCCAGAGTCAATTAACTTGGGAAATCCCTGTAAGATGGGTGAAATTTTGTTGCTTTATTTTTTGAGATGTTGATAATTGTTGCTCACGGGAATTGGATTTGGGTTGTTAGTTTATTTTTGGTTGTTTAAAGAGTTGGCATGCAAATAAAGTTTTCGTTGTGGTCAAACTTTCTTTCTTGAGGGGGGGAAGTGTTACGGATTCGTCACTTCTGTTGTTGGGGTTTTCCTCCACTTGAAATATTTCTGATTCTATGTACTATTATTGTCTTCCAAAGGTTTATTGTTCATGAACTGTTTTCAAAAGGTAAAAAAGAATGAATGTTCTAAAGTAAAACCGGAACCGGAGGAGGTGAGGAAGAGAAGGCGGTGAGAAAAGTCGGAGAAGAAGCTGGTTGCTTTGCGTTCTGGATTGAACGTTGTCGAGCAAGAGACACGTGTGAACTTTGGGTTTCCTGGAAAGGGATTCCCTCGATAGAGTTGTTATCGCTGTGACTGGTCAAACCTGCGTGTCAGGTTGGCGTTGGATTCGGAGGAACCATCGTCGTGTGATTACATCTCAAGTACGAGACATCCGCCATTTTGACTCGTGCGCTTCGCGCGTCAAGCAAACTTTCCTTGCTTCGTCAACCGTTTCCACCGCGTTCAGACGTATCTGTGGTGGGTGTGTGCACCAAGGCTTCTGACGATTCCTTTGCGGCTCGCCGACCGTGAACAGTGAAAGTTCGTACCTGGAGGGGGCCTTTGGATTTCCCAGTCACCGTGAGGGCGCCTTTGTGCCACTTTAACCACGTGACCCTTTTCTCCGCTTTGGGCCGCGTGCGCCTTGGTGCCGTTTTGGGCGGCGTGCCTGTGCCTGCCCTCGGAACGAGATTCTGGTTTAGAGTCGACATCGTTCCTTTGATCACTGGAGGGGACCAACTCTGAGCTCGAAGACGGGAATATAGAGACATTGGGGAAGGTTCTTTCCACTCACCTGGAACACTGTGAGTTACCTTATGCATGCTAGCAGATGGTATAGGGAGTGCACTCGTAATTGTCATTTGTGGTAATGTTATTCCTGTGTGATTTATAATATTGTTACGGATTCGGAGTACGGCACTCCCGTTACCAAGGGGGGGGGTTAATCCCCTTGTCCTTTAAGCTGGCTAGCTTTAAGCTGGCTTTCCCGTGCTCCTCTAGCCGCGTTACCTCCTCGCGTACCCCCGCGACCTCCTCGCTCAACCTGTGGTTAACCTCCCTCTCCAATTCGTTTTCCTCATACCTGGCTTGCCCCCTCGCTAGCCCCTCATTTACCTCCCGGGCTTGGCCATTTATGTCTTCCAATTGGTCCCCTACTTTGTCCTCTAGTCCTTCCAATTTACCTTCCAGCCCCCCAATTTGTTCCCCCATATCATTCCTCAACCCCCCAATTTGGTTTTCTAATCCTCCAAATTTACTTTGTAATCCCCCAATTTGGTTTCCCAATTGCTCAATTTGGTTTCCCATTTGTTCTTTCTAGGCACCCATTGTCCCATTCATCTTTTCCATTTCTTCCCCCGTCTTGACCATAAAGGCCATCATTTGCATCATGAAGAGGTTCATATCCACCGGTGCTGCGGGCTCGGCTCTCGTTGCCACGCGCGAGCCACCGCCATTTTGTGCACCTGCAACCCCCTCTACCGCACCTTCTCCAACCTCCTCTTCCATCTCTCCCACTTCCTCCCTAGGGTCCTGGGTTGACTCTACCCCTCCTTCTATTTTCCCCAGCGGCATCCGATCACCTTGATCATCCATGGCACGACTCAATTTGGGTCTTTTAATAGAAATTTCGCCCACTCAAAATTTTGACCAAATTTTTCAGATGGTAAAAAAATTTGGTTCGGGTCCAAATCCCACTCCTGACACCAATTGTTACGGATTCGGAGTACGGCACTCCCATTACCAAGGGGGGGGGGGTTAATCCCCTTGTCCTTTAAGCTGGCCGTCTCCGATCCTGGAAACTATGACGTCACTTCCGGTCGGTCGTAGCCAGGGTCATTGGTCAAGGTAGTCCCAAATACCTGCTTACTAGGACCGGCCGTAAGCGAGGAGATAATTTCCACCCGAACCGCAGCGGTAATGGATGCGCCGAGCGAAGCGAGCTGCGACCTGGGCCGTTATCAAAAGACTAAACCCGATTACCACGGTCGGCCAAATCGTGCCACGTATATCATTTGGGGACAGGACGAAAGTGATCGGATGAGAAGAAACCAAAGGGGTAAAGAAAGAACAAATATGATTTATTATATAATAATGATTAAAGAGGAAACGAAAGGGCAAGAATATACAAGAGAGGAAATGAAAGGACACAGGGCAAGCTTATACAGTTTTAATTAACACGACCAGGACAGAACAAACACACTTACATGAAAGGATGGTGGTGGGAAGGAAGAGAAGGGTCCAGGCAGATGGTAGGCCGATGGGAAGCCATCCAGGCTTTGGCCCCGATCCACGCTCCGGCTCCGCGGCGAAAACCCGGCAGGCAGCTCCGCGTTTCGTTGGCCGCAAGCGGACTTTACATATAGCGGGGGGGACTGGGATGCCTCGGCGTACGTAATAAATCAAGTTAACTGGAACTCGACTGGAACGAGCAATTGCAACAAGTTCACGAACACAACCAAGGGCCTCTTTCACAGGTCTCTCGCGCACGCCCTCTCTCTCCTTCAGCTCCAACCCTGCTCGACCTTGCACGACTTGCTTCACCTTGCCCATGGACTCATCTGCCTCTTCTCCAACTTCTGTGGCTCTTCTCTCCACCTGTGGACCTCAGCTCTCCTACTCTGTAAGTAGTCCCCCCGCGACCGCTTTTATTAGCCACCCGCGTATCAAGCCACCTGCCTTCTGGAAACGCCCACCGGTGAGCTCACCTCGGCCTTGGTTGGTTTGCGAGGGCTCACCGGTCCCGCCCCTTGATGAGGCGTTGACAGGGCCATGCCTTGTTCCTGGCGCTTGGCTGACTCCTCCCCCTTCTTCTCCACGATGACCGCGTGCGTAATGGCGGCGCACGGGCCAGAAAACCACTCGCACCGATGTTGAGGGCGCTGTCGGGCCTATCCTTATTTAATTAATGCAACGTAGATTCAAACTATTGGGAACAGAGCCTTACCTGAAACACATACTAATGAAATAACTGAAGAAGGTCCTATGGTGTCCTACGTGTTGCTGTGGACTAGCTAGGGTGCTATTTTTTAACATTTAGAAGAGGGGATATTTACAGGGGATTATTTATAAGGCTTATTATTTTACAAAGTGAAGGTTCTAAAAACCGTAACACTGCACCCTCATTTGCTCCAGGCACGTCCCGTGCCGACAAAACTTTACTTTAGTGTGACACTTAGGTGTGGTAATCCTCTACTATTAACTTCACCCTGAGTGTGACATTTTTTAAAGTTAGGTATGTCCCGCCTGCTACGTTGCATCCTACCTATCAGACTCACGCCCACAGAATAACCGAATTACGGAGTTAATTTTCAAACTACACATTTACGGTGGGGAGCATTATTTACAAAGACACTATTTGGTATTTACAACGCGAACCCAGGACCTGTCTTTTGGGAAACAAAAGAAGATGTTTTGAAAAGAGGAAGAGTCATGCACTGCACTGCACCGATACACCATAAGCACCAAAAGCACCACATTCAGCACCACCCAGTGCACAGTCATCACATTTGTTATTATTAAATGACGATGACGTCTTCTTTCTTCTCTGCTGGGCCGATGTTCTTGATGTTTCTTCCTTGCTTGCTGCCTATTTGGTAATAAAAAAAGGGCACACAACGCGTCCGCTTTTTTAATTATGGCCACCAAAGGCCAACTAAGGGTGGTCCACCCATATGGCTTAGGTGCCACCTGTACCGTGGTCCGCAAGCAAGATTCCGCTGGCCACAATGGCCGGTCTCCAACAGATGTGCCCTGCCCCAGAACCTGGGGTCCATCAAGTGGTACTTGGCTGCAGAACAGCGGTCCATAAAGTGGTACATCAATGCAATGCATGCGGGTTGCGAGGGTCCTGGCACACAAGACGACCTCCGCACGCTCCCCTCGGCGCCCAGTGGCGCACAGTCCTCGGGTGGGAGACAAGGGGATAGAAGACAGGTGAGTGAGGGGTAAGGTCACAAGGGTACACACCAAACAAGGCAATGCAAGACGAGGTGCGTACGGAGAGTGAGGTGAGAAAGCTCGTCCCTACCGTACGCCTCCCCCCCCCCCCCCCCTGTTACCTACTCTACCCTTGCCCTTACCCCATATGTACAAAAATCTACACATTTACAAATCCGTCGCTACCGTCACATCTTATCTGTGTAGTCACATCTGTATAAAGGGGCTCTAGCACTATCTAGCGATATCGAGCGAAATCCCAAAAAAGAAACTTTTTTTTTTCAATTGTTTTTTTTTTTTTTTGCCGAGAACACTCCCAGGCACTCGTTGATGAACCTCCGAATGTTTGACGAAGATCCGTTCAGTCATCTCTGAGAAAAATGGCGACACACACAGATGACAAGGATGGCTGTCCGTTTGCCTGTTCCCTGTTACGCGGATTGGCTGGTGTGAGGCTAGATGGATTGTGATTGGCTCCTGGCAAAAATATCGTTTAGGCTTATTAAAAGCTGATATTGTAGCGGCTACCGCTGGGTTTTCACAATCGCCTTGCACCTATCAAGGACGCGGAGCGATCACCATGCCGGGCTGGTCCAGGACGCCCGGGCAGGCTCGCCCTCAACTTGCCAGGCCGCAGCCAGGACGCTCGGCCACGCCCCCTCTCGCCTTTCCTGGGCAAACGCTCCGGGATAATGTGTGTATATATATTGCTGCCCGATAAACGGGCTTTTGAGAGTACCTGAGTGTTTTGTTTGAATAAAGCAACTCGGACGAATTCCAGCTTTTTGTCGCGTCCATTCTTCCCGATCGACGTGGGAGCCCGAGCTCCTTCATTGGTGACCTACCGACATGGACACGGCAGTGGCCCTTAAACTGCCTACCTTCTGGGAGGCTCACGCGGCGGTTTGGTTCGCACAGGCGGACTCCCTGTTCGCCCTGCGAGGCATCACGGCCAACGACACCCGCTTCCACCATGTGGTAGCAGCGCTCGGTTCAGCCACCGCGGCCCGCGCCCTGAGCCTCCTCGAGAGCCCGCCAGCCGCTGACAAATACGGCGCGATTAAAAAGCTCCTCCTCGACGCTTTCGCCCTCCCATCGGCGGAACGCACACGGCGCCTGCTCGACCTGCCCGAGCTCGGCGACACGCGCCCTTCCGAGCGAATGGACTACATGCTTTCGCTGCTCGGCGAGCACTCTCCGGCATTCCTGTTCCTGGAGCTGTTCCTCCGTCAGCTGCCTAGCCCGGTACGCCTCGCCCTGGCAAGCACGACGATCACGGATCCCCGTGCCCTTGCCAGGGAAGCCGACAAGATCTCCGCCGCAGGCCAGCGCATCGCAGTAGCGACCTGGGGCCCACGGCCGTCCGATGCAACACCCATGGCGCCCGAGCACCCGGCACGATCGACGACCGAACTGCCGACGCAATTGGCGGCCGCTACACCGAGCCGACCACCTCCAGAACGACGACCGGGGCCTCCACCTGACCAAGCGTGGTGTTACTATCATGCCAGGTTCGGACAGAAGGCCCGGACATGCCAACCCCCGTGCACCTTCGGCAGGCCGGGAAACGGCCGGGCCGGCATTCATTACCAGCCATGAGCGCCGGCCACACGGGCAACTTACTGTTCATCACGGATAAAGCGTCCGGACGGCGCTTCCTGTGCGACACCGGCGCCCAACTGAGCGTCATACCCGCCTCTGACCAGGACAGGCAGTCCGCGGTTTGCGGCCCCTCCTTGGTTGCGGCCAACGGATCGGCCATCCGCACCTTCGGCCCGCGCAACGTCACCCTCTGCTTCGGCGGCCAACGCTTTGCTTGGACGTTTGTAACCGCAAACGTGCCCATGGCTCTGCTAGGCGCCGACTTCCTCTGCGCACACGGACTGCTGGTGGACGTCCAACGGCGTCGTTTAATCAACGCCGAAACCTTCAGCTCCCTGGTATGCACATTGAGCAGCTCCGCGCCGACCGAGCTGGCATGCGCCCTCCCGGCGGCGAACGAGTTTGCTCGCCTGCTCACGGAGTTCCCGGCCCTCACGCGGCCGACGTTTTCGGCCGTCGCAGTACGGCATGGGATCGAGCACCACATACCAACCACGGGCCCGCCGGTCTACGCCAGAGCCCGCCGCCTCGACCCAGCCAAGCACGCCGTGGCCAAAGCCGAGTTCGACGCTTTAGAACACCTCGGCATTGTGCGGCGCTCCGATAGCGCGTGGGCTTCGCCACTACACATCGTCCCAAAGCCAGGGGGCGGCTGGCGCCCATGTGGTGACTACCGCCGCCTTAACGACGCTACCACCCCCGACAGGTATCCAATCCCGCACATCCAAGACTTCTCCGCCCGTCTAGCGAGACGGGTAATTTTTTCGAAAATTGATCTCATACGGGGATATCACCAGGTACCTGTCAGGGCGGCCGACGTCCCTAAAACGGCAGTCATCACGCCGTTCGGCTTATTCGAATTCTTACGGATGCCGTTTGGTCTCAAGAACGCGGCTCAGGCGTTCCAGCGCTTGATGGACGGCGTGCTGCGTGACCTGCCGTTCCTTTTCATTTACCTGGACGACATCCTCGTCGCCAGCACGTCCTGGGCCGAGCACCTCCTCCACCTCCGAACACTGTTCGGGCGCCTCAGCGAGCACGGCCTCATCGTCAACCCGGCCAAATGCCACTTCGGCACGACGGCCGTTGATTTTTTGGGCCACCACATCACCAAGAACGGGCCGTGCCGCTGCCAACCAAGGTCGAGGCCATCACCACGTTCCCGCGTCCCCGCACCATAAAGGCCCTGCAGGAATTCCTGGGAATGGTGAATTTTTATCACCGCTTCGTGCCCCGCGCTGCTCAAATCATGCGGCCCCTCTACGAAGCCCTCCGGGGCAAGCCGGCCAAGCACGACATCGCCTGGTACGCAGCAATGGACGCGGCCTTCCAAAGCTCAAAGCGGGCCCTTGCCGACGCAACACTGCTCGCTCACCCGGTGCTCAACGCTCCCATCGCCCTCACCACGGATGCCTCCGACTACGCGGTGGGCGCCGTACATGAGCAATGGGTGAATGGGGTTTGGCAGCCACTCGCTTTTTTCAGCCGGCAGCTCCGGCCGAACGAGCTCAAATACAGCACGTTTGACCGTGAGCTCCTCGGTCTACACCTGGCCGTCCGCCATTTCCGCCACCTCCTGGAGGGCTGACCTTTCACGGTGTTCGTCGACCACAAGCCGTTGGTTTACGCAATGGCCAAGGTCACGGAGCCATGGTCGGCCCGCCAACAGCGCCACCTCTCCGCCGTGTCGGAGTTTACCACGGACATCCGGCACGTCGCCGGCAAAAACAACGCCGTGGCCGACTGTCTTTCCCGGGCCAGCGCGAACGCGGTCCACCTGGGCGTGGACTTCGCGCTTATGGCGGCGGACCAAACCACCGACACCACGGTGCAAGCCCTCCGGGCGGCGGACACGGGCCTCCGCCTGGCCGACATCCCCTTCGCGGACACTGTCCTGCTCTGCGACGTCTCCCAAGGCCAGCCTCGCCCCATCGTGCCCGTCACCTGGCAACGCCGCATCTTCGCCTCCCTCCACGGCCTTTCCCACCCGGGCCGGAAAGCTTCCCAGAAGCTGGTGTCGGCGCGATTCGTCTGGCACGGCCTTCGTCGGGACGTCCGCGATTGGACCAGCACCTGCACAGCCTGCCAACGGGCCAAGGTCCACCGACACACCCAGGCCCCGCTGGCACCTTTCACCGTGCCCGAACGACGTTTCGACCACGTCAATGTGGATCTGGTGGGCCCCCTCCCCCCGTCACGGGGGTTCACACACCTGCTCACCATGGTGGACAGGACCACCAGGTGGCCGGAGGCCGTTCCCCTCATCTCCACCACCACCGCCGACGTGGCGCAGGCTTTCATCGCCACCTGGGTCGCCCGCTTCGGTGCACCGGCGGACATCTCGTCAGACCGCGGACCACAGTTCACCTCCGAGCTGTGAGGCGCAGTCGCCCGCAACCTGGGGGTCAAGCTCCACCGTACTACGGCCTACCACCCCCAAGCAAACGGGTTGTGCGAGCAATTCCACCGCTCCATGAAGGCCGCGCTCATGGCCGGCCTTCAAGACGGCGGTTGGGCCGACCGGCTGCCGTGGGTCCTTTTGGGCCTCCGCACGTCCCCCAAGGAGGACCTCCAGGCATCCACCGCTGAGCTTGTCTATGGCCAGGCGCTACGCGTCCCGGGCGAATTCGTGCCCGACGCTACCAGTCCCTGGTCCGCAGCTCACCAGTGCTCGGACCTCCAGGAGGCCGCCCGACGGTTTGCCCCCGTGCCAACATCCCACCACGGTGACCCCCAGTCCTACGTCCCCCCAGCACTTTGCACAGCGGAGTATGTTTTTGTGCGTCACGACGCACATCGGGGGCCACTCCGGCCGCCGTACGACGGGCCCTTCCGGGTCCTGCGACGGGACGACAAGTCGTTCGTCATCGACATCGGCGGCAGGTCAGACCGGATTGCGGTGGACCGCCTCAAGCCGGCGCACGTGGACGTCGACCAACCACCACGGGTGGCCCTTCCGCCGCGGCGAGGTCGCCCCCCGTCCACGGTGCCCCCCACTCGACCGCCCACCACCACACCGGACCCCCCCCCCCCCCACGACCCACCAGGGGTCGCTTCGGCCGGGTCATCAGGACCCCCCTCAAATTGACCCTGCCGGTGCAAGTCGATTCTGGGGGGACGTGTGTAGCGGCTACCGCTGGGTTTTCACAATCGCCTTGCACCTATCAAGGATGCGGAGCGATCACCATGCCGGGCTCGTCCAGGACGCCCGGGCAGGCTCGCCCTCAACTTGCCAGGCCGCAGCCAGGACGCTCGGCCACGCCCCCTCTCGCCTTTCCTGGGCAAACGCTCCGGGATAATGTGTGTATATATATTGCTGCCCGATAAACGGGCTTTTCAGAGTACCTGAGTGTTTTGTTTGAATAAAGCAACTCGGACGAATTCCAGCTTTTTGTCGCGTCCATTCTTCCGATCGACGTGGGAGCCCGAGCTCCTTCAATATTCGAAATCTGATTCCTTATTTCACATTCGAACTCATGGCCTAAATAATTATGTCTAAATCTCGAGTGAAATTGGAACAAAATGAGGAAAAAGCGATTTTAAAATTTAATAAGTAAATTACGGTATAGGCTCCACGGAACGTGAGGTAAAATGGCTCTTCAGTGTACTATCCGCTGTTTGATGTACAATACTGTAGCAATGTACTGTACTCTGATGTGCAATACTGTAGTAGTGTACTGTCCGCTGTTTGATGTTCACTACTGTAGTAGTGTACTGTTCGCTGTTTGATGTACAATACTGTAGTAGTGTACTGTACTCTGATGTGCAATACTGTAGTACTAGTAGTGTACTGTACTCTGATGTGCAATACTGTAGTACTGTACTGTACTCTGATGTGCAATACTGTAGGTAGTACGGTAATGTACTAGTACGGTAATGTACTGTCCTCTGTTTGATGTACAATACTGTAGTAGTGTACTGTACTCTGATGTGCAATACTGTAGTACTGTACTGTACTCTGATGTGCAATACTGTAGTAGTGTACTGTACTCTGATGTGCAATACTGTAGTAGTGTACTATCCTCCGATGTGCAATACTGTAGTAGTGTACTGTACTCCGATGTGCAATACTGTAGTAGTGTACTGTACTCCGATGTGCAATACTGTAGTGGTGTACTGTACTCTGCTGTGCAATACTGTAGTAGTGTACTGTACTCTGATGTGCAATACAGTAGTGGTGTACTGTACTCTGATGTGCAATACTGTAGTAGTGTACTGTACTCTGATGTGCAATACTGTAGTAGTGTACTATACTCCGATGTGCAATACTGTAGTAGTGTACTGTACTCCGATGTGCAATACTGTAGTAGTGTACTGTACTCTGATGTGCAACACTGTAGTAGTGTACTGTACGCTGATGTGCAATACTGTAGTGTACTGTACTCTGATGTGCAATACTGTAGTAGTGTACTGTACTCTGATGTGCAATACTGTAGTAGTGTACTGTACTCTGATGTGCAATACTGTAGTGTTCTGCACCGTTTGATTACAATTTCGTGATGTGCGTTGTGTCTGCCCAAGCATTTTCTCGGTAACGGTTACACTAGGTGGTAGTTAGGTGGTAGTTAGGTTACACTAGGTTACACTAGGTCTGCCCATTGCCTTCCCAGTGGTAGTTAGGGTAGGAATTTGTCATTTGTTCAGGGTAGCGACAGCTCGCCTACTCTATTCGAACGTCCAGCAACTAATATCGGCAGATGGGACGCCCGTTTAACGTCCATTCGAGAGACGGGACACGCATTGATGAATCACCTGCCTGTGAAACACCTGGATGACGGTTTATAGGTGGGTCGGGATTCGTACCCAGGCTGAGCTGTCCAGCTTGAGTTCCAATGTCGTCCCAGCTATAAACTTCCGTCCTCGTGTTTCACATGCAGAGCAAAGGCATCAATGTGACGACTTTAAGCCGGAGGTCTCGTCTGCCAACACTGTTCGTTGGTGGACCTAAAATAGGTGTCTTCCTTGAATAGTAGTTTATTACCACCTGTAGACTGAATAAATTACAAATTCCTGTCACCTTCAGTCGAACGTCAGGCCTGGCCAGCTCATTCGTGAAAGACTTGGTCCAAAAACTTTCACCAGCCAACCACACAAGGTCGGTATAGTAGGAGCCATTACAAGTGGTAGTTGTGTTCGTAGTAGTTGTGTTGGTAGTAGTAGTAGTAGTAGTTGTGTTAGTAGTAGTAGTAGTTGTGTTAGTAGTAGTAGTAGTAGTAGTTGGGTTAGTAGTAGTAGTTGGGTTAGTAGTAGTAGTTGTGTTAGTAGTAGTAGTAGTTTTGTTAGTAGTAGTAGTAGTAATTAGTAGTAGTTGTTGCTGTGTTAGTAGTAGTAGTCGTAGTTGTGTTAGTAGTAGTAGTGTTAGTAGTAGTAGTAGTAGTAGTAGTAGTTGTGTTAGTAGTAGTAGTAGTAGTTGTTGTGTTAGTAGTAGTAGTAGTAGTAGTAGTAGTAGTAGTAGTAGTAGTAGTAGTAGTAGTAGTAGTAGTTGTGTTAGTAGTAGTAGTAATTGTGTTAGTAGTAGTAGTAGTAGTAGTAGTGTTAGTAGTAGTAGTAGTAGTAGTAGTAGTAGTAGTAGTAGCAGTGTTAGGAGTAGTAGTAGTTGTGGTAGTAGTAGTTGTTGTTGTGTTAGTCATAGTAGTAGTAGGCCTAGTAGTAGTAGTAGTAGGCCTAGTAGTAGTAGTAGTAGGCCTATTAGTAGTAGTAGTCGTCGTAGTAGTTGTAGTAGGCCTAGTCGTAGTAGTAGTAGTAGGCCTAATAGTAGTAGTGGTAGATCTGTGCAGACTTAGTAATGACTAATGACATAATCATTTTAAATCCATAACTTAGTGAAGTTTAAGTTATCATTTAATGTTTCATATATCAACCCTATGTATCCATACAACTCTTTCCATTTCTTGCCATGCACGCCCAACTCAATGGTGGCGCCTATGGAGATCTCTCCTTATCTGCCTTCCAAAAATACATCACCTCCACCCCTCTTCTCCCTCTCCCCTCCCACTGCCCCTCACACTACTATCTTCTCCATCCCTCCATCCTTACCGACTGTCCTCTCTCCCTCCTTTCCACCCGTCCCGCACGTTTTCCCATCCTGGCCGCCGCCATGCGGCCCACGTCCCTTTCCATGTCCCTGTTCTCGCTTGTCTGTCTCCTGTCGTTCTCGCTCTCGAGCTCGTCCGGAGAGGCAGGGCTGCGGTTCCCACGCTATGACGGGAAGCAGCGAGTTCTGGACATCGATGCAGAAAACTGGAAACGCCTCATCAAGGAGAGCCCCGTGCTCTGCTTGCTCTACCACGAGTCCCCGGGCACTGGGAACGCAGCGCAGAAGCAGTTCCACCTGACAGAACTAACTATGGAGGTGAGGCGAGGACATCCGAGAGGACATGAGGCTGAAGAGCGTGGACGAGGATGGACAAAAGGACATTTGGTTATGGACGCAGAGTTAGACGTGAAGGAAAAGTGACTGACATGGCGTGTTTGGTGCACGAAAGAAAACTTGATAACAAAGAAAATGATGATTTTTTTTCTTGTCCTCACATGTTTGTGGAGTAATAACACAGGTATAGCAAAGCCTTACACCAATTTTGTCCCACAGTTCTAAATCCATCCTATGACATGTAGGGCCAAAGCACTAAAAGACTTAATTAGGTTTTTGGATTAGCCTAACCCTAACCCTAACCCTAACCCTAACCCTAACCCTAACCCTAACCCTAACCCTAACCCGAACAACAACTGGAAATCTAGGCCCGTGTTATGATTTCTTTGTTCAATATTTTCTCCAGACTTTTCAATTCTGAATTTCCGAACATTGCTCTGTATTTTTTTGTCATTGAACGAACGCCCAAGTGTTACAGTTGCCCGAATGATCCGTACCCGATTTGGCTTTCTTTTGTCTTTCTGCGTCTGTCTCTGCATCTGTGTTGTCGCTTTCAGACGTTGAGAGACGCGGTGCTCATGAATGACCGGACTTTCTTCACCTCAGACCCTCCGGTCTCTGTGTCTCCCATCTATATCCCCCTATTCCTGCTCCACCGCCCGAGTCAAACCTTACACGGCTCGTTCAGAATCCGCTCTCAAAATAAAACTCGCAAACACATACAGACGGCTCCTATCTCCTCTCAGTGCCCGGTTCCGAGCATCTACGGTATCCTGCGCGATTCCGAACACCTGGCAACACGGTGTCCTCGACTCCTTTTTTGCCGCCTGGCTTTCTTATGAACTTTTGCCACTTTTGTCAAGTCTTTGGCCCAGGTTCCGATTTTATTCCAGGTGACCTTCATTCCTTTAATTTCCTTCTAGATGGTGCGCCGTCAGGTCTCCGTTGGCCATCCGACCCTTCTCTTCCCATCTGGTGGCCAGCATATTCCTCTTTTCGGTACATCTGTCCACCAACCAATCCATGTCCACCTCCTAATTTTGATCTCTTCTATGATGTTTTCCTGCCTGTTAACCCTTCGACCTCTTTCTTACTAGACACGTCAGACCAGAAGATTCTCAAGATTTTCTCGCAACTGCTGTAGATGGACCACTCCGGTGCGGATGCTATTTCTTTGGTGATTTTCTAAGATTCACATCCAAATTTGGGAACTGACCTCGCACTGTCGTCAAAGCCTCGGCCTAGTTTTGGTGACCAAAAGTTAACACCCGTTAATTGTGCATCGGTGCTGATGCCCCACCGGAGTATTAACAGCAAATGAACACTAATGAATGAATGATAAAAGACAGTGGTGTGCGAGTTGAAGTTTTGGGAATTGGAGATTAAAAGAAATAAGGAAGTGTGGATGCGGATCAATTGAGAAAAGAGTGTCGAGGGTGAAGGAAAGAAATGTTGGAGAAGGCGTTGGGAGGGGTGGACATTAGGAGGCATGCCTCGACAGCCTGCTTGCTGCATCAGGGCTTTTGGACAGTGTGGAAGGAATCTGAGTCTCGGCATCTTGGCTTCTCCGCAACCCAGGGACAGGAATAGCTCGGGCAGGGCACAGTGCCACGGGCCAAGTCCTGGCCTTTTGCAGACTCAAACGTTATCCCTTACCCCATGCAGGGTGAGCGAAACAAACTACATGAAAAAAGATAATTTGTTTGTTTGCACACTTCTCTCTGTCTGTGATAACTCATGTTCGCTGTCAATGCGTCTCTTCCTTATTGACTTTACTCGATTCGGACGCATCGTTTTCCCTTTTTAAAGCAGTTGTGCCAACATTTTTGTTCACAGGCAATCATCAAAATAAGGACCTGGATGGTGTATTGAATTTAGCGGAGAGACCCACACAAGGGATTGCGATGGAAGTAGCGTTCGGTATGTTTGAGCGTGCCTTTGCTAATGAGTGCCCAAATAATTCTTCCTTCTCTACTCCTAGATGGTTGCCCAGGTTCTGGAGGGGCGGGGCATCACCTTTGGCCTGGTTGATGCCAAGAAGGACAAGAAGGTCGCCAAGAAGCTTGGTCAGTCATTTAGCCTACTCCTGTAAATGACCATACATTAGAAAAAACATCTGATATCCGAGAAAAAATGCTCATTCAGCCACAACTACACTTATCCAAACAAAATATTACCATAAGCACTGATAGATAGAATTATCCATAAACACTTACTTCCTGGAAGCATAAAGATATATGTTCTTCAAGCTATCTAATAAACTTCACCTGCCTTAATTCCTTCATTCCACCATTCCAGATTCCAAAGAAGGATAATCAAGAGTATCCAACACTAGCAGAGGTACCCGATGCTGTCTGGTGCTGTTGGCATTTTGAAGAAATCAATTTTTGTTTTGAAAAAATATTTTGGGAGGGGGGGGGGGGGGGGATGGCGAAAACACTTCCCAACACCCACTAAGGAATGGGATCAGGGATCATTTAATATTACCTTTCACATAGATACAGCGGCTTCGGCACTGTAGAATGATTTCTTTTTTTAATCCAACTTTTTTTTCCAAATTTTCAAAAGTTTCTTTTCGCCTGAAACTCTCCCCGGCACTCACTGATGAACCTCTGAAAGTTTGACGAAGATCCGTTTGGCCATCTCTGGGAAAAATGATGACAGACAGACAGACAACCGTCTCTCTTGTCGTATAGGATAGATGATTGTGCTCCATGATTACTCCTCATGTGTAAGTTGAAACACAACCAGATTTCCATTTCTGTATTCCAGTTGAAGGTTGGTGAAGCACTTTGTCAGGATTTCAGGAATCATGATGTAGGATTCCAGGAAGTGAAGCTATACTAAGCCGACATGCAAGCTCGCTGACTTGAGCAACTTGAACACATCATTATACCCGGTTTAACGATGGTCCATAAGCCTGTGTAAGACGTGAAAGAGATTGATAATCCAAAGGGAATTTGTCACTTGATGTTGATGCCAGTCAGCATCAGTAGTTTCTACATACCTGATCATTCACACAGAACAGCACATCACTCATGTATTTCATCCCTGAAATGAAAATCAGGAGTTATTCCGGGAAACGTTCATCGAAGATGTCGGTTACATCGCATTTGATGACCGCATGAAACTTTGTCTTTCCTCATTTTTCATAATTCATCACAGTTATGTAACTCAATCAATGTATAAGTTATGTTTATTGGAATGTCTCTCCCATTCCCCTCCCTACTCCCATTCAGAATATACTAGTTGTATAAGGTGAATGAAAATTGTATCGTATTACATGAAGTTCCGCATCACGAGGTAGTTCATCACTCGATACTCCAACTTTAGTTTTGTGTGTAGCAGATGGGAGCGACATTTTTTCCGCGCCATCCCTACATAGGGAGTACTAGCGTACTCTCTGATAAAGAGTAGCTGCAGAGGTGAATGTCACTGTGGCTGGCAGATAGAGTGGAGGTATAGTCAGTCCGGTTCACTATTGTCAATAAAAACACTTTCATTCAAAATTGATGGAGATTAGCAAACCAGTGCATTTTTGGAAGGCTGATGGCATCAGGAATCTGAAAATCAATGTTTACATTTGCACAGATGCCTGCATAGCCGCCATTTTGGATTTTCTCAATGTCTGCCGTAGAATAAATTTTTTCAAATATCTCAGCTTGTAATTGACATAGAAACTTCATTCTAAATGCTAATCCTATGTTTCCAGGCCAAAGGAATCCAAAGCTTATGTCAAATTAGTGATTACAGTACTAGCAACGTTAGGGCGGGTCTTAAATTGGGAGGCCCAAATTAAAAGGCAAAATATCAGAAATTGAAGGCTTTTTTTATTTTAAACAACAACAACACAACATGCATTTTAAGGCCATTTTCCCTGCTAGAGCAGGGGTTAGCCTTGTGGTCCCCATGACAATCTTCTCCATTTTGCCCTATTTTCTGCATCTCTCCTTGTTAACCCCCTTGCCCGCATTTCTTCTTCCACCATCTTTAGCCAAGTCTTTCTCGGTCTTCCCCGTCCACTACTTCCTTCTACATTCATTTCCATCACTCTTCTCAACCAGTCACTTTCATCCTTCCTCAACACATGACCAAACCATCTCAACCTGTTCCTCTTCACAGCATCAATCACAGGCTCTATTCCCATCATCTTTTGCAATTCATCATTTGTCTTCCTCTCTCTCAACAACACTCCGCACATCCACCGAACCATTCGCATTTCCACCCTTTCCAGCCTTCGATGCTGCTCTACATTCATGACCCATGTCTCGCTCCCATAAATCATAACACTTCTCACACATGCAGCATACACCTTTCCCTTCAGCTTCAACGACACTCCCCTCCTCATCAGCATGCCACTCAGTTCCCGAAACTTCTTCCATGCACATCTCACTCTAGCAACCGTTGCCGAGTCTGATCCACCTTCTCCATTCAGCATGTCTCCGAGGTAGCAAAATGTTTTCACACCTTCCAGCTTCACGCCGTCTCCAAGATCCAACTCAACATTTCCTCCATCTGCAGCTCCCTCTGTGCACACCTTACATTTGAATGTAGCTGCCACACTGGTTAATGACCCTCTCAGACCACTACATTTTTGATCAACCCACTCAGCGCACATTGTACATTGAATGGAGTTCACTCCGACACCCTTCCTGCACACAGCACATGGCCACTTCCCAGTTCTTTCCACCTCACCACATGCTTTACCACTTGCCATCACCTTCGTCTTTCCTATATTCACATTCAGACCTTTTGTCTCCATACATTCCTTCCACTTGTTCATCTTTTCCTTCAGTCCATCCATACTTTCCACAATCAACACCAGATCATCTGCATACAACAACTCCCACGGTAAACCCTCCTTTACGGTCTGAGCCAGCACCTCCATCACAGCTGCAAATAGTAGTGGACTTAATACCGACCTCTGATGCACTCCCACCTTCACCTCAAACTCACGACTGTTCCCGTCCTTCGTCCTTACAGCTGTGCGCGCTCTTTTGTACATTGCCATCACTACTCTGATCAACCATTCCTCCACTCCTAACTTCCTCAATGCCCATGTCAATACTTTGCGTGTACAATACTACGCCCGCGAAGCACCAATCCATCAATTTGTAGTCGGGTCGGCCATCAAACCCAGACTAGACAGCTCAAAGGTAAGTGCACTCCCTCTGCACTGTCCTGTATAATGAATGAAGGTTATTCCCACCATCTGATTCTCTTTCCATTGATTGGTCAATCCAGTATGACATCAGAAATGGTGTGTAGGTTATGCAAATGAGTCATCTTGCTTCACTTTGCTTCCTGGTACAGTACCCATCATGTTTTGTTGTATCATAGGATACAAGCTGCATGGCAAACTTTTCGTTTTTGTTACCTCCGCCACTGTAGGTGGACGGAGGTTATTTTTCATGTCTGTCTGTATGTCAGCAAGATATATCAAAAAGCTATGGACGGATTCGGACATAGCTTAGTGGATAGGTTGAGTGTGTGACAAGAATGAATTTATTTGATTTTGGTGAAGATCCGGATTCGACAATTGTTAGTGCTTCTTAACTATTGAGAGGGCCAAAAACGGTATTCAAAAAGGTTGTGGATGTGTTATGACAAAACTTGGTGGATGAGTTGGTTTGGTGACAAGAACAAGCTGATTAGATTTTGTTCAGGTCCGAATCCAGATCCGGCCTATCAGTGGGATACAAAATGTAAACTGTTCAGCCTGGTGGAGGTATGTGCTCTACGGAGTGCCGTTCTAGTTGATTTTGTTATGTTTGTTAAAGGCTGCAGACAAAGCTATGTCTAAGATTGATCCTTGAGATGCATGCTATTTAAGGATTACATGTACATTTCTATTTGAGGATTGTTGTTTTTGCTAATCCAAGGTGAGATCTCTATCTTTGCTGCAAGTTCTTACTGTTCAGAACTTTCAAGTGTATTTAAGAAAGCTTGACAATTGGGATGTGATCCCCATATTTTTGGCAAAAACACCAACAAAATGTTTGCAATCACACTTCGTGCAAAATAAATGCAAATATTTTCACATCACCTGCAAACTATCCATTGAAAGAAGAGATTATAAAGAAAAGGATGTTGGATGATTTTGATAATTGAGAAGTTGAAAGTCCACCTGTGAATTGCTCTTTCTTACTTCTCACTGAAATCATAATTCAGTTTGTTAGTTGCTATTAGGTGTGGAAAGCTAATTTCAGCAACTCAAAGTGGATTTGCCTGTGTCACAGTTTTTGAGTCTCAACTCTCAAGGTTTTAAAATTGAAAAAAAAATTGATATAAGAGTTGAAAACTCAACTTCTTAGAGCTCAGTTATAAGGGACACCCTATGTTGTCTCTCTGATGTGATGTTGTTAGTTACTTATTGTAAGTTTACACATCTATCGATAGCCCACCTATTCTCATGTACAGTCGTGGCCAAAAATATTGACACCCTTGCACTGTTTTCAAATAACTCACAATTTTCTCCAAAAATAAGTTGAAATTGACAAAAGGATTTGGTCTCCACAATTCTTTATTTCACTGTTAATATTGCAGAACCTTTGTTTTTGATTCAGAACTTTAAAATATGCTTTTAAATCAGAAAATAAAAAGAAATGGTTTTGACAAAATTATTGACACCCCAGACTTAATATTTGGTATCACAGAATTTGGACAAAATATCTGTAGTCAAGCGCTTCCTATAGCCATGAATGAGCTTCCTACACCTCTCTAGTGGCAGTTTGACCCACTCTTCTTGTGCAAACTGCACCAGTTCTCCCAGATTTGAAGGGTGCTTTCTCCCAACTGCTGTTTTCAGATGTCCCCACAGATGTTCAAAGGGATTTAGGTCTGGACTCATTGCTGGCCACTTCAGAACAGTCCAGCGTTTTGTCTATAACCATTCCTGGGTGCTTTTTGAAGTGTGTTTCATGTCATTGTCCTGCTGCAAGACCCATGGCCTTCGACGGAGACCCAGCTTTCTGACACTGGGGTGAACATTGCACTCCAGAATGCCTTGGTAATCTCCTGATTTAATGATGCCATGGACACATTCAAGGTACTCAGTGCCAGAAGCAGCACAGCAACCCCAAAACATCACTGAAGCTCCTCCATGTTTGACTGTAGGGAATGTGTTCTTTTCGTTGAAGGCTTCATTTTGTTTTCTGTAAACATAGAGATGATGTGCTTTCCAAAAAAGCTCTAATTTGGTCTCATCTGTCCACAGGACATTCTCCCAGAAGGATTTTGGCTTGGTCAGGTGTGTTTTGGCAAACTCCAGTCGTGCTTTCTCAACAGTGGGATCCTCCTCGGTCTCCTACCATAGAACCCCCTTTCATTGAGTTGGCGACGGATGGTGCGAGTTGAAACTGTCGTACCTTGCGTCTGAACATCAGCTTGAATCTGTTTGGCAGTTGATTGAGGTGCTTTCTCCACTATTCGAACAATCCTTCGCTCCAATCTTTGATCAAGTTTTCTCTTGCAGCCACATCCAGGGAGATTGGCTCCAGTGCTATAGGCCTTAAACTTCCTGATAGCATTGCGTACAGTGGACACAGGAACATCAAGGTCTCTGGAGATGGACTTGTAGCCTCGAGATTGTCCGTGCTTGGCTACAATCTTGTGTCTGACCTCCTCAGACAATTCTCTGGTTTGCTTTCTTTTCTCCATGCTCATTGCGGTACCCACGGTGACACAAAACAGCAGAATGACTCATTTTCTCTATTCAAACTGGTTGAATGAGTGATTTTTATATTGCAGGTACCTGCAACTCACCACAGGTGAGTTCAATTCCAAAGTAAAGGAGAATCACCTGCTTGAAATCTAATTATTTCTAACAACTTCTAAAAGGTGCCAATAATATTGTCTGGGCCATTTTAGGATTTCTGTGTGGAATAACCTTAGATTTAGTAATTTTTCCAGCTTTTTTTGTTTTGTTCCACTGCAAACCAAAGAAATGCATTTGTGGATACCAAAAGATTGTTTAATTGCCACAATTTTCTGGAAGAAATGGTGTATTATTTGAAAAAAGTGCAAGGGTGCCAATATTTTTGGGCTAGTATGTTGAATCACTACTTCCCTCCTCTTGGTGGTTTGTACTCAAAAACTCTATCATTGTTAAAGTCCAACTTTAAACTTTGACCAATATATAGCAGGACTCTAGACTAATAAAAATATTCTCACTCGTGCATCTGCATGAACAAGTAACCCCAATGTTTTTTGCTTGTGCAGCCAAAATTTTGGTCACGCGGCCATCATTTTTACGATAGCACAGGAGACAATGCTCATGTAAATTTGTTTGGTGTATCAAAGTGGACAAACAAATTCGGCACACACATTGATGAATCGCCCTCCTTGTTAAACACCAGGACGACAGTTTATAGCCAGGTCGGGATTTGAAACCAGGCCAGATATCTTAGAGGTGAGGGTGCGTACCTCTCCGCCATCTTGCCCATCCAATATACAGAAGTCCTGAATCTCTGTATACTTTGTTACTTTGTCTATAATCCCGAAGAACAAAGGACACCAAATGTATTTGCTTCAATTTGGGTTTGATTTCCAATAGCAAAGGTGAGCAGAACGATATTAGACTAGAAACTGTTGCTCCACACACAGAGCATTGTGTCATGGAGTAAGCTACCATTTCCTGAGGGATGCTCCGACTAAGGCTTAACGCACAAAATGGTAGGTGCTCCTTGCTTAACGCCCAAAATGGGAGCTTCTCCTTGCTTAACGCCCAAAATGGTAGGTTATCCTTGCTTAACGCCCAAAATGGTAGGTTCTCCTTGCTTAACGCCCAAAATGGGAGCTTCTCCTTGCTACCCAAGTCGGTTAGCATACCTTGATCAACGTCCTGTTGATTCCTGCTGTGTTACTCATGTCCCTTTTCTGTCAACATTGAGCAATCTTCTTTTTGGGGATTTGCTCATCCACCACCTACTCTTGAATGTGCTATATCCATTATAATAATAGAAAAGTTTGTTTGAAATTGTTTTCATTTAAGGGCAGAACTCAATGCAAATCTGATTGTTGGAAAAGACTTGACAATAAGTCACAAAAAATTTCCCGCAAGGCCACGAATGTTTTTGTGTTTCCCTTGTGACTGATGTTCTCAGGGTTGAAGGAGACGGGAAGCTTGTACATATTCAAGGAAGATCACTTGATCGAATTTGATGGGGAGGTGTCTGCTCACATCATCACAGAGTTCCTTCTTGATGTGAGTGTGATTATCTATGATATCACCTTAGGTTCATATCCCATATTGATTTGTGTCCTTTCTAATACCATAAATAGCCTTCTTTAACTAAAGTACATTAATGTCTCCTTATCTTAATGTCGTCCATATATATACCTGTCTGTGCACCTGACTTAAGGCACTCTCGAAAGAAAACACTTTTTGAGGATTATTGTAAGGTTTATAAGATGGACTTTGTTCATTCAGGTAAATTCATGTCCTCTTTTTATCCACATCCTTTTGAAACTATCTTTCCTCCCTACCCGCCACTTCCCTTTAAAACCCATGCCAACCTTGGCTTTGCCTTCTTTGGTGTTTCAATCTGAGTGCATAGCTCACAATACAGGAATCCCAGGTTCAAATTCCAAGTATTCTGTTGATTTTGTTTGGTCACCTAATGTCCTTGTAATTCATGTGGAAGTGCACTGATGTCTCGTGATGTTCTTGTCCCACGTATGACATATGTACAAATCGATTTGTGAACCCTGAGGCAGTATAAGAAAAATAATAATAACCTGCATACCACCTCCTACTCACTATTCTAAACTCTGAAAATGTCCTTGTTCTCCGAAAGCACAGAAAGTAATAATTACGTAAAGAATGCCGGAAAATGTGCAGAAAGCAATTTTCAATTTCACCACTTCCAATGTAGCTGATGGACGATCCGGTGGAGTTTGTGACAGGAGAAGCAGAGCTTCGAGGAATTTACGCCCTGGATGATGTCAGCAGGGTCATTGGCTACTTCAAGAACGTCGATTCGGAACGTGAGTCGAAAAGAGTCAGCACAAGATTGCAATACACTCAACAATGCCACAATATCTCATTCAAATGACCTATTTGGGGTTTGATTTGGTGTTTCCTTTTCCTTGTTTTGCTAAATACATCATCGTGTAATGTTTCAAAAAGCATTTCTTATTTTTCATCTTTCATCCGTTTTGTAAGCACTGAAAACCTCAATATTGTGCATAACTTTGACATACCTGTACATGCTGTGCTTGGGGTTGTTTGAGTGAATTATCAGTGTTTCATGAAATATTCCATCAAGTGAGGGTTACTGGGAGGGGGGAGAGGGAGAAGTGTTCACAAGAGCCTACTAAGCATGGCATCTTGACATCTGTTCAATATAACAGCCAAACTGAGCTGACATTTCTTGACAGATATGATGGAATTTCATGGATAAATAAAGATGACATGATGGAATGAATGTTCCCCTTGAAGAGCAGCAAGCACATCACAGATTAGCCCGAAAAAAATATATTGCTGGTCTCTGGTCAGACCAAAGTTCCAAAATTGATGCGGCGATGCGGTTTTTTTTTTTGGGTTTTTTTTTTGAAAAGCATGGATTGCACATACAAAGGTGTTTTTTGTGTCCTTATGCCTTGCGGTCCTCCTCATCTGCCATGGCGCCGTCCAGAGACAAATTAAAGACAGCCAATGGGACTTGTAG
Organism: Myxine glutinosa; assembly: GCF_964187855.1. Taxonomy (NCBI): domain Eukaryota; kingdom Metazoa; phylum Chordata; class Myxini; order Myxiniformes; family Myxinidae; genus Myxine; species Myxine glutinosa. Next base: position 49,041,935 of record NC_136262.1, on the reverse strand, counting down.
ACCTTTTTGTAAATAATGAGCACAAGCTTAAGTTATTTTAAAATGTATTTGTTCTGAAAATCATTAAGTTCTTCAAGCATATTATAGACTGCCATTTCGATCTCGAGATCGCCTCGCCGTACCGTCAAACATCCCAATCGGTCGATCGCGTCAACACTGCGCAAGCGCAAGTGGTCTTACAGGCCGATGGTCTCCCACGATCTCTTCTCCCAGTCCACCAGATTATCACAGACACCTACAAATTCATGACAAACCAGATAGGATCCAGGCCTAACTAACGAGACCACCCGCAGCTCTCTCGGCCTTCTGGTTGCTTCACACGAACCCGACAAAGAACGTCATCGTTTCAATAAATGACAATATCCAGCCGATTGAATTCATGACGTTACGGCACACAACACTACTCATATCTTTGGAACGGCTGGTTGGATTTGAACAAACTAAAGGAAGTTTTGTCGAGCAGAACCGTGCGCGAACGTCGACACCAATGGCGACCCTCACAGACACGTATGTCCCGAGATAGCGCACCGTCCCGGCAACAACAGGCGCGCGCTGTTGTAGGTACCGTTGGAATTTGAAAAAAAACTCAAAATCGATGCGCACGCTGACCAGAGACCGGAAATATATTTTTCTCGGCCTTATGTATACAAGGGAGTGGTTTTTGGGGGAAGGAGGGAGAGTTGGCAGCAATTCAGAAAAATAAAATTGAGGGAAGGAATGGATGTGAAAAAGAAGGGAAGAAGAAAGAAAGGCTATTTGGAGGACAATGGAAGGGTAATGTATCGTGCATGAAATTGTCATCAATGTTATCTATACCTATAAATGGCAAAATTCTCTTTCTCCTTTCTCTCTCTCTCTCTCTCTCTCTCTCTCTCTCTGTGTGTGTGTGTGTGTGTGTGTGTGTGTGTGTGTGTTTGTATGTGTTCTATGTACGGCCACATCTTTTAAGTTACAAACTCCAAACTCAGGGTATAAATACAACTTTGTGTGGGGGGGGGGGGGGGGGGGGGGTAACATTGGCTATGTGACCTTGACATCACACAGGGGTGTGAGAGGCAGGGGGGGCGGGGGGAGGGCATCAATTCTCTATGTAAATGTGCAAATTCTCCATGTAAATATGTACCATGTAGCGCCACCCAGTGGTGGTGGCACAGGGCATTACAATTTCCTTTGTTACCTGGGCACCACTGAGGTTTAAGCACTCTTCACACGGGTAAATTTGTCCACCTTCCCTTCTCCCCAACACCAACAGAAGGGACTGTCAAAGCCGCCCTCTTCCCACACCCTCCATAAAAGATATTATATATCTCCCCTCGCTCTACCCTCCACCCCTTCCCCCTTCTCCCTCCACTCCCGTTACCCTCTCCCACCCCATTCTTTCCCCTTGCCCACCCTCCCCTTCCCACCTTCCCCTTTAATACTCCCCTCCCCTTCTCCTTTGTCTCCCCACTCCCGTCTCCCTTCCCCCCCCCCCTCCCTCTCCCCTCCCCAGGCAATGCCTGGTACTTCAGCTAGTAGTACATAATACATAGATGGTTCCTTTTTTGCAACTGGTGCAGGGCCTCAAGTTGCAATTGTTCGTGTCATGTTTCGTTTTTCATTCCCTAACAACAATGAAAATCAATGATTTTGTGATACTATTGTGCTGTGTGAGTTATTGATGGGTCATGTCTGTGCAAACTATAAGCACTGTCTTTATTATCAGACTACAAGGCCTTTGAAGATGCTGCACGGGACTTCCAGCCCCACATTCCATTCTATGCCACCTTTGATAAAGCCGTAAGTCGTAACAGATACAGATAGACGATCATGTCGCAGGTCTACAAGAGCTTTGCATTGCTGATGTTGTTGTTGTTGTTGTTGTTGATGTTGGTGTTGTTGGAGGTCGATTTTTGAAATGTGCACCCATTGGTCGGACAGCTGCCGGACCACAACCACATCTGTGGCTTGACTCCACCCACCATAGTGCCAAGTCAAAATGATATGGCCGCATCTTGTTTCCTGGTGGGCCTAGCACATTAGGCCTATATAGGCCTCTGCTGATTATACGCTGCCTGGCTTTGTTTGGGTCGAGTGTTCAATTATTAGTGAGATTTAATCAAGGCTGTACGCACCTCCCTAAAAAATAGCGTTACGTAATTTTTGAATGGTGCCATATGCACGTTTCCCAATTGGCCCGTTGCTGGATTTTTAAAGCAAATTGCGTTGCCAAAAAGCCAAAAGCCACTTAATGACAAAGTCCCGTACCTCGAATGACCACATACAGGTTTTTATGAACATCAGGTTTATTACCACGGAGAGAGTGTGTGTGTGTTTGTATGTGTTCTATGTACGGCCACATCTTTTAAGTTACAAACTCCAAACTCAGGGTATAAATACAACTTTGTGTGGGGCAGAAACTTGCTAACTGAATACACCTCTGACATTCTTGAGGCCCGAGCCTAGATATACTGTAATCTATATACCCTACAGAGGAGAGTAATATAACCCTTCCTGCTGCTCCTATAGGAGTGGGTGAACTAGTTGTTTCTGTCCGTCAGACTCGTAATTGATATTGAACCAAACCATGACGACCCTCGGAGATTAATTGTATAATATCTTCAACAGCAAGGATGAGGGAGTTAAGTGGACAGAGGAGGGTAATATATATATGTATATATATATATATATATATATATATATATATATATATATATATATATATATATATATATATATATATATATATATATATATATATATATACAGTGGAACCTTGACTTACGAGTTTAATTCGTTCTGTGACCGAGCTCGTAACTCAATTTGCTCGTTTCTCAAATTAAATTTCCCCATTAAAATGCATTGAAATGCTATTAATCCGTTCCAGCCCGCCAAAAACCACACCAATTTTTTTTTAAATATGCAGTATATATAAAAATATCTCGCGCTTTATATTTCACCTGTATGCAGCATACAAGTTGGCAGGATGGCCTGGACTGGAGGTACGCACACTTGACTCTAAACTGTCCAGCCTGGGTTTGAATCCCGACCCAGCTATAACCTGTCATGTCGGTGTTTCACAGGCAGGGTGATTCATCAATGTGTGTACCGCTAAACTGGGCGCCCCGTTTGTGTCCCATTAGTTGTTGGATGTTAAGGATCTCACCGTGTCTTCCACAAAGAGAAGGCGAGCTATCGCCGGCACTCTGAACAAGTTGTGGCCTGGCATGCTCTTCTCCTCTGCCGTTATATACGTCCTCCTCGGCATCTTTTTCCAGAAGAGCCCTGTCTCGTCACAGTTGAAGATTTGCTGGGGGATATATCGTTCGGCTTCTATCAGTTCGGCAAAAGTTATAATAAAATCTTCAGCTGCCTTCACATCTGCCTCGCCAAGTCGACAACACGCACACCTCGCTCATGTTTTTCGACGATTGCGTGTTTTATATCCAAGCACATCATCCTCTTCTTCTTCTCAGTACTGCCCTTGGCACTCAATTACTTAGGACCCTTGGTTAAAACTAAGAAATTTTCCAAAATAACCAACATGCGAAAACAAAACAGCAGCGATATACGGCAGATATGCTTGCACGGCAAGATAACCACGTGACCGGAACCCACCTGGTGGCGGGTGGCGTAAGCTCCAAAATAACCAACATGCGAAAACAAAACAGCAGCGATATACGGCAGATATGCTTGCACGGCAAGATAACCACGTGACCGGAACCCACCTGGTGGCGGGTGGCGTAAGCTCGTAACTCAGATCTCGGCTCGCATCTCAAAGCAATAAACCGCCCGAGCGACGGCTCGTATCTCGGAAAACTCGTAAGTTGGTGCACTCGTAAGTCAAGGTTCCACTGTATATATATATATATATATATATATATTGTTACGGATCTCTACGTCGGCCTTTTTCCCCTTAAGAAGGGGGGATTAATCCCCTTGTTTATGACTGACCGACGTGAGTCCTGAAGTTGCTCGGCTCCCTCTGGAGAGGCAGGTGAGCAACCCCGTTCGCGACCGCGGACAAGATGTTAATTGCCGAGCGGATTAGCAGCCGCGGCACGAACCATTAGCAAGTACTAGACCCGATTCTTGAACGTTGGCCAAATCGTGCCACAGGTATTCAATTGGGAAAAGACAAGGATGAACGGATGTGAAGAAGAAGAAGGCAAAAGTAGGAAATAACAGGATTTATTACTACTAATTATGTACAAGTCAAAAGTAACCAAGGAGAAGGAAAGAAACGAAAATAAAGACAGGAAGATGGAAGGACCAGAAGACACAGTGCAATTTCTAGCTTATCTATACAGGCTTAACTTACACCCCAGGACAAGACACACAAAACAGACGACAGTCAGACTTACACGGGGATGATGACAGGAATGGCAGGAAGGAGAGGAAGGTTCAGCTGGAGCAGGAGAATGGTCGGGCCGAGAGTGAGCAGCCGCCACCCCTCCTCAGGCGTGTTCGCACGGCGGTGTCGCTTTGTAGCCGCGGCCGAAAACCGCTGTCAACGCTCAAAGCTGCGGTGGTCAAAACTGCGGTTGGTTCAGCTCTGGTTGGTTCAAAAATCAAAGCTGTGGTGGTTCAGCTCCACGCTGCTGCTCCTCCTCCACTGGGCTCAACTCCACTCTCGGTGGACTGCTCTTCCTCCACTGGGCTCAACTCCACTCTCAGTGGACTCTTATGCACTTCTCTCGGTGGGGGCTGATGCACTTCTCTGTGGACTCCAGTACTCAACTCTCTGACGCATCTCATTGGTGGGGGCTGATCCAATGGGTTTTATAACCCCCCACCCTCTTGAGCCATACCCACTCATCCTTGGTTGGTCGGCAAGGGCTTTCCTGGCTCCACCCTCTGATGACGAGGGGTGGGCCACGCCCGTAATGTAGCTCCTCCCCCTTCTTCTCCGAGGCTTGACCACGTGCGTAATGGAGTCGCGAATGCAGTTGGCAATCCGAATGGCGATGGTGATGCCAATAACCCCATCCAAAGTTACTGGCATTTTGAAGATGCCATGGGGGCGTCGGAGGGATCCTATCTTATGTCATCTGATGCAATGCAGAGTCAACTAGTGGGGAACAGAGCCTTAAACTACATAGAATAAGGAGATAACTATCGAGGGAAGCCTATGATTTGCTACGTGCATGCGATGGACTAGCTACGGTGCACTCATTTCAATTAACAGCCAATTAGAGGGGAAATGTACATAGGAAATTTTTATACTAAATTTACAAAGTGAAGGCTCTAAAAACCGTAACACAGCACCCTCATTCCTCACGGCACGTCTCGGGCCGACAACTTTACTTAGTGTGACACGTAGGTGTAGTTCCCTCTACATTTAACCTGACCCTGAGTGTGACAGTTTTAAAACACAAATAAATATGTCCCTCTGCTGCATTGCACCCTGCCTAACAGATTTACACCCACAGGATAACCGAATTGCGGAATGGTTCTCAAACTACACATGAACGGTGGGGAGCATTATTTACAAGTGACGCTACTTGGTCTATTTACAAAACGAACCCAGGACCTGTGATTGTTCTTTTGGGGGGGGGGGGGGGAAGACAGCCTGCACTGCATCGATGCACCAGCACCAACAAAGAGCACCATAAAGCACCAAAACGCACCGAAGTGCACAGTCACCACAGTTCAACCAAAAATAAACAAACCCCTGCTGGTGGTCTTGCTCTTCGGCTCCCTCTGCTGGCCATTGTTCTTCTTGATGTTGTTAACTTCGTGTTTTGCTGCCTATTTGGTGGAAAAAAAAATGCACAAAATGTGTCCATTTTTATTTATGGCCCACAGGGGCCGACTATGGGTGGTTCACCTGTGGGCTTGGTGCCACCTCACCGGGTCCGCAAGCAAGATCTTGGGCCATCGTGGCCGGTTCCAGCAGAGGGGCCATGCCCCAACCCGTGGGGTCCATGAGTGGTGCTCAGCCACAGACATGTGGTCCATAAGTGGTGCATCGATGCAGGCAGCTGGTTGCGGGGGTTCGGGCACACAATGGCAGACTCCCGCACGCTCTGCTCGGTGCCCAGAGAGCACGATCCATGGGTCGGGGAAGGAAGACAGAGAGGGCAGGTTAGCGAGGGGTAAGGTCACAAGGGTACACATCAATAAAGGCAATGCAAGGTGAGGTGCGTCTGGAGACTGAGCAGAGAAAAGCTCGTCCCTATTGTACGTCACCCCACCCGTCACCTGTTGTACCCTTGCCCCTTACCCCCGTATGTACAAAAATTTACACCCTTACCAATTCGTCACTACTGTCTCATCTTCCCCATATTTCCCCTAATACCAAATTCGTCACCACAATCCCTCTAATCCAAAATTTGCCATCACCAATTCATCATCAATCCTCATAAGGAGGGAGAGATGGAACATCAGTACAATGTCACACCCACGTCATGATGCGTCTCACAATCCAAACATTTGCACACAAAAAAATAACAACAACAAACCATGGCATGGTGTGGAGCACCGTCGTTACCTCAGGTGAGTGGATGCAGATGGTGCAAGGAGATTTCAATCCTAACTATCCTAAATGACTTTAATACACTTTACACTACCCGGGGTCTTTCCCTGCCAATCCATTGGCAATCTTACTCTACGCGGTTTTAAGAACCAAATTCCCATTGACCAATCTGTGGTGCTTCCTCAATTTGGGGTCTCACTCCCCCGATTCAACTCCCTGTGCCTTCGCACAATTTCAGGACTGGGTCGTGTGGCTCTCCCAGCAGGTCTACCCACCTGCACACCTCCACCACTGCAGTTGCCTCCGAGCTTACCTGCTCCTTAACCTAACCTATCTACCTGGGGAAGGCCCTCTGGCGCTCTCCCCACTCGGTGCCCCCTCTGGCACTAGGCTACCCGGGTCCGTCCTCCGGATCCTCGGGCCCCATCCACAACAACTCTACCGGCTCCCAGAGCCCACCTGCGGCCTCACCTGGCCGACATCCTAACAGTAGCGGAGTGCCCATTTAACTACACACACTAACAGGCCACACGCCCAGCCATTTCCACATCACTAATGCACCCATCCAAACACCATTCTTCCACCACGCAACACAGATGCCAATATCCAACCACAATTTCCTACTCCCTCTACCTAACTCTTAAACTACCCTCCCCAGGTATTCGTGATAGGGGTCCACTTTTCCCCCATTCACAGCTTCGCACCATCCACTCCACTCCACAGTTTCCACCATACTCACTCCACACCATCCATTCCATACTCCATATATTCCATACCATTCATTTCATTCAACCATGCTCACCTGTATTGGCACACCTGTGCAATCACTCCTACTGGTGCTTCCTGCACCCTCCTTCCTCCCAGGCTCATTTGCTCAACACAACACTCAATCACTATTACTCACTCATACACTGCTCCATACACCTGTTTACTTGCACACCTGTGCAATCACACACCTGGTGGCACTTGCACCCTCCTTCCTCCCAGGCTTCTTCAATCATTCCATACAATGCACAACCACAATATTGTTCCTCATGCACTGCTCCATACACTTCCACGCTCAATACAACTCACAATCACCTCACTCACTCATACACTGCTCCATACACCTGTTCACTTGCACACCTGTGCAATCACACACCTGGTGGCACTTGCACCCTCCTTCCTCCCAGGCTTCCTCAATCATTCAATACAATGCACAACCACAATTGTTCCTCATGCACTGCTCCATACACTTTCGATTCTGAAACACACTGCATCATCTGATCTACCTGGTGCCCTGCTAAAACTCGCGCTTCCCCGTCTTCCCTTTAAACTAAGCACATCCCACGTCATTATCATCCATTCTAACCTCTCTATGACCCCGACTACCTGTCCAATGTCGCTACTTAAATCTCCAGTTACCTATGGTCAATCTCTAGGTCCCTACACATTATCCTAATCCTCCCGGGCTAGTTTTCACTGCCATAACCCCATAGCTAGCGCTCATGTGCCCCATGCGTGAGAGATGGCAGAGTTGCCATCCCACCACATCGGGCATCTCTCACTACCAATTTTGTCATCAAATTTCAACCAATCACAAATTCCCTATCCCAAAATTTCGAATCAAAACACGATCATCATCACAGTCCGCTATATCTGAGCCTCGGTGCGTCGTTACCTCATTAAAACACGGCTTCACAAAGCCGAGCAATGAATTCGGGTGGTTTGGTCACCTGCAGGTTGAGTCCGCCCGGCATTCGGTTCAAGGGAGGCGGTTTGGTCGGGCCGAGATTCCACGCACCATCTCGGCGCGGAACCTTCCGGTCCCCGGCCCGATGGCTCAATCTCGCCCAGTCGGAACCCCCCCCCCCTACCACCAGGGGGCACCGTCCGCTTCCTCCTACCCGCCCTTGAACCGGACCGGTAGCCCTGCCCGACAAGGCCCGCACTCGACCGTGCAGGGCGGGGCCAGGCCCGAATCGGTAACGACGCTTCGAAGAGAAGCGACGCAACACCGACCCGTGCCGGGCCTAGCATCCAACAAAGCGCACCGCGCACACTAGCCGTCGCTCTAAACGCTGCCCCGGTCAACGTCGATGCCTCCTCTGCATGCTCACACCACGCGTTCCGTTTGTTGCTCATACATCCCATGCTCTTCGTCAATTCCACCACCGTACTCCCTGTTACACACCACACCTCGCGCGCACACTCGTCGTTCGCACACTTCGTTCCACACCTCTCCTCCGTTACATCCTCTATAACACTCACCATGGGCGTGCACTCTTGCATCCACCCACTAACGCGCTCCGATGTGCCCTCCTGCACACGCGCCACCACTAACTCAGGTGTACCCTCTCGCACACGTTCGACCATTCCATGTGTGCATTCTCGCACCTTCTCCACCACCAACTCACTCTCCGTGTCACTCTCACCCTCGTACGTACACTCCGTCGTGCATTCCCGCTCGTACTCGGTTTCACACTCGCGCTCCGATGTGCCCTCTCGCACTCGCGCCACCACCAACTCATTCTCCGTGTCACACTCCGTACACCCCGACGTGCATTCTCGCTCGCACTCGGTTTCACACTCGTGCTTTGTAACACGCTCATTCCCCGATGCACACTTTTTTTCACAAGCGCGCCATTCTTTCGTACACCACGCCCCTCGAACCTCCCACAAACGCCCGGGTGCCATATTGACTCCAATCGCGCGACAATTCTCTTCGCGCCAAACATCCTCCTGCAAAATCTCCCCGCACAACATACAGCACGACTCACCTGGGGGATCCTCTTCTCCACGCGCACCTGCAAATCTTTATAAGGATTAGCAAGTATGGCATCAGGATGTGAACTTAGACTTTGTGCACAATCCATCACAATCCATCCACTTTTTTATTTGTGGCCAGCAGGGCCAGCTCAGGTGGTCCACTGCTGGGCATAGATGCCACTTAAAACAGTGATCCACAAGCCAGATACCGCTGGCAACAATGGTCGGTCCCAGCAGAGGTGCCAGGCCACAGAACGTGTGGTCCATAAGTGGTGCCAGGCCACAGAACGTGTGGTCCATATGATGCATCAGTGCAGGCAGGAGGCAGCAAGGGTGGGGGCACACAATTCACGGCACCTGCACACTCCCCTCGGGCACAAAAGAACATGGTCCATGAGTGGGGAAGGAAGACAAAGCAGATTAGCGGGGGCAAGGCCGCAAGGGTACACATCAACACAAGGTAATGCAAGATGAGGGGTGCGGGAGAGCGAGCCGAGAAAGCCCGTCCCTAGCGTTCGTCACCCCCATGTCACCTACGCTACCCTTGCCCCTACCCCGTATTTACACAATTTACAAATTCGTCACTACCGTCTTGTCTTTCCCATCCCCTCTAATTCCAAATTCGTCATCAATCCCTCCTAAGGAGGAAGAGATGGAATAACAAACAATGTCTCACCCACGTCAAGATCCATCTTTACCATCCAAACATTTGCACAAAATCTGGTGTGGAGTCCTATCACCTCGGTGAGTGGATGTGGATGGTGCGAAGAGATTTTCCTTCTAACTATACTCTAAATGACATCAACACTTTTACTCTACCCGGGGTCTTGCCCTGCCAATCCCTTGGCCATCTTTACTCTATGTGGTTCTAAAAACCAATTCCCATTTCACATACTGTGGCGCTCTCCAATTTGGGGTCTCTCTCCCCTGATTTTTCTCCCTGTGCCCTCGCACAGTTTTGGGGCTGGGTCGTGTGGCTACCCTAGCAGGTCCTACTTACCTGCGCACCTCCGCCACTGAACGACGCCACCTGAGCCTGCCTGGCTCCTCACCCTAACCTACCTGGGGAAGGCCCTCCCTGGTGCTTACCTCCTCCATGCCCACCTTGGCATCGGGCTACCCGGGTCCTTCCTCTGGATCCTCGGGCCCCACTGAACTCTACTGAACTCGAACTGGCTCCCAGAGCCTACCTGCTGCCTCACCTGGCCGACAGACTACCAGTGGCGGAGTGCTTAACCAACCATACGCACTAACAGGCCACACGCCCAGCCATTCCATACACTTATGCACCCATCCAAGCAGTACTCTGCTACTATCCGCACCACATATGTCAATATCCAATTGCACGCTAATAAATGCACGCTCGTGCCAAATGCTCTCTCTCTCCCCAATGTCCTTTTTAACGAGCGCGCCCTTCTTCTTCTCAGTCCTGTTCAATGCGCATTTCCCAGAGAGTCCTCTTAAAACGTGCGCGCCTCCAACAAGTCTCGTACAACCAGCGCTCTCTCATCAAAGTCCCGTTATCAGCGCTCTCTCCCAACGAGTCCTTGAATCAGCGCCCTCTCCCAACGAGTCCCGTTATCAGTGCTCTCTCCCAACGAGTCCTTGAATCAGCGCCCTCTCCCAACGAGTCCTTGAATCAGTGCCCCTCTCCCAACGAGCGCGCCTCCGACAAGTCCTGTGAAAGGGCTTTGCGTTCGCGCTTATATAACGCATGCAACGATCGCTCCGCGCGCCCCAAAGCCACGTCTGTCGGCGATGTCCCTTCAGCCCTGGTTGGCTGGTGAGGGCTTACCGGCCACGCCTTTGATGACTGGATGACATGGCCACACCTTCTTCCTGGCGTTCCGCCCCCTTTCTCGGGCCTCACCTCATGTCTTATGGCGGCGTTTGAGCGAGCTTCAGCTCGAGGCAGCGAACGCTGCTAACAAAGGCGCGTAACAAATTGAGGGAGCCATGGGGTACAGACTGCAGGGGCGCAATGATGTCGCTTGGAGAGGGAGGTTGCCAAAATGGTCGGAATGGGGACCTACGCTTATTTGATTGACACAACGCAGAGTCGACTATTGGAAACGCGGCCTTATCTAAACACATATTAATGAAATAACTGGAGTCCTATGGTGTCCTACGTGTTGTTGTGGCCTACCTAGGGGTGCTACCTTTAACCTTTAATGATGAGAATTATTTACAAGAGTGTGGGTTCTCAAAACCGCAACAATATAAACCACGGTGCCAATGAAAAAAAAATGGGATAAAAATTTCTCCAAACTGTCCCTATTTGTTGATTATTCTTTTTTTGTATTAGTGACTGTTCCTATTCACCCATAAAACGGGGTGAATAGGGACAGCCATAAAAATCCTATTTATTCCTATTTAACCCATATATGGGGTTAATAGGGACTATAAGTTGCTTTTTAAAAAAACAAGAGAACACTTTCAACCCAAATATCAACAAATCAGTATGGTTATCAATTTTCAGCGAAAAAAGTTTCCGAACTTTTTTTCAGTTTGTGTCCCTATTCACCTTGCTGTCGCTATTCACCCCCATTTTACGGTAGATAAGGAGTTACAGAATAGACCTCATACCTATTGATTCACAACATGTTCACTGCAAGGAATTATTTGGGGGGAAAACGGCGTTTCGATCTGCCCTCTTGGTTTCCCCAGAATTCCTTGCGGTAAACATGTCTTGACATCATTAAGGGATAGGTCCATTGCATAACAAAGTGACGTTGCCAGCTTGTTACCTCCGCCACCAAAGGTGGATGGAGGTTATGTTTTCACCCCTGTCTGTTTGTTTGTTTGTTTGTGAACAAAATATCTCAAAAGGTTGTGGACGGATTCGGAAGAAAAATATGGCAGAGATGTAGCGTATGTCAAAAGGACGAAATGATTAGATTTTGGTGAAGATCCGGATCCGGCTACTAGAATTTTTCACCATTGGGAGATAGGGCGAAAAACGATATACAGCAGGATATCTCAAAAAGTTGCGGACGGATTCGGACGAAATTTGGCAGAGATGTAGCGTATGTGACAAGGACGAAATGATTCGATTTTGGTGAATATCCGGATTCGGATCCGGCTAGTAGAATTTTAAAGTGATTCTTCACCATTGGGAGATTGGGCCAAAAACGATACATAGCAGGATATCTCAAAAAGTTGTGGACAGATTCGGATGAAACTTGGTGGACAGGTGGCGTGTGTGACAAGGAAGAATCGATTCGATTTTGGTGAAGATCTGAATGTGGATTCCGATATGAGAATTATTTAATTTTTGACGAAATTTTGATTCTTCACCATTGAGTGATATGGGCAACCAGGTGGAGGTATGCTCTCTACTGAGTGCCGTTCTAGTTTAAGCTGTCATTGCCATTGTTATATTTACAATTCGCATTAATCTTTCATATTTTGCGGTGATGTCAATAAATAACCAATTTTTTTTTAATTCTATCGACGAATATACAATTTGAAACGATATCTACATATTACATATGCAAGATGGTGCAATTTGGTGTCGCATTGCGATTCTCATGTATGTTCTTCCCATTGGCATTCTCAAAGCCCGTCTGCATCCATTTTGAACTCAAACTAAAGTTGACGAAAATACCAGCTTAAAAAAGTTACATTTATTAATTAGTATTCTCCATACTCTCATAATAAAGGTTTGTTGAAAAATTGATGGCAAAATTTAAAATTAGTCCTGTGAATCCCAGCCGCCAGTTTACCGGCCACTATTAACCCTGCCCGGCCACCACAGGCTTTTTTATTTATTTATTTATTCATGGCGTAAGGCTTGTAATGGAGCTCATTTTATACATGGTCGAAGGATAATTTTCTCTTGTTCACAAACATATCACGAGCAACTTCCTGAGCAATTAGCGGCTCCATTATATTACACCTAATCTTCGGTCTGCGTCGCTGCTAATTGCCCAGGAAGAGCAATTAAGTTTTTGTGGAGAATTATTGTGTACCAGAAAGCCGAACAATAACTGCTGGTTTGACTGGCACCACAAAGTAGAGTATTGCTGATAAACTCAAAAAAGAAGAAAGTAAGACGGTCTTTGATTCTAAATATCATTTATTTGTAATTACAGGGCTGGATGTAGAAAATAAAAATAAAAGATTTCAACTTTTCAGTGATTTATCTTCAGGAAGCCCATGGTTCGAGAGCCGAAAGTCCAATGAGGTCAGGGTTCAAAAGGTTAACTCTTTATGCTAAAAAGAGGTTCATGGTTTCAGTTTTTTATGTTTAGTTGTATGCTAAAATGTGGATGTACAAAGTGGATGCTGATGGGCTTTGCATTTTGAGATGCTTTTTTGCCATCGCCAACAGGTCAGTGGTCTCTTTGTCTTCTTCCACTTCTTTTCTGGTGTTACACTCTCTGCCATCTCCATGCTTTATCCTCCCCCCCCCCCCCCCCTATGTGTGTGCAGGATGTGCCCAGTCCACCAGTAACCCCCTTCTCGTGAGACTTCCTAAATCCAGAATCACTGCTCACCTCCACTCATTTGTCCCTCTTTTTTCCCACCTGTGGAACCAACCTCTACATTCACTTCAATCTTATTCTTCCCTCCAGGTCTTCAAGACAGGTGCTCACCACAATCTCAGATCATCCTCCTTCGCATCCATGATCTTTTCCATGCGCATGAACACAACCCTCCACCCCAAAATGTTACTTTTGTATCAACATTGTGCATTCTGTGTTCTTCCCTACCCCTCATCGTTAACCGCATCCCTTGTTTGTCCGTCTCCGTCCACTGTCTCCCTAAGCCCTGCTGTTGGCATTTCCCCTTCTCTTTTTGCTGTTCCTTTTGTTATGTTGCATCCTGATCCATTCTGTGGTCTAGCTCTTCCACGAGCCTTCACTCTGTATAGCACAAAAAAAAGCGACTAAGCAACAAGAGAAAGAAGACGTAAAGGAATATGAGGTTGCAAAAGGTGAATAGACCACTCCTTCACTTGATAGGCGGGCACGACCCTCACAAAAATCTCATCATTTTCACGGCATGTGATCCAAATCTGATGTTATGTTTTCATCCTTGTTTGTTTGTCTGTCTGTCTGTGAGCAGGATATCTCAAAAACATGGACGGATTCGTATGAAATTTTGTTGGGCATGTGACATGGACAAAACGATTAGATTTTGGTGAAGATCCGGTTCCGGATCTGGTTCCGAGAAATTTCTAAGTGATTCTTCACCATTGAGAGATAGAGCTAAAACCGATATATAGCACAATATCTCAGAGTTATGGACGGATTCGGACAAAACTTGGTAGCCATGTTGGGTGTGTAACAAGACCGGATCGATTCGATTTTGGTATGGATCCGGATACGAGACTTTTTAAAGTGATTCTTCACCACTGAGTGATGGGGCCATAAACTATATATAGTGCCACAATATTTCACAAAGTTGTGGACCGATGATGACAAAACTAGGTGGATGAGTTGGTTTGGTGACGAGAACAAGTCGATTCGATTTTGGTTCAGGTCCGGATTCAGGTCTGGCCTATCAGTGGGATACAAAACATAAACTGTTCGGCCTGGAGGTATACTCTTCACACTAATTCTAAATTTTCTAATTGTACATACTATTGCGGTTTTTAGAACCCTCCACTTTGTAAATAATTATCCCTTATAAATAATCCCCTGTATATATCCCCATTTTCTAACGTTAAAAGAGAGCACCATAGATAGTCCACAACAACACGTAGGACACCCTAGGAACTCTATAGTTATTTCCTTAGTCTATGTTTTAGGTAAGGCTCTGTTTCCAATAGTTTGAATCTACGTTGCATTAATGAAATAAGGAGAGGCCCTACAGCTCCCTCAACATCAGTGCGAGTGGTTTTCTGACCCGTGTGACGCCATTACGCACGCGGTCATCGTGGAGAAGAAGGGGGAGGAGTCAGCCAAGCGCCAGGGACAAGGCGTGGCCCTGTCAACGCCTCATCAAGGGGCGGGACCGGTGAGCCCTCGCGACCAACCAAGGCCGAGGCGAGCTCACCGGTGGGCGTTTACAAAAGGCAGGCGGCTTGATACGCGGGCGGCCAATATAAGCGCGGCGGGGGACTACTTCCGGAGGTCGAGGTCGAGAGCTGGAGACCTGAGGTCTGAAGGGAGTGCAAAATGAGAGCTGGAGAGCTGAACTGAGGGAGAGAGCATTCGTGGCTTTGTGGAACCTTTGCCAAGTAGGTCGAGCAGGGTCGAGCTGGGAGAGAGAAGGCGTGAACATGAGAGAATTGTGCTGTAGGCCTTGGTTGTGTTCATGAACTTGTTGGCGGCGCTCACCTGGAAGAAGGCTGGGGAAGGGTGCGTTTAGTACGAGTCAATCTATTACGTATGTGAAGGATCCCAGTTTTCCCCCGCCGTATATAATTGTCCGGTCGCGTTCAACGACACGCGGAGCTGGTTGCCGGGTTTCGCCTCGAACCCGGAGCGTGGACCAGAGCGCGAGGTTGAAGCTTGGGGGCGTGTTAATTAAGACTGTTTAAGCTTGCCCTGTGTCCTTTCATTTCCTCTCTTGTATATTCTTGCCCTTTCGTTTCCTCTTTAATCATTATTGTATAATGAATCATATTTGTTCTTTCTTTACCCCTTGGTTTCTTCTCATCCGATCGCTTTCGTCCTGTCCCCAATTGATATACGTGGCACGACTTGGCCGACCGTTGTAATCGGGTTTAGTCTTTTGTTGACGACCCGAGTCACGGCTCGCTTCGCTCGGTGTATCCATAAACGCCGGGGCTTGGGTGGAAATTATCTCCTCGCTTACGGCTGGTGGTAGTATTTAGGTAACAAGACAAATTGGGCTTAAAACCCTACTTACCATCGACCGGAAGTGACGTCATCGTTTCCGGGATCGGAGACGGCCAGCTTAACAGACAAGGGGATTACCCCCCCCCCCTTGGTAACGGGAGTGCGGTACTCCGACTCCGCAAGAATTGGTGTCAGGAGTGGGATTTGGACCCGAACCAAATTTCTTATACCATCTGAAAAATTTGGTCAAAATTTTGAGCAGCCGAAATTTTTATTAAAAGACCCAAATTGAGTTGTGCCATGGATGATCAATGTGATCTGATGCTGGTGGGGGTAGATGAAGAGGGGTTAGAGGCAACCCAGGACCCCAGGGAGGAAGTGGGAGAAATGGAGGAGGAAGGTAATGAAGGTGCTGTAGAGGGGGTTGCAGGCGCACAAAATGGCGGCGCCGCGCACATGGCCGCGGTAGCCAAGCCCGCGGCGCCAGTGAATATGGACCTATTTATGGCGCAAATATGGGCCTATATGGTAAAGTCGGACCATAAAATGAATGAAGTGGGAAATCAAATTGGAGGATTGAGTAGGGAAATGGGAGAAATGAGGGCCAATAGTGAGGGAATGGAAGATAGAATGGGCGGTCAATTGAAGGAAGTAGGGAGTAACATCAATAAATTAGATAGTAAATTTGCAGGGTTAGACAGTACATTTGGGGGGCTAGAAGGTAAATTGGGAGGATTAGAGACCAAATTATGGGGGCAATTTTAGGACGTGGGTAACCAAGCCCAATAAGTAAATGAGGGACTGGCGAGGGACAAGGCCAGGTATGAGGTAAAACAGGTGGAGAGGGAGGTTAACCGCAGGTTGAGCGAGGAGGTCGCGGGGGTACGCGACGAGGTAGCGCGGCTCAAAGAGCGTGGGTTGAGCGAGGGTGAACAGAGCATGGTCACGTGGACCAGGGTAGAAATCGCGACCCGGGGTATGGGAAAGCCGGTGGCCGCGGAATTGGAAAATATTATTGTATGTGCACCAGCGGCCATCGAGCTTAATAAGGAAAAAGAAGCAATAGTGGAAATTGGAGAGACGGACTTAGAAGAGCAACAGCGGGAGGAGGGGATGGAATGCATTCAAAGTCCGTGCTCGCACCCTGATGCCGTGCTTAACCCAAATAAAGATTTGCAGGTGGTGTTGGAGCGAGGAGGAAGAAGCGCCCAGGTGAGTCAGTCTGTGTATAGTGTGAAAAGGTTTAGCGCAAAAGGATTTTTCGCGCGCTTGGGACCCAGATGGCACCCGGGCGTTCGTGGAAGGTCCTTTGTGCGCTATGCTAAAGTGAATAGCGCGAGTGTGAAGAAAAGGTGTATGAGTGAGAATGGCGCGCGTGTGCGAATGGCGCCGAAGAGTGAGTGTGTTGTCGAGAGTGAGAATGAATGCACGGCAGAGTGTGATAGTGGGAGTGATTGTGACACGGAGAGTGAGTTGGTTGTGGCGGGTGTGTGAGGAAGCACACCTGGATTGGTTGTGGAGCACGTGATTGGGTGTGCGATGAGGGATTGCACACCCATGGGTGGGTGTGCGCTGAGTGGGTATGTGCAGGAGTGCACACCCGAGGTGGTTACGGAGTACGTAACGGGGGTGAGTGCACGCGAGGAGTGCATGGAAAAGAGGTGTGCAACCGAGGAGTGGTGTGTAACGGAGTGTGCGGATGGAAGGTGTGCGCAAGAATGTGCACGGAGAGCGAGTGCAGTGATAGGGTGCAGGGAGTGCGTGGAATGCATGAGAGGTGCTGAGACGCCTGGATGGGTGAATTAGAAATGGAACGAAAAGTGTGAGCATGCGAGTAAGGCATCGACGTTGACCGGGACAGCGTTTAGGCTGACGGATAGCCGACGCGAGCGCTCGGGGCATGGTGCTCTTTGTGTGCTGCGAGAGCCGGCCAGGATCGTGGCCGCGTCGCTCCTGCTCGGAGCGTCGTGCACGATTCGGGCCGGGTCCCGCCCTGCACGGTTGGTACCGCGCTTTGTTAGGCAAAGCGATCGGTCCGTTTTGAGGGGAAGGAGAAGGGTTCGGAGCGGTGCCCCCTTGTGATGGCGGTGCTCCGGCCGGGGAAGGCTGGGCCACCGCGCATGGGAGCGAAAGGCCCTGCGTATGGATGGTGCTTGGAGCCTTGGCCCGAGTATGCCTCCTCCCCAGAATCGATGCTGGACGGACCCAACCTACAGGAGACTGACCATCCGCACAGGTAGCCGGCTTTTCGAAGTCGAGCTATGAGAATGCATTACCGCACCCGAGAGGCTCAAGTGAGTGGACATGTGATGGTTGTAGTGATAGTGATGGCGAATGGTAGGTTTACCATTCGCCTCACATCCCCGGGCACATGAGCTATAGGTTTATGGGCTTATGGCGGTGAAAACCAAGCCAGGGAGGGTTTGGATAATGTTAGGGATTTAGAAATGACAATAGGAGACATGAGATGTAAGTAGTGACTGGATACCGGTAGAGGGGACGTAGAGTAGAGTATCTGGTTGATAACGACGAGGGAGTGTTTCATATAAGGGAAGACGGGGAGCACTCAGTTAGAGGGAAAAGTAGTTAGCTTAGATGATGCAGTGTGTTTGTAGTGAGAGTGCTGAAATGAGGAATTGGTATGGAAGTTCTTTGTGGTGAGGGTGATGAAGTGAGGCAATGCTCGGGAATGATGTGTGTGTGTGTGTGTGAAAGTGAATGAGCAGAGCATTGTGGACGTGTGTGTAATTGTGATTGTGCATTGTATTGAGTGAATGGTCCTGGAGGAAAGGAGGGTGCAGGTGCCTCCAGGTGTGCAAGTACAGGTGAATGGAGAATGGTTGTATGGGGAATAAATGGTCTGGAGTGAATGGAACATGGAATGGATGGTGTGGAGTGAGTATGGTGGAATAAGTGGAGTGGAGTGCATGGTGCGAAGGAGTGGATGGGGGAAAGATGGACCCCTTTCACGGACACCCGGGGAGGGTAGTTTAAGAGTGGGTAGAGGGTATAGGTAAATTGTGGTGGATATTGGCATCTGTGGTGCGCCGGTGTGGGTAGTTGAAAAGGAGTGTGTGATTGGTGCATGAGTAAAGTTGAATGGCTGGGCGTGTGGCCTGTTAGAGGTGTGGTTGGTTGAGCACTCCGCCACTGTTAGTCTGTCGGCCAGGTGAGGCCGCAGGTAGGCTCTAGGAGCCAGTAGCGTTCAATGGGGCCCGAGGATCCAGGGACGGACCCGGGTAGCCCGATGCCAGAGGAGGCATAAATGGGGAGAGAGCCAGAGGGCCTTCCCCAGGTAGGTATGTTAGGGTGAGGAGCAGGTAAGCTTGGGTGGCAATGTGCAGTGGTGGAGGTGCACAGGTAAGTAGACCTGTTAGGGGAGCCACACGACCCAGCCCTGAAATTGTGCGAGGGCACAGGGTGCAGACTCGGGGGGAGTGAGACCCCAAATTGGAGAGCACCACAGTATGTTCAATGGGAGTTCGGTTCTTAGAACCACATAGTGTAAAGTGGCCACTGGTTTGGCAGGGAAAAGACCCCGGGTAGTGTAAATTGTGTTAATGTCATTTAGAAGGTAGATAGGATTGGAAATCTCTTCGCACCATCTGCATCCACTCACCGAGGTGATAGGACTCCACACCACCGTTTTTTGCAAATGTCTGGGATGTAAGACGCATCATGACGTGGGTGAGACATTGTTTGTGATTCCATCTCTTCCTCCTTAGGAGGGATTGATGAGGAATTGGGATTGATGGCAAATTTGGGTTAGAGGGGTTGATGACGAATTTGGATTAGGGGAGATATGGGGAAGACAGGATGTTAGTGACGGATTTGTAAATTGTGTAAATACGGGGTAGGGGCAAGGGTAGGTTAGGTGACAGGGGGGGAACGTACGCTAGGGACGGGCTTTCTCCGCTCGCTCTTCAGCGCACCTCACTCTGCATTGCCTCATATGATGTGTACCCTTGCGCCCTTGCCCGCTGCTTGCTTGTCCTCCTTCCCCCACTCACGGATTTGTTCATTTTAGGCCCGGGGGGAGTGCGCAGGTAGTCGCAGTTGTGTGCCTGCACCTCCGCTGCCTGCCTGTCTGGACCGATACACCAACTTATGGACCGCACGTCTTGCGGCCTACCACCATATGGACGACAGGTCTGTGGCCGAGCACCACATTTATGGACCCCACACTTTGGGGTCTGGCACCTCTGCTGGGGACCGGCCATTCTTGCCAGTGGAATCTTGCTTGCAGACCACAGTTGAGGTTGGCCCCTGTTGGCCGTAAATAAAAAAAAGTGGACGCGGTTGTGTGCCCTTTTTATTTCCAAATAGGCAGCAAGCAAGAACAAGAACATCAAGAACATCGGCCCAGCTGAGAAGACGTCATCGTTATTAATAACAAAACTGTGATGACTGTGCACTGGATGGTGCTTACTGTGGTGCTTTTGGTGCTTTTTTGTTTATTGGTGCTTATGGTGTATCAGTGCAGTACAGTGCATGACTCTTCCTCTTTTCAAAAGATATTTTTGTCTCCCAAATGACAGGTCCTGGGTTCGCGTTGGAAATACCAAGTAGTGTTCTTGTAAATAACATGCTCCCCATCGTCAATGTGTAGTTTCAAAATAATTCCGTAATTCGGTTATTCTGTGGGCGTGAGTCTGATAGGTAGGATGCAACGTAGCAGGCGGGACATACTTAACTTTTAAAAATGTCACACTCAGGGTGAAGTTAATATTAGAGGTTACCACACCTAAGTGTCACATTAAGTTCACGTTTTTTCGGCCTGGGACGGGCCTAGAGGAAATGAGGGTACTGTGTTGTGGTTTTTAGGACCCTCCACTTTGTAAATAATTATCCCTTATAAATAATCCCCTGTAAATATCCCCATTTTCTAACGTTAAAAGAGAGCACCATAGATAGTCCACAACAACACGTAGGACACCCTAGGAACTCTATAGTTATTTCCTTAGTCTATGTTTTAGGTAAGGCTCTGTTTCCAATAGTTTGAATCTACGTTGCATTAATGAAATAAGGATAGGCCCTACAGCTCCCTCAACATTAGTGCGAGTGGTTTTCTGACCCGTGCGACGCCATTACGCACGCGGTCATCGTGGAGAAGAAGGGGGAGGAGTCAGCCAAGCGCCAGGGACAAGGCGTGGCCCTGTCAACGCCTCATCAAGGGGCGGGACCGGTGAACCCTCGCGACCAACCAAGGCCGAGGCGAGCTCACCGGTGGGCGTTTCCACAAGGCAGGCGGCTTGATACGCAGGCGGCCAATATAAGCGCGGCGGGGGACGACTTCCGGAGGTGGAGGTCGAGAGGTGGAGAGCTGAGGTCTGAAGAGAGAGCTGAGGTCTGAAGGGAGAGCAAAATGAGAGCTGGAGAGCTGAGCTGCGGGAGAGAGCATTCGTGGCTTTGTGGAACCTTTGCCAAGTAGGTCGAGCAGTGTCGAGCTGGGAGAGAGAAGGCGTGAACACGAGAGAATTGTGCTGGAGGCCTTGGTTGTGTTCATGAACTTGTTGGCGGCGCTCACCTGGAAGAAGGCTGGGGAAGGGTGCGTTTAGTACGAGTCAATCTATTACGTACGCGAAGGATCCCAGTTTTCCCCGCCGTATATAATTGTCCGATCGCGTTCAACGACACGCGGAGCTGGTTGCCGGGTTTCGCCTCAAACCCGGAGCGTGGACCGGAGCGCGAGGTTGGAGCCGGACCTCGACGCCTACCATCTGCCTGGACCCTTCTCTTCCTTCCCACCATCCCTGCCATTCCATCCTTTCGTGTAAGTGTGTTTGTTCTGTCCTGGGCGTGTTAATTAAGACTGTTTAAGCTTGCCCTGTGTCCTTTCATTTCCTCTCTTGTATATTCTTGCCCTTTCGTTTCCTCTTTAATCATTATTGTATAATAAATCATATTTGTTCTTTCTTTACCCCTTGGTTTCTTCTCATCTGATCACTTTCGTCCTGTCCCCAATTGATATACGTGGCACGACTTGGCCGACCGTTGTAATCGGGTTTAGTCTTTTGTCAACGGCCCGAGTAATGGCTCGCTTCGCTCGGCATATCCATCAACGCCGGGGCTCGGGTGGAAATTATCTCCTCGCTTACGGCCGGTGGTAGTATTTAGGTAACAAGACAAATTGGGCTTACGACCCTACTTACCATCGACCGGAAGTGATGTCATAGTTTCCAGGATCGGAGACGGCCAGCTTATACAGACAAGGGGATTAACCCCCCCCCATGGTAACGGGAGTGCTGTTCTCCGAATCCGCAACAATACTTTAAAGACGTACTCACATTCTAATTGTACATTCTTTATAGATGTACTCACAATGTGGTTCTAGTTTAAAAAAATAATCAGTTCTTTATGAGAGTCATTTGGGAAACTTCCAAAATGCTATACAATGGTGACATCATACAGAAGTCTTGATTTTTCCAAAAGTAGGTAATTGTCGCCAGGACTTCATTATGACTGTTACAAATTCCTTCCTTCATTACTACAGTCACATGAAAAAGTAAGTACACCCCATGTAAAGTTTTGACTTTTTCAACATATTTCAACATACAGCTATTTGATCTTCATTTCAACAATATTGACAGATAAAGGTGATATAATACAACAAATATCATGAAATATTTACATTTTGTAGTCCATTGTATAATTTAAATAAACATAAATGCAAATTTCGCATGTGGAAAAAGTAAGTACACCCCTACATTTATCACTACTTCAAATACCTAAAATTAGAATCAGGTGCACCAGCTCAGGTGCAAATGATTAGAACATCGTTAGAGAGGATCTTGGAGGAACCTGTCTGATTTAAACCTCAGACATTTAGTTTGGTTTGCTCTTTGTTGTTGAAGTGTGCGGCGTCACCATGCCTAGATCAAAAGACCTCTCTGAGGCCTTCAGAAAGAAGGTTATAGATGCCGACGAGTCTGGGAAAGGATTTAAAAAGATCTCCAAACAATTTGAAATCAATCATTCGACTGTCCAGAAGATCATCTACAAGTGGAGAAGATTCCAAACAACTGCCAACTTGTTCAGGCCAGGCCGCCCCAGCAAGTTCAGCCCGAGAGCAGACCGCAAGATGCTGAAAGAAGTCTCTAAGAACCCCAGAATGTCATCACGGGACCTACAGGTAGCTCTTGCCACTGTTGATGTCAAAGTGCACGAGTCTACCATTAGAAAGAGGCTGCACAAATTTGATCTACATGGGAGGTGTGCCAGGAGGAAACCTTTGCTGTCCAGAAAGAACATCAGGGCAAGACTAAAGTGTGCCAATGAACACCTCAGCAAAGACCAGCACTTCTGGAACAATGTGCTCTGGACAGATGAGTCAAAGGTAACACTTGAGCTATTTGGCCACAGTACCAGAATACATGTTTGGTGAAAAGCAAAGACAGCATTTGACCACAAGAACCTGATACCAACTGTAAAGCATGGTGGTGGAAATATTATGGTTTGGGGCAGCTTTGCTGCATCAGGGCCTGGGCAGCTCACCACATAGAATTCACTATGAATTCTTCATTTTACCAGATGGTGCTTGAGGATAATGTGAGGCCATCTGTCGGAGAGTTGAAGCTCAACCAAAGGTGGACCTTGCAACATGACAATGACCCTAAACATACCAGTAAATCCACCAAGGAATGGCTGAAAAGAAAGAAATGGAGGATTCTGGAATGGCCAAGTCAAAGCCCGGATCTAAATCCCATCGAGATGTTGTGGGGGGATTTGAAACGAGCTGTGCATGCAAGAAACCCCTCAACCATCGCACAGCTGAAAGAATTCTGCATGGAGGAGTGGGCAACAATTTCTCCCAGTCGATGTGAGAGACAGGTAGACAGTTATAAGAAAGGCCTACTTGAGGTTGTTTCTGCCAAAGGGGGCAATACCACCTATTAGAGCCAAGGGTGTACTTACTTTTTCCACATGCGAAATTTGCATTTATGTTTATTTAAATTATACAATAGACTACAAAATGTAAATGTTTCATGATATTTGTTATATTATATCACCTTTATCTATCAATATTGTTGAAATGAAGATCAAATAGCTGTATGTTGAAATATGTTGAAAAAGTCAAAACTTTACATGGGGTGTACTTACATTTTCACGTGACTGTACAGTGTACACCTTGGAAGGCAACGGCAAACCAACCCAGTGATTTCCTTGCCAAAAAGCTGCTACCACAGTCACCGACACCAGGGACAGGGTGTGTGGTTAATCTGTCCCTGTTTGTTTGTTTTTTGTACAAAATCGGGGCTCATGGAAAGAGTGATATGACAGAGTTTAAAAACGCAGCAAACTGTGCCGTTTAAACCCGGGGAATTGATGCTCGAATGTGCATCCTCAATTTATTGGGGAGAGTCAGAGGACAGAGAAGGAAAGGGAGAATAGAGGGAGCAATATTGGAGAAGAAGCAGTAAAAAACAGAGAGACCACTGACCTGCCTGCGGCGTGAAAGCAATATAACTTGTGCTTCGACCTCATCGGGCAAGATTCAAGTAATGTTGAGAGCTTTAGATTCTCCACAATCCAGGAGAGACAGATGTGATGTTGGTGCGCCAGCCCATAGGGGACCACAGTACTCCATTGAGTTATGGACAAAGGCCTTGTCGGCTATGAGTAGCTCTGATTTCCCCACAAAAGACTTGGAACTATTTCACGAAGACAAAAGTCGATGATAATAATTTATACTATTCTCCAGTGAAGGTAATGTACTAATGTAACTAGAACGAGCAATGAAAAACTAAATTGCATACCCTCGCCCGGACTTGTTTTTGGTGTTTTATAGTACCTATTTTATAGACGTACTTGCATTCTAATGATACTGTACATAGTTTAGAGATGTACTGCACTCACATTCCAATTGTACATACTTTATAGATGTACTCACATTCTAATTGTACATACTTTATAGACGTACTCACATTCCAATTGTACATACTTGGTAGATGTACTCACATTCTAATTGTACATACTTTATAGATGTACTCACATTCCAATTGTACATACTTTATGGATGTACTCACATTCCAATTGTGGTACATCTCCGCTTTATAATGGCCAATATCTTACGTACCTGCTAGGCCTGAAGCCTAAAGCTCGCAGTGTTAAGTGTGGAAAATTTCTGAGGAGATTTTGGCTGGCTCAATAGCGCAGTGGGCTGTCACCGCGAAAGTGATGGAGGCCCTTGGTTCAAGTCCCGTGTTGAGACAGAGTTTTTCACACTTAGCACCACGCAGGAATTTAATTCCTGTTTGTATATAAAAAAAAATTATATATATATATATATCTATCTAACCTTTTTGATGTATGACATCTAAGTAAACATTTTCACGACGTGTCTGCAATTGTTGAGTCAATTGCAAGCGTTGTTTACCTTGTGCATGTCGACTTGTACGCACTCTTGTTATTCTTTGTATTAGAATAACCATGAGAGGACGTTTCAAGGAACATTGATACCGAAACAATAACAACTAAGTCATGGTATTTCGAAGATATAATTGTGTGAAACTTTTTACCTTATAAAGAAACATAATTCTTACTAAAAAGATAATCTTTGTAAATATTTGAGACAGTAAATGATTACCAACTGCCAAGAAAGCCTTAAGTATATTTTCCACCCTCGGCGACAGATTCGACGCCACTGAACGAGTTAGCTGAACCCTTCCAGGCAAAGACACCTTTAATCCACAAATCCCTGGGAGATTGTGCAATTTTGTCAGTAGATACTTCAATTCCACCTCCTCATGTTTGCCTTAATATATTTGCTCTCGCTACCCTGGACACAGCAACTACTATTTTTATGTCGTCTAAAAACAACTTGCTCACTGGAATCCATTCCTTCCCACTCGGTCAATCAGACTCTCGTTTCATTTCTCGCAGCGAGAACTGATTGCATGTAAACTTCTTTTTTTAGGTAAAATTACCTGCATTAGTTCTACCTTTCCAGTAGATGCGTTAAGTATTTCTGCCTTTCGGAGATTGTTGCTGGATCTTACTCATTTTCCAGTATAATACCTTTATTGGGGGGAGGAGATTGAAAAGTCGTTTCCTTGAAGCTCTGCTTTCAAGGAAATGGTTTGCTAAAGTTCTCCTTGGAAGAAGTTTTCTTTGAAAAAAAAATGTACAGTCGCGGCCAAATATATTGGCACCCTTGTACCTTTTTCAAATAACTCAATTTTTTTCTGTAAAAATAAGTTGAAATTGACAAAAGTATTTGGTCTCCACAATTCTTTATTTCACTGTTAATATTACAGAACCATTGTTTTTGATTCAGAACTTAATATATCCTTTTAAATTAGAAAATAAAAAGAAATGGTATTGCCAAAATTATTGACACCCGAGACTTAATATTTGGTCACGCAGAATTGGGACAAAAGTTTGGCCCACTCTTCTTGTGCAAACTTCTCCAGTTCTCCCAGATTTGAAGGGTACCTTCTCCCAACTGCTGTTTTCAGATCTCCCCACAGGTGTTCAATGGGATTTAGATCTGGACTCATTGCTGTCCATTTCAGAACAGTCAAGCGTTTTGTGTTGAACCACTCCTGGTGTTTTTTGAAGTGTGTTTGGGGTCATTGTCCTGCTGTAAGACCCATGACTTTTG
Organism: Myxine glutinosa; assembly: GCF_964187855.1. NCBI lineage: Eukaryota > Metazoa > Chordata > Myxini > Myxiniformes > Myxinidae > Myxine > Myxine glutinosa. Next base: position 49,015,375 of record NC_136262.1, on the reverse strand, counting down.
ACAGAGACCCACCTTTCTGACACTGGGTTGAACATTGCGCTCCAAAATTCCTTGGTAATCTCCTGATTTCATGATGCCATGCACACATTCATGGCACCCAGTGCCAAAGGCAGCACAGCAACCCCAAAATATCACTGAACCTCCTCCATGTTTGACTGTAGGGAAGATGTTCTTTTCTTTGAAGGCTTTATTTTGTTTTCTGTAAACATAGAGATGATGTGCTTTACCAAAAAGCTCTAATTTGATCTCATCTGTCCACAGGACATTATCCCAGAAGGATTTTGCCTTGTTCAGGTGTTTTGGAAAACTCCAGTTGGGCTTCCGTACATCTCTCTCTCTCGATCTCTATCTCTATCTCTATCTCTCTCTGTCTCTCTCTGTCTCTCAGCAGTGGGTTGCTCCTGGGTCTCCTATGTTAGAACACTCCTGTGTCTTTCATTGAGTTGGCGACAGATGGTGCGAGTTGAAACTGTTGTACCTTTTATCTGAAGGTCAGCTTGAATCTGTTTGGCAGTTGATTGAGGTGCTTTCTTCACCATTCTAACAATCCTTCGCTGCAAGTTCGATCAAGTTTTCTCTTGCGGCCACGTCCAGGGAGGTTGGCTACAGTGCCATGGGCCTTAAACTTCCTGATAACATTGCGTACGGTGGACACAGGAACATCAAGGTCTCTGGAGATGTACTTATAGCCTTGAGATTGTTCATGCTTGGCTACATTCTTGTGTCTGACCTCCTCAGACAATTCTCTGGTTTTCTTTCTTTTCTCCATGCTTATTGTGGTACACACAGTGACACAAAACAGGAGAATGACTTTTTTTCTCCATTTAAAATGGTTGAATGAGTGAATTATATATTGCAGGAAACTGCAACTCACTATAGGTGAGTTCATTTCCAAAGTAAGTGAGAATCACCTGCTTGAAATCTAATTATTTCTAACAACTTCTAAAAGGTGCCAATAATATTGTCCAGGCCATTTTAGGATTTCTGTGTGGAATAAGCTAAGATTTAGTAATTTTTTCAGCTTTTTTTGTTTTGTTCCACTGCAAACCAAAGAAATACATATGTGGATACCAAAATATATTTTTATTTCAACAATTTTCTGGAAGAAATGGTGCATTGTTTGAAAAAAGTGCAAGGGTGCCAATAATTTTGGCCGTGAATGTAGTTTCATTGTTTTTGGGGATGCGTATACATATTACATACACAGCATAAATATTGTGAATGATATAAATTGAGAGAAAATTGATTTTTTAAAAAAAGGAAAGATAAATGGAGAGAATAAGGGGCAAAGGGAGACAGATGAGTTGGGAAAGGAGGGAGGAGAAAAGGGAGAAATAGGAGTTATTTGTGCAAGTTTTCCTTTATTTTGTCCTTCAACGCCGCTGTTGGTGTGTCACCTCTCCCTCCCACACCCCTAACCTCCTTTTTATGCAGGGTGGCCTGAAAGTCGATTTATCCCATCCCAGTAATGTATTCGTTCTTAAACTCTCTTAATACACAGGTTTTATTGTGCAGTACTTACAATAATTAATTGGTCATTACATCCGCTATGTAGGTGGACGGAGGTTAATGTATTCACCCTTGTTTGTCTGTCTGTCTGTTTGATTGTAAGCAGGATATCTCAAAAAGTTATGGATGGATTCAGACGAACCTTATTGGTCATATTGGGTGTGTTACAAAGACAAATTAATTTTAATTTGGTGAATATCCGGATCTGGATTGGATACTATAAATTTTAAGTCATTCTGCACCATTGAAGGATTAGGGCCAAAACACGATATATTGTGCAATATTTCAAAAGGTTGTGGACGAATTATGACAAAACGTGGTGGATGAGTTGGGTGGGTAAGTGACAAGAACACGCCGATTACATTTTGGAGGTGCGGATGCAGATCCGGCCTATCGATGGGATACAAAACGTAAATTGTACTCAACCTGGCGGAGTATGCGCTCTACCGAAGTTGTGTCCATATGTTGTGTCCTCGACATCTATCTATAATTCCAGTAATCTCTGTACGTTTGTACGTTTGTACGTTTGTCTGTCTGTGACCGCTGTTTCTCGACAACCACGGGTCCGATATACTTTTAACTTGCCAGGTATATTGCTGGGGACCCGAGGATGTGCCTTTTCAAGGTTTCATATTAATCGGACAATTACTTACCGAGCTATGTCCAAAAAACGATTCAACCAATCAGAGAGCAGCGAACGATCGCGTGTGCCGAACGTGGCGGGCACACTCTGCCTCGGATGGCACATTTGAGAGCGTATTCATTTATTTCACGTTTGCAAACTATGTTGGCGTTAAACTATGTTTTACAACTAATAAAAACGAATTTGCGATTCATTCGCTTTCCTGCGCGTTTGTGTACGCGATGGCGATTTCTTTACCAAACTCCGGAAGCCGTTCGCTTTGGACCGAACCATTGCATGTAAATAGAGGGGGGGGATTGTCACCACTCGCAAGCCGTTCGCTTTGGACCAAACCATTTCATGTAAATAGAGGGGGGGGATATAATTTTAGATATATATATATAGTACGGGCATGCCCTAGTTGTATACAAATGGGAGAAAGGGGTTAAATGGGGCATATAAGAGGAGAGTATAAAACAATAATAGTTTTGACCATTTACATTAACAGGTGAATTTAATCTTTATTTATTTATTTAAATAAAATATCAAATTCCATCGAGCCATTGCAGAGAAATAAAATCTCTCTAATGTGTTCTGTTCATTAAGTGCTATTGGGCCACACGACAGCTGCTGGTTAAACCATAAACGGTGAAATGTATAATCCTTACTATATGTCACGGACTGGTGTGTGTGTGTGTTTGTCACACGAATCCTAAAGTTATTGGCCGATTACATCCAGACTTGCTACATAGGATCACCATGACCCCAATTAGTGCATAAGCATGTTTCTATCTTTGCCAGTGGCAATGGGGGAGCGAATGGGGGGACGGGGGGGGGGGGGGACGCAAATTCTCTATGTAAATCTGTAGCATGTAGCACCACCTCCAGGTGGGATAGGGTATTACAAGTCTCCACCCATTACAGTAAAGTATTCTTGTCCCCACGTTTTCCAGTGCAGTGAGGTGTTTTGAATTACACAGCAAGAGATATTTTGAATTACACTTTTGAATAAGGATAATAATTAATATAAGCCCACTGGCCGCTTCCGTAGGGAGCAGGTAATGGGAGCAGGTGCTTCTAGTTGTTTTAATTATCTCATTTTTCACAATACCATGACCATATGTCGCACTACATTGCCCTGAACGCTGGGAAACACCCTTTATTTATCTTTTTTTTGTTATGGTTGTGTGGGGCAGGGAAAGGAGGAGAGGTTTGATATGCAGAGTTCCTGTATAACAAATCTTTCATATATCGACCAGTCCACAGATGTCTGTGTTCGTTATGACGAGACCCTTTTGTAATGCTCTCTCATCGTATTATGACATTTCAATTGATAAGTGGTGTGAAGATGATTGAGAAAAAGCAGTGATTGCTGTGCTTCATCAAATTATGGTTGAAGGGATTGTAAGGATTGCATTTCTTTTTCCGCAGACTGCGAAGAAACTTTCGATGAAGTTGAATGATGTGCAGTTCCATGAACCATTCACAGATCATCCAGTCAACATGGCTGACAAACCCCACACTGAGGATGATATAGTACACTTTGTGAAGGAACACCGCAGGTTGGGCAACATTCTTTGGGGGCAATTTAACATTTTGTGCTCGAATAGTCGAGTTATATTTATTTATTTCATTCCTACCTGTGCCCTTCCCTACACTGATTCCTCTCTCCTTCAAACCTTCTTTCCTTTTTTTATTTCTCCTCCTACACTAAGTCACGATCCTTTCTTTTCCCAATACTACCCCCTTCTCTTTAATTTCGAAATTTTATTTTTCTCATTTTACTACCCTCCACCCTTGCTCTTGCATGCATAATTATTTGTAGATCCCTCTTTATGGCTTTATACAAATGTAAAGGCTCATGGAAACTGGTATATGCCACAAATATTTACCACGGTCACTGACCTGATCAAACCTGGTGCCATCCTTGATGATGCCGAAGACTCTCTTGGGTCCGCCAGTGTGCCAATGAGATTGGCATTAGCCCAAGGGAATGTTGGTAGAAGGCGGAAGACCGACAGTTATGAGGGTCGCTATGCCCTTAGTTGGGTATGCGGATTAGTAGTAGTAGTAGTAGTAGTAGTAGTAGTAGTAGTAGTAGTAGTCAATCTATAATAATAAATGGCAGTGTGTATGTCTCTCCTCCATAACTCCAAACCCATGAAACCTAGTGGCCCCAAACATACTTCTCAAACTCTAAGGAAGTGCATGGATGAAAACTGTGTTTGGATTTGTTAAAACATCCCTTTTGAAGATCATTTACACTAAAATTTACACTAAAATTCAAAACAGGCTTACCTTGGGTCAGCCTGCATCCATCTCACTCAGCTCAGGGTCTTAATTCTGCCATTTTGCCTGCTCAGTTCAAAATTGCCTCACCTCAAAACAGGTCGGTTTCTGTACAATAAAGCTTCATATCGACAAATCATAATATTGCTGATCTGCATACCTACAAGTCGCTGTATTCCTGTACACTGTAGCCTACATTGCAATGCTTATAAATGCCAGTGTTTGTGCCTTTATTTAATTTCTGCACATGTTTTATATCTAACATGTGATAAGCTTGATAATCTCTTCACCTGAATTGAATTTCAAAAATTTAACTGCGGAATTGACCTTAGAGGAGTACCGACTGCTTAAAAAGAAGTGTTCATTTGTCCAATTCGGACATTATTGGACACTTCGGGCATCTCAACAGTTTTGTTGGAGTGCCTGCTTGAGTGCTTAAGCCCCTTGACTTGTGCTCTACTGTTACGTGCTCCTCCCCAACCCCCGGTCACGGTGTACCTCCGAGCCCCGAGAGGAGTCACGGCAGAAAAATGTGTTATTCTGTATGTCAAAGATCAAAGATCAAAGGTGAAGCCACACCAATTGTTACCAACAAACAAATATTGTATTAAGATCACACAAGAATAACAGTACAGCAATAATAGTAATCAAAAGTACAATCAATATATACACAAAGAATTAAGTTAAGCACCCTGTTACGTGGTCCTCCCGGTAACTACCTGGTCTGGGTGACCCCCGGACCGTGGGAGGGACCCCGCCAGAAAGATATATGGTTTATACGCTTTCGTAACGCAATCAATATGAATTCCGGTCAAGAAGAAACCCCACACCAAGGATCCGGAATAATCAATAATATATTCCCTGAGCAATCAACAACCATCAACAATGCACAATCAATATTACAAAGGTATAAACTCATCTACACAAACTCTAAGATGGCCATCTTATATATTCCTCACGTGAGCCCCACTCCTGACTCCCTCCGTGGTCAATGTCTCCCACAATGTCTCTCGTCTCCGCACACGGGCGGTTGAACGAACCCCGGGCGGACGTGCTCCAAACGTGCCGTCTCGTACCGGGGACAGCTGTTGCAGCGCACCTCCTTGCCAAGCAACGGGGCAAAACCCAGCGCGGCTTCCAACGCGCGCGAGGCCCCGAAGTGCGACCCGTACGCGTCCTTGTAGACGGGGCAAAACCAAGCGCGGTTTGCACCGCGTGCGAGGTTCAACGTGCGACCCGTACGCGTCCTTGTAGACGGGGCAAAACCAAGCGCGGTTTGCACCGCGTGCGAGGTTCAACGTGCGACCCGTACGCGGCCTTGTAGACGGGGCAAAACCCAGCGCGGTTTGCAACGCGCGCGCGGCCCAACGTGCGACCGCTTGGTTCCGTGCACGAACTCACGGGGACTTCACGTGTCAACAGGTAGTTACGCGTCCAGGTAACTCCTCTCGCCAAACGGGTTTCGGAACGCCTCTGTTTTCCCGCGCAGCGCAAGGTCGATTCCCTCTTCTGTCGTCGCGGGGCGAGGAAGAAGAATCCCCGTCCTTTTCTCTCCTCGTGTCTTTTTCTTCTCCCGTTTTCGGTCACTTCCGTTTCCGGCCACTTCCGTTTCCGGCCACTTCCGTTTCCGGCCACTCCCTCAGAAGGGCTCCTGACCCTCCAACCACAACAACTACACCACAACTTAATATACTACACACGGATAAGCAAAGACCTGAATGGTAATTCACATACATTCACATAAATATGTAACAACCCCTACACAACGAATTAAGGTAAGCACCCCCTAATATATATTCTTTGTGTATATGTATACATTGGCATATATTCTAAGGTATGTGAGATCAAATAATGATTGGTATGACATTAGCAATTATCCATTGATTAAATGCAGATGAGTGCACTCATCTGTGACGCCCATCGCTCGTGCAGCACGATCACGTGGGTCCTACACACGTTATTGACGCAAAGATCGCTAGAGGTCTTCTCAGAACAATGACTGTACGTTAGAAAACATAAACGTCATCCACACTGTCCGTGATGGACCTATAGCTCCATACTTAAATTGAGGTGAAAATATGCCTAAAATTCCCAAAAAATTTCACCTTAAATTATTCAGAATAAAATATTGAAAACGGCATGATTGTTATGTTTTTATGTGACCATAATATCACTTCTCCAGAAAATATAGCAATATCATGGGTATATTACACTGTTTTGACGACAACAAACTTGTAATGTGCGAGGTTGTAAAAAAACGGGGGGGGTGCTTAACTTAATTCTTTGTGTATATATCCTATGATGGTACCATCAGTTTCGTAATATATAACTCACTGTGCTCCAAGTGAGTGAAACAAGAAGATTCCCAATGTCTCTTTCCCGGCTTCAAACCAAAGTTGATTCCGATTTCAAGCCAAAGTCGATCCCGGCTTCAAGCCAAAGTCGATCCCGGCTTCAAGCCAAAGTCGATCCGCTCCAGCGATCGTCAGAACGATGTCTAATCGACCAGAATCCCGTTCGGATGACAGTCACATTCACGCGGCCAAAGCTGCGCAAAGGTGCCCTCAAGGTGACTGGAAAATCCAAAGGCGCCCTCCAGGCGACTGGGAAATCACACCCTCGGGTATGGACATTTCACGGCTCCAAATCGGCGAACCGCAGATTTACCTTCAAAATCCACGTTGCACACACACACACACCAGATAAACGTCTGTATGCGGTGAAAACGGCTGAAGCGAAGCAAAGACCTTGCGCGATGCGCAAAGCGCGTGAGTCAAAATGCCCGACGGCCTGTACTCGAGGTGTAACAGCCCGACGATGATTCTCCTCGGAATCCACCGCCAAAAACCTGACACGCAGGTTGATCTGTCACAACGATAACAACTCTGTCGCAAGAATCCCTTTCCCGGGAAACCCGAAGTTCGCTAGTGACCTCCGTTCGTCAACGTTTGCTCCAGAACTCGAAGCAGCTCAGCTTTCTTGTCGAACTTACTCGCTCCGCCATCTGTCTCTCCTCCTCCTCTTCTTCGTCATCCGGTTCCGGTTTCATTTAAAACATTAACTTTTTTACCTTTTGAAAATAGCAATATCTATTTCCCTTAAACGACAACAATAATAGTACATGGAATCAAAAATGTTTACAGTGGATGAAAACCACAACAACGGAAGTGACGAATCCGTAACATCTACAAGCAGCTTGATAATGGAACACCCGGCTGTTCACCATTCTCATAACTTTAATTTGCTTTATCTGTCTTTTGACTTTGATGATTAGACATGACTTTGATGCTCAACTCTGAATGATACGCTTATGCCTGTGAAGTTAGAGCCCATTTCATGTTAGTTTACCCATTTCCTGATTGAAAGTGTGGATTGTACCATGACTAAAAATAGGAGTGCTTATAAAACGTCAATACTGTACTGTGTACTACAGTATTATTCACAAAATAATAATTGTATTTGCTCCTGGGGTGGGAGTCCGGAGGTGGGGTGGGGGTAGTAGGGTGGGACTCCGGAGGGAGGGGAAGGGGTGCGGTGGGAGTTATTTTGCGCCTGTTTAGTTTGCCAAACCCTCATATTCTATGGCACTGCCTTCCCCTCCTCTCCCCTCCCCTCACGCTACCTTACCCTCCCATTGTTGGATCCATCACTCACGCGAAATGTACTTTCTTGTAACATCAACAGTTTAAACAGTAACTTGCAACACGGCACAGCTTTAGGCCACAAAAACCCGAGGCCTCTCAGCTCCTCCCACTCTGCAAAACCAACCGTCACTTCCGTTTCCCATGACGTCACTGCCGTTTTCCCAATATATGAATGTATGAATATGAACATGTGAATTCCTAACATGAATTACATGTGAATTACAACATGTGCATTCCAAACACCTCTCCTCATGCTGCCTTTGCTTCCCCTCTCCTCACGCTGCATTACCCTTCCCACTCCTCACACTGCCTTTGCTTCCCCTCTCCTCACGCTGCATTACCCTCCCCTCTCCTCACAGGGCATTACCCTCCCCTCTCCTCACAGGGCATTACCCTCCCCTCTCCTCATACTGCCTTTGCTTCCCCTCTCCTCACGCTGCATTACCCTCTCCTCTCCTCACACTGCATTACCCTCCCCTCTCCTCATACTGCCTTTGCTTCCCCTCTCCTCATGCTGCATTACCCTCCCCTCTCCTCACACTGCCTTTGCTTCCCCTCTCCTCATGCTGCATTACCCTCCCCTCTCCTCATGCTGCCTTTGCTTCCCCTCTCCTCACGCTGCCTTTGCTTCCCCTCTCCTCACGCTGCATTACGCTCCCCTCTCCTCACACTGCCTTTGCTTCCCCTCTCCTCACACTGCATTACCCTCCCCTCTCCTCACACTGCCTTTGCTTCCCCTCCCCTCACACTGCATTACCCTCCCCTCTCCTCATGCTGTCTTTGCTTCCCCTCTCCTCACACTGCATTACCCTCCCCTCTCCTCACACTGCCTTTGCTTCCCCTCTCCTCACGCTGCATTACCCTCCCCTCTCCTTACACTGCATTTGCTTCCCCTCTCCTCACACTGCATTACCCTCCCCTCTCCTCATACTGTCTTTGCTTCCCCTCTCCTCACACTGCATTAGTGCATTACCCTCCCCCTCTCCTCATACTGCCTTTGGTTCCCCTCTCCTCACACTGCATTACCCTCCCCTCTCCTCACACTGCCTTTGCTTCCCCTCTCCTCACGCTGCATTACCCTCCCCTCTCCTCACACTGCCTTTGCTTCCCCTCTCCTCACGCTGCATTACCCTCCCCTCTCCTCACACTGCCTTTGCTTCCCCTCTCCTCATGCTGCATTACCCTCCCCTCTCCTCACACTGCCATTGCTTCCCCTCTCCTCACACTGCCTTTGCTTCCCCTCTCCTCACGCTGCATTACCCTTCCCGCTCCTCACACTGCCTTTGCTTCCCCTCTCCTCACGCTGCATTACCCTCCCCTCTCCTCACAGGGCATTACCCTCCCCTCTCCTCATACTGCCTTTGCTTCCCCTCTCCTCACGCTGCATTACCCTCTCCTCTCCTCACACTGCATTACCCTCCCCTCTCCTCATACTGCCTTTGCTTCCCCTCTCCTCATGCTGCATTACCCTCCCCTCTCCTCACACTGCCTTTGCTTCCCCTCTCCTCATGCTGCATTACCCTCCCCTCTCCTCATGCTGCCTTTGCTTCCCCTCTCCTCACGCTGCCTTTGCTTCCCCTCTCCTCACGCTGCATTACACTCCCCTCTCCTCACACTGCCTTTGCTTCCCCTCTCCTCACACTGCATTACCCTCCCCTCTCCTCACACTGCCTTTGCTTCCCCTCCCCTCACACTGCATTACCCTCCCCTCTCCTCATGCTGTCTTTGCTTCCCCTCTCCTCACACTGCATTACCATCCCCTCTCCTCACACTGCCTTTGCTTCCCCTCTCCTCACGCTGCATTACCCTCCCCTCTCCTTACACTGCATTTGCTTCCCCTCTCCTCACACTGCATTACCCTCCCCTCTCCTCATACTGTCTTTGCTTCCCCTCTCCTCACACTGCATTAGTGCATTACCCTCCCCCTCTCCTCATACTGCCTTTGGTTCCCCTCTCCTCACACTGCATTACCCTCCCCTCTCCTCACACTGCCTTTGCTTCCCCTCTCCTCACGCTGCATTACCCTCCCCTCTCCTCACACTGCCTTTGCTTCCCCTCTCCTCACGCTGCATTACCCTCCCCTCTCCTCACACTGCCTTTGCTTCCCCTCTCCTCATGCTGCATTACCCTCCCCTCTCCTCACACTGCCATTGCTTCCCCTCTCCTCACACTGCCTTTGCTTCCCCTCTCCTCACACTGCATTACCCTCCCCTCTCCTCATACTGCCTTACTTTCCCCTTTCCTCATACTATCTTTGCTTCCCCTCTCCTCAAGCTGCATTACCCTCTCCAGGGGTGGATCCAGGAATTTCAAGACTGGGTGTGGGGGAGGGGTGCATGCAACTATAGCGCTTGGTGGGGGGGTTGGGGGGATCTGGCGTTCCTCCCCCAGGAAATTTTTAAAAATTGATTGTCAGAAACGGAATTTAGCGTGTTGGGGGGGGGGGGCATATGGGGGGGTGAATGGGGGGTCTGGGGGTCCTCCCCCAGGACATTATAAAAAATTGATCGTCAGAAACGGACTTTAGCACGTTGGGGGGGAGGGGGTTCATGGGGGGTCTGGGGGTCCACCCCCAGGAAATTTTAAAAAATTGATCGCCATAAACGGACTTTAGCGCATTGGGGGGGGGGGATGGGGTGAATGGGGGTTCTGGCGCTCCTCCCCCAGGAAATTCTTAAAAATTGATCGTCAGAAACGGCATTTAGCGTGTTGGGGGGGGGGGGATGAAGGGGGGTCTGGGGGTCTTCCCCTGAGAAATTTTTAAAAATTGATCGTCAGAAACGGAATTTAGGGTGTTGGGGGAGGGGGGATGAAGAGGGGTCTGGGGGTCCTCCACCAGGAAATTTTAAAAAAAATGATCATCAGAAATGGCATTTAGGGTGTTGGGGTGGGATGAAGGTGGGTCTGGGGGTCCTCCACCAGGAAGTTTTAAAAAATTGATCGTCAGAAACGGCATTTAGCGTGTTGGGGGGAGAAGGGGGGGTCTGGGGGTCATCTCCCTAGGAAATTAGTTAAAAATTGATATTCAGAAATGGCATTTAGCGTGTTGGGGGGGAGGGGGTGAGGGATGAAGGGGGGTCTGGGGGTTCTCCCCCAGGAAATTTTTAAAAATTGATCGTCAGAAACGGCATTTCGTGCGTTCTTGGAAGTTTCTGCAGTTCCTTGTGTTCCTCCCTGGTCCAACAGTTCAACAGATTTGCGATGACTAATGGTCAGATAGAGGAACTGGTGAAACGACTTGCCCAGCTGTTCCTTCTGCTGTAAATTGATGAATTGTGTGTGTGTGTGTGTGTGTGTGTGTGTGTGTGTGTGTGTGTGTGTGTGTGTGTGTGTGTGTGTGTGTGTGTGTGCTGATGATGATCCATGCAGTCGGGAAACTAGTCAATTGTTTACGGGTTAACGTTCTTACTTTAGGTGGAGAAACTATGTTTGAGATTTGCAATTTAAATAAAGTTGAATATGGGATGTTGTGAAATTAACATCATTTACAACAATCCTTTAAATTATTTAAGTTTAGGAACAACCGATACTGTAAAGCGCGGCGTTACGCGCGCTGCTTGTGAGCAAGGAGGAAGCGGCCAAGCGGTAACATATAAACGTCTTTATTGTAAGAGCACACTGTAACACTGAACTGCTCCGGGCTGGTCGCCCGGTGTATATCATGAGGCCACGCCTACCCCTCGGGCGTGGCCACCGCCCACTTGGTGCGTGGAATGATGTCACCACGCCAGTGGGCTTTTGTGTCCGCCACACGCGCCCCCCCAGAATTCCCGCGCACCTGGAAGGCCAGTTTGCGGGGCAGACGAATGACCCGGCCGAAGCGCCCCCTGGCGATCGGCGGCGTCCGGGGTGCAGGGATGCCAGGTGGGATGCCCCTGGCTGCCCCTGGGATGGGTGCAGGACCGGGGGGCGGCGTGGCGGCGGGGTTGGGCGGTGCGGGGGGTCCGCCCGCAGGAGGGCGGCCCCGACGTGGGGGTCGGGCCACTGGCGGTGGATGGTCCACATCGAGGTGGGCCGGCTTGAGGCGGTCTACCGAAACGCGGTCAGGAGTACCGCCGATGTCCAGGGTGAAGTGCTTCGCCCCGGTCTCCAGCACGCGGAAAGGCCCGTCGTACGGGGACCGCAGTGGTGTCCGATGGGCATCGTGGCGGACGAAGACGTACTCCGCCGTGCGAAGCTCCGGGGCGACGTGCGTCGGTGGGTGCCCGTGGCATGCCGTTGGCACCGGGGCGAACCTCTGGGCGGTCTCTTGCAGAGCGGAGCGCTGCTGTGCCGCGGACCATGGTGCCGTGGAGTCGGGGAGGAACTCGCCCGGCACCCGCAGCGGTTGCCCGAAGACCAACTCCGCCGCGCATGCGCGCAGGTCCTCCTTGGGCGCCATCCGGAGGCCCAGCAGGACCCAGGGGAGCCTGTCGACCCAGCCGCCATCGCGGAGGGTGGCCCGGAGCGCGGCCTTCAATGAGCGGTGAAATCGCTCACACAGGCCGTTAGCCTGGGGGTGGTAGGCCGTGGTTCGGTGCAGCCGGACCCCGAGCCCCTGCGCAACCGCCCCCCAGAGCTCCGAGGTGAACTGGGGGCCGCGGTCGGATGAGATGTCTGAGGGGGCGCCGAACCGGGCGACCCAGGTGGCGATGAAAGCCTGCGCGACATCGGCCGCCGTTGTCGACGCCAAGGGCACGGCCTCCGGCCACCGGGTGGTGCGGTCCACCATGGTGAGGACGTAGGTGAAACCCCGCGAGGGGGGCAGAGGTCCCACCAGGTCCACGTGGACGTGGTCAAACCGGCGTTCCGGCACCGTGAACGGGGCCAACGGGGCCTGGGTGTGCCGGTGCACCTTGGCGCGCTGGCACGCGAGGCACGTCCTGGCCCAGCCGCGGACGGCCTTCCGGAGGCCATGCCAGACGAACTTGTCGGCGATCAGCCTTTGGGAGGCCCTCGCGCCCGGGTGGGACAGGCCGTGGATGGCGTCAAACACCTGGCGCTGCCAGCCCGCGGGCACGATGGGGCGAGGACGCCCGAGGGAGACGTCGCACAAGAGGGCCGCGCCCGCGCCGTCGAACGGCACCTCGGTGACGCGGAGGCCCGTGACGGCGGTCCGCAAGGCCTGGACGTCGGGGTCAGCGGCCTGGTCCGCTGCCATCCGGGCATAGTCGATGCCGAGGTGGACTGCGTGGGCGACAGCCCGGGAAAGGCAATCCGCCACCGGGTTGTCCTTCCCCGCGACGTGCTGGATGTCCGTCGTGTACTCGGACACGGCCGAGAGGTGACGCTGCTGCCGGGCCGACCACGGCTCGGTGACCTTGCCCATCGCGAAGATCAGCGGCTTGTGGTCGACGAAGGCAGTGAACGCCCGGCCCTCGAGCAGATGGCGGAAGTGCCTGACCGCCAAGTGAAGTCCGAGCAACTCGCGGTCGAAGGTACTGTAACGGCGTTCGGGCGGGCGAAGCTGCCGGCTAAAGAACGCCAGCGGTTGCCAAGCTCCACGCACCCAATGCTCGTGCACCGCGCCCACCGCGTAGTCCGAGGCATCGGTGGTGAGGGCGATCGGTGCATCGGGCGCCGGGTGCGCGAGCATGGTGGCGTTAGCCAAGGCGAGCTTCGCGCCCGTGAACGCCGTGTCCATCTGCTCGGTCCAGGTAACGTCGCCTTTGCCCGGCTTACCTCGGAGAGCTTCGTGCAGGGGGCGCAGGAGCTGGCCGATACGGGGCAGGAACCGATGGTAAAAGTTCACCATGCCCAGGAACTCCTGCAGCCCTCTGATCGTGCGGGGGCGCGGAAACCCCTTCACCGCCTCCACCTTGGCCGGCAGGGGGACTGCTCCGTGCCTGGTGACACGGTGCCCCAGAAAATCGATTGTGGCGGCGCCGAACCGGCACTTTGCGGGGTTCACAATCAGGCCATGCTGGCCCAGGCGTTCGAAGAGCGTGCGGAGGTGGCGTAGGTGCTCTTCGCGGGACGCGCTGGCGACGAGGATATCGTCCAGGTAGACGTAGACAAAATCCAAGTCGCGCAGGACGCTGTCCATCAGTCGCTGGAACGCCTGAGCCGCATTCTTCAGACCGAAGGGCATGCGCAGGAACTCGAAGAGTCCGAATGGCGTGATGACCGCCGTCTTTGGGACGTCCTCCGGCCTGACGGGGACCTGATGGTAGCCGCGTATGAGGTCCACCTTCGAGAAGAAGGACCTGCCCGCCAAACGGGCGGAAAAGTCCTGAATGTGGGGGACGGGGTAGCAGTCGGGAGTCGTGGCGTCATTGAGACGGCGATAGTCCCCGCACGGTCGCCATCCCCCGCCGGGCTTCGGCACGATGTGCAGCGGCGACGCCCAAGCACTCTCCCGAGCGCCGAACGATGCCGAGTCGCTCCAGGGTAGCGAACTCCGCTTTTGCTACCGCCAGCTTCGTCGGCTCGAGGCGGCGTGCCCGGGCGTAGACCGGTGGCCCGACGGTGGGGATGTGATGGGCCACCCCGTGCTTGACGGCCCCCGCCAAGAAGGTGGGCCGCGTGAGGGCCGGGAAGCCGGCGAGGAGGCGTGTGAATGCGTCCGCTGCCGGAAGCGTACAGACCAACGTGGCCGGAACCGAATCGTTCAGCAAGCCGCTTGGCAAGCCGCTCGTTGAGCTGGGCAACGCACAAGCGAGCGAGCTGAACGTCTCGGCCTGGACAAGCCGTCTGCGCTTGACGTCGACCAGGAGCCCATTAGCGCACAGGAAGTCCGCGCCAAGCAGTGCCATGGGCACGTCGGCAGTGACGAACGTCCATCGGAAAACCTGCCCTCCAAACCGCAGAGAGAGGCAGCGTTTTCCATACGTACGGATGGGCGTCCCGTTCGCGGCAAGCAGCGCGGGGCCCCCACCCGCGGCGTGCTTGTCTGACGTGCCGGCGGGAATGACACTCACCTGCGCTCCCGTGTCGCACAGGTAACGGCGCCCGGAGAAGGTGTCTGTTATGAACAGCAGGCTGCTCGAACGGCTGGCGCTCATCGCCACTATTGAGCGCCGGCCCGGGCGTTTCCCGACCCGTTGAAGGAGCACGGCGGATGACACTGCCGAGCTTCGTGGCCGAACTTGGCGTGGAACCAGCACCAGGTGGTGGAGCTGGAGGAGCGCGGCTGGCTCCGCCAGGCCGGTGGAGTTGGCGGGTTTCCCCGCAGTGGCGGTTTTCGCCGCGGCGGTGGGCGGGGCGTGGCGGCGCTCACGAGGTGCGTATCAGCATGCTGCTGAACATCAGCGTGCTGTAGAAGCTGATGCTGTGGAACATGCTGCTGAACATCAGCGTCGAGGGCCGTGACGGCCACGCCGACGCTCGCCCGCGTGTCCGAAGCGGCGAAGTACCTGTCCGCCTCGGCTGCCAATGCTCGGGGTTCCGTTCGCTCGGTCCCGGCCAACGCGAGGCGAACCTGCGCTGGAAGTTGGCGCCGGAAAAGCGCCCGGAATAGCGAACCGGGGGCTTCGTCGCCCAACAGTGACAGCATATGGTCCATTCGGACCGACGGGCACGTCTCACCGAGCTCGGGGAGATCCAGGAGGCGGTCGGCCCGTGCGTCGTCCGTGAGGCCGAACGTGGCTAGGAGTAGCCGCTTGAGTGCCTCGTACTTGTGGCCGTCCGGTGGGTGGCGAAGGACGGACACAACTCGAGCGGCCGTGCCGGGCCCGAGGGAGGCGACGACATGGCAGTAGCGCAGGTCGTCGTTGGTGAGGCGCCGAAGCTGAAATTGGGCTTCGGCTTGAACGAACCAGACTTCGGCCTGGGCCTCCCAAAATTCGGGAAGTTTAATCGCCATTGCCTTGTCGTTGGCCATTGCAATGGCGTCGTGTTCGGAAGGATCGCTACAGCAGATCCAACGTCGAGGGTCACCAGTAAAGCGCGGCGTTACGCGCGCTGCTTGTGAGCAAGGAGGAAGCGGACAAGCGGTAACATATAAACGTCTTTATTGTAAGAGCACACTGTAACACTAACACTGAACTGCTCCGGGCTGGTCGCCCGGTGTATATCATGAGGCCACGCCTACCCCTCGGGCGTGGCCACCGCCCACTTGGTGCGTGGAATGATGTCACCACGCCAGTGGGCTTTTGTGTCCGCCACAACTGTACAATTAATTAAGTGTTTTGTGCGTGCGTGTATGAAAGAGAGAGATAGAATTGTGAGGAAGAGAAATGAAAAAACGAGATGTGTGATGTGCATGCGTGCGGCATGTTTGTGTGTGTGTGTGTGTGTGTGTGTGTGTGTGTGTGTGTGTGTGTGTGTGTGTGTGTGTGTGTGTGTGTGTGTGTGTATGTGTGTGTGTGTGTGTGTGTGTGTGTGTGTGTGTGTGCGCGTGCGCGTGCGGCATGTTTTTGTGTAGTTCTACTGGAGCTTTCTGATATGGAATTTCTGATTTGTGTAGTTCTCGCGAAACGATTGTCATGATCTCCTGAGTTAATTAGGCTAATTAACTACAACGAATCCAGAAGAATTCCCATGTTTCTAAACGCACACCATGTTAAGGTGTATAGAGCAGCTTAATAGGTCCTTCCATGGCATGCCATTCTCATTACTAAATAAATAACAAAAACAATGATAATATTTTACAAAGCATTTATTCCAACTCAAGCACTGTGTCAGGCAGGTATGCTGCAAGGCCATGGAAGCCGATTAAAATTTGGTCCATTTGGACCAATGGGCTCACTAGTAGTTATAAAAGACCCGTGCACTCCCACAGTGTGAAATGATGGTGATGACAGACTGTGTGCTGGTCAAAGCCCGGCTCCGCCATGCGCCGAGGTTGTGAAGCTCAAGGCAGGGGGTTCTCCCCACAAAAGAGATCAGATAGGACAGCGGAATGTGAATTATTTTATTAATCGTAAATTACGCTATTTTGGAACAGACGGCGCTTGTGTTTCTGAATGAAAATGTCACACACATCATGTGGGGATATGGTGAAGTCATGGTGTATGTTCATGAGGGCCAGAGATGCCATCCGACTTTCTCCCATGGAATTTCCTACGTATGGTGGGTCTTCAGACGACGCAGGTAAGAAAATGAGCGTTCGGCCTCACAGGAGCCTACTAGTCAGGTTCACTATGTTAACAAATATAATTTCGTTCAAAATTTTGGGAGATTAGCAAAACTATACATTTTTGGAATATTCAGAGCATGAGGAATCCGAAAATCAATGTTGGCATTTGCACAGACACCTGCATGGCCGCCATTTTGGATTTTCAAAATGGCCGCCATAAAATACATATTTTGCGCTATCTCGGCTTCTAGTCAATCTAGAAACTTAATTAAATATGCTAATCCTATGTTTTCTGGGTCAAGGAATCCAATAAAGGCCTCAAAATAGTGCTCAGGATTATAGAAAAGCAACAAACAAAGGTCATTGAAAACCATTGTCTTTATATTTGTGATATAACTGTATTACATGATACATGATATTGCAAGTCCTTTGAAGTTATAGGTATGGGTTTATAAAGCAAGAAAACAGCCTTGTTAGTATCAGATTGAATTATAAGTCCTATACACAGGATCTACTAGGTCTACACCGTTCAGGAATATGCTTTTACAGATCTTCATCACTGTCCTGAGTGTCATTTTCGCAAAGGTGTCTACGCAAATGCCAACATTAATTTTTGGATTCCTCATGCTCTGAAAATTCCAAAAATGTATAGTTTTGCTAATCTCAAAAAATTTTGAACGAAAAAACATAGTGAACCTGACTATACAGGGAGGGTGCATCCAATATGGAGTAGGACTTTGATGGATGGAAATTCGTCTCCATCTACTGCGTAGAAACAATCCATGAATGTGCATGGCAGCGTGTTGTTGGGCTTCCTTCTCCAAAACATCTGCCAGTCTCTAAGCTCATTTATCAGTCCTGCTGGATGTTCCATGTCGTTTTTCCAACGAAACAGCTTCTGATGAAGGGCTGGAATGTCGCAGGTATCAGCGATTATTGCAGATGGCATCAGCAGAAACAGATCACTACCTTCCCGATTTTCAGCGCAGGATCGGTGTCCATTTCCTGGCTGAGGTGGTCGAGAAATGGAATGGACTTGTTTCTGAGGTAGAAGAGCAAGGTAGTATTGGCGGCAGTGTTTGGATGATGGATTTGTCGTTTTACAACTCTCGGCATTGTGACGTCACCTACTACAGATTATATCATGGCCTTAGCGTGATCGAACCAAAGAGAGAATTCAGTTTCAGAATTTGACCCGAGTTGAGTGAGCGCGTCCTACTTGTCGTCAATCATAGAGTATGCCTCCAGCACATCCATATAGAGTATGCCTCCAACACATCCATGCCGTTGCGTTGCAGCTTGATTTGAGTTGCAATTGTTATGGATTCGTCACTTCCGTTGTTGTGGTTTTCATCCACTGTAAACATTTTTGATTCCATGTACTATTATTGTTGTCGTTTAAGGGAAATAGATATTACTATTTTCAAAAGGTAAAAAAGTTAATGTTTTAAATGAAACCGGAACCGGACGACGACGAAGAGGAAGAGAAAAGAAAGAAGGCGGAGCGAGTGAATTCGACAAGAAAGCCGAGCTGCTTTGAGGTCTGAGCGAACGTTGACGAACGAGAGTAACGAGTGATCTTTGGGGTTCCCAGGAAAGGGATTCCTGCGACAGAGTTGTTATCGCTGTGACAGATCAACCTGCGTGACAGGTTTTGTGGTTGATTCCGGAGAGAATCATCAGAGTGCTGTTACGCCACGAGAACGGGCCGTCGGCCATTTTGACTCGCACAGGACTTGCGCTTCGCTCAAGGTTTCATCTCGCTTCAACCATTTTCACCACATTCAGACGTTAATCTGGTGTGTGTGTGTGCAACGTGGCTTTTGAAGGTTAATTTGCGGTTCGCCGACTGTGAGCCGTGGAACGTCCAAACCCGAGGATGTGATTTCCCGGTCGCCTTGAGGGCACCTTTGCGCAGCTTTGGCCGCGTGACTGTGACTGTCATCCGAACGGGATTCTGATCTCGATTAGACATCGTTCTGACGATCGCTTGAGCGGATCGACTTTGGCTTGATGCCGGAATAGAGACATTGGGGAATGTTCTTCTTTTCGCTCACTTGGAGCACAGTGAGTTATATTGTACGAACCTGATGGTACCATCATAGGAAATGTATTGTTACGGATCCGGGGTCGGCGCTCCCGTTACCAAGGGGGGGGGGGTGTTAATCCCCTTGTCCTTTTAAGCTGGCTGTCCTCCCGGTCCTGGAAACTATGACGTCACTTCCGGCCGATGGTAAGTAGGGTTGTAAGCCCAATTAGTCTTATTAACTAAATACTACCACCGGCCTTAAGCGAGGAGATAATTTCTACCTGAGCCGCAGCGGTAATGGATACGCCGAGCGAAGCGAGCTGCGACCCGGGCCGTTAACAAAAGACTAAACCCGATTCCAACAGTCAGCCAAATCGTGCCACGTATACCAATTGGGGACAGGACGAAAGCGATTGGGTGAGAAGAAACCAAACAGGTAAAGAAAGAACAATTATTTATTATACAAGAATTAGAATGATTAAATAGGAAACAAAAGAGCAAGAATATACAGTAGGAAATAGCAGACACAGGGCAAACCTTAAAGTCTTAATTAACACGCCCAGGACAGAACAAACACACTTACACGGGAGGATGGGATGGCAGGGATGGTAGGAGGAGAAGGGTCCAAGTAGCGTCCGGCCGATGTGAAGCCGTCCAGGTTTCGGCCCCAATCCCCGCTCCGGCTTTGTGTCGAAGACCTCGGCAGGCAGCTCCGCGTATCCTTGGCTGCAAGCGGGCTTACGTATAACGGGAGGGAAACGCTTCGGCGTACGTAATAGCTGGATCGTCCACGGAGCGCGCACCTAACCAGTTCGTGCAACAACCACAAAGGACTCCTCGCTTCTCTGCCTCTAATTATTCGGGCTCCCTCACTCATCTCTCCTAATCCAAATTGGTTATCAATCCCTCTAAACCAAATTTGTCCCCAATCCCTATTCCTCATCAATCCCTCCTAAGGAGGAAGAGATCTCTGACCTGATCTCTTGATCTCTGACCTTCAATTTGGTTTCAGACCTGGTCACTCTACTCTGGATATGCTGCTTCTGCTTTCTCAACAATGGATGGAGGTTCTCAATGCCAAACAGGAAATTAGAGCTGTCTCCCTTGACATTTCACGTGCCTTCGATACGGTCTGGCACCCCGCTCTGCTCATCAAACTCTCCTCCTTTGGTATCCATGGAAATCTCCACGCATGGCTGGCGGACTTCCTCTCTGGTCGTAGTCAACGTGTGGCCCTGAATGGGTTTCTCTCATCTCCTCTTCCTGTTCAGGCTGGAGTTCCCCAAGGCAGTGTTCTGGGCCCTGTGCTTTTTCTGGTCTTCATCAATGATCTCTCTGAATCTCTTGAAAATCCTCTCTATCTCTTTGCTGACGACTCTACTCTCTGTCGCTCCATTCCTCATCCCTCAGATCAGCAGTCTGCAGCCTCCTCACTCTCTGCAGACCTGGACAAAATCACAGACTGGGCAAACAAATGGAACATGTCTTTCAATCCTGACAAATCTCACACTCTTACGATGTCTCTCCGAAAAGACCGACTGGACAACCCTCCCATCCACTTTCTGAATAATCCTCTCCAAGAAGTTCTGTCACTCAATGGGTCTCACTATCTGCCATGATCTTTCCTGGGAAAACCACATTTCAAATCTGGCCTCCAAAGCCAGTCGCCGACTGGGCATCCTCCGTCGTGCGAAGTCCTTCCTTGGTACACCTGAGCTCCTCACCACTTACAAGGCTTTCATCCGCAGCTCTATGGAATACTGCTCTCCCCTCTGGTCTGGTGCTCCTGCCTCACACCTAGCTCGTCTTCACGCTGTTGAAACCAAAGCGTTCAGAATCATTGGAATCTCCCGCGATGAAGCTAACTCCAAGGGCCTTTCACTCACTCACCGCAGGCAGATTGGTGGTCTTTCCGTCTTCTACTGACTCCTCTCTGGCCTTGCCCCCCCCAGCTCTCTCTGGGCTCTGTCCCCCAAATATTCCTACAGGTCACACAAGATCTGCCTGCAACCCTCTTATGGTTAAACTGCCAAAATCAAGACTTTCTGCTCACCTTCACTCCTTCATTCCTCTTTTCTCCCGCCTCTGGAACAAACTCCCTCACTCTCTTCAATCCCACTCCACCCTCCAGGTCTTTAAAACAGCTGTTCACCACCATCTCTTATCTTCCCCCATTCAAAACCTTGATCTTTTCTTCCCCCACTAATTTTGGTCCCCTTGTGTTTTATACCTCCCCCCCCCCCCTTCCCACGCCTCCTCCCCCCAAGCCCTCTCCCTCCCACACTTCTCCCTGCTCTCAAATGTTGTGTTTGTGTGCTTCCCCTTCTCTCCCCATCTTGTCTTCCGCTCCCTCTTTTTATATATTTTGTTTGTCTGGTTGATTTGTTTGTGAAATAAATGTTAGCTCTTTTCACGAGCCTCGATTCAGTATACAAAAAAAAAAAGAAAAAAGAAAAAAAGATGGAATATAAGCACAATGTCACCCCCACGTCATGATGCGTCTTACATACCAAACATTTGCACAAACCGCATGGTGTGGAGTCTATCGCCTCAGGTGAGTGTATGCAGATGGTGCGAAGAGATTTTTCCCTAACTAACGACTAAATGACATCAACACACTTTAAACTACCCGGGGTCTCTCCCTGCAAAACCATTGGCCATCATTAAACGATGTGGTTCTAAAAAACAATTCCCATTGCACATACTGTGGTGCTCTCCAATTTGGGGTCTCACTCCCCCGATTCTGCACCCTGTGCCCTCGCACAATTTCGGGGCTGGGTCGTGTGGCTCCCCTAACAGGTCTGCTTACCTGTGCACCTCCGCCACTGCACGTTGCCACCTGAGCGTACCTGCTCCTCACCCTAACCTACCTTGGGGAAGGCCTTCTGGCTCTCTCCCCATCTATGCCCCCTCTGGCATCGGGCTACCCGGGTCCGTCCCTGGATCTTCAGGCCCCACTGAACACTACTGGCTCCCAGAGCCTACCTGCGGCCTCACCTGGCTGACAGACTAACAGTGGCGGAGTGCTCAACCATCCATACCTCTAACATGCCACATGCCCAGCCATTACATTTCGCCCACACACCAATCAAAGCAGTCCTCTGCTACTTTCACACCACAGATGCCAATATCCACCACAATTTACCTATACCCTCTACCTACTCTTAAACTACCCTCCCCGGGTGTCCGTGAAGGGGGTCCATCTTTCCCCCATCCACTCCTTCGCACCATGCACTCCACTCCACTTATTCCACCATACTCACTCCACACCATCCATTCCATGTTCCATTCACTCCATTCCATCTATTCCATCCAACCATTCTCACCTGTACTTCACTTGCACACCTGGTGCCCACACACCTGGTGGCACTTGCACCCTCCTTTCCTCCAGGACCATTCACTCAATACAATGCACAATCACACACTGCATCATCTAATCTACCTATTGCCCTTCTATTACTCGTGCATCCCAGTCTTCCCTTACACTAAGCACTTCCCACGTCGTTAACATCCAAACGACCCTACTCTATGTCCCCTCCTACCTGTACCATGTCACTACTTAAATCTAAAGTTACCTATGGTCATTCCTAAATCCCTAACATTATCCAAACCCTCCCTGGCTTGGTTTTCACCGCCATAACCCCCTAAACTATTGCTCATGTGCCCAGGATGTGAGGTGAATATACTATCACTATTAATACTATCATATTAATAGTGATACTATCATAATAGTGAATACTATCATATTAATAATATACTATCACTACTAATACTATCACTATTAGTCCACTACTCTGAGCCTCTCGGGGAAATGCATTTTCACAGCTCGGCTTCGAAAAGCCAGCTATCTGTGCGGATGGTCAGTCTCCTGATGGTTGGGTCCGTCCGGCATCGATTCTGGGGAGGAGGCATACTCGGACCGAGATTCCAAGGTCCATCTCGGCGCGGACCCTTTTGGTCTCCGGCCCGATGATCTAACCTCACCCGGTCGGAACACCGCCCCCGTCAGGGGGCGCTGCTCCGAACCCTTCTCCTTCCCCTCAAACCGGGCCGATCGCTTTGCCTAACAAAGCGTGGTACCGACCGTGCAGGGCAGGACCCGGCCCGAATCATGCACGGCGCTCCGGGCAGGAGCGATGCGGCCACGATCCCGGCCGGCTCTCGCAGCACACAAAGAGCACCACACCCCGAGCGCTTGCGTCGGCTATCCGTCGGCCTAAATGCTGTCCCGGTGAAAGTCGATGCTCCCTTTGCATGCTCACACCATTCGTTCCGTTTCACACTCGTACATCTCGGTGCTCCAACGCCTCTCATGCATTCCACACATGCCTTCAATCCCAACACCGCACTCTCTGTTACACACCACTCGCTGTTCGCACACTCCATAACACACCTTTCTCGCGCATCGTCTTGCGCACACTCTCCCGGTACGGACTCCGTACCACTCATGGGGGTGCACTCTTGCACACACCCAATCACCACCGCACCCCCTCGCGCACACTCCTCGGTTACATCCTCTGTAACAACCATGGGTGTGCACTCTTTTGCACACCCAATCACGTGCTCCACAACCAACTCAGGTGTGCCTCCTCGCACACGCTCCTCATCCGACTCACACTCTTGGTCACACTCACTCCCACTATCACACTCTGTCGTGCATTCATTCTCACTCTCGACAGCACACTCACTCCTCGGCGCACACTTTTTTCTCTCACACGCGCCACTCTCAACCGTACATCTCACCACGGACCTTTTACGAGCGCCCGGGTGCCATCGCGATCCCAAGCGCGCGAAAAACCCGTTCGCGCCAAACATTCTCCTGCAAAATCTCCCCGCACAATATACAGCCCGACTCACCTGGGTGCTTCTTCCTCCTCGCTCCAACACCACCTGCAAATCTTTATTTGGGTTACTAAGTACATCACGCTGAGAGCACAGACCTTGCACCAATTCCATCACCTCCTCCTTTATTTCTTTCTTAGTCTCCCTCCGTCTCTTTTTAATTTCACTCACCCCCTCTTCCACTTCCTCTAACTTTTGTTTCACCTCCTCTATTTCCCGGTGTGCCCCCACAATTTCTTCTTCTAAGGCCACCTTAGTCGTCTCTATATGTTTCCTAACCTCCTGTTCTCTTGCCCCCAATGTCTCTACCACCTCATCCAACCTCTTTGTCAACCCCTCATGTACCATCTGACATTCTTTCTTTGTCGCCATTAATTCCTTCTTTATCTCCCTTTGTGTCGCTTTCAGCCCCCCTATCACCGCTGTGTTCTTGTCGACTTGCTCCCCTAATTCCTTTTGTCCCACTGTCAGCTGCCCTACTCCTTGCGTCAACTCCTCTATACCCCCTTGTAACCTCGCCATACTCTTCCTCACCTCTCTCTCCATGCGCTCCTCACACTGCTTTACCTCATCGCGTACTCCTCCGACCTCTTCGCTCACCCCGCGCCTTATATCCTCCCCCATCTCTCCTATCTCCTTGGTCGATGCCGCCCTCATCTGTTTGATTTCCCGGGCGGATTGCTCCCCCATTTCCCTCAATTTGCCTTCCATCTTATTTTCTAACCCCGCTAACCCATTCTTCACCCCTTCCATTTGGTTCTCCTGAGTGGCCATTCTAGTTTCCAATCCTGTTAACCCTTCCTTCATTTCCCCAATTTGGCTACCCACGCCCTCCAATTGGCCCCCTAATTTGCCCTCTAATCCTTCCAATTTGCTGTCTAACCCGCCCAATTTGACTTCTAGGCCCCCAATCTGATTGCCCAATTGCTCCCCCATTCTATTTTCCATTCTCACTATTGGCCCTCATTTCTCCCATTTCTTTTCCTTAATCCCCCAATTTTGCTGTCTAACTTCCCAATTTGGCTTCCCAATTGCTCACTGGTACCCCTTGCTTCGTCCCTCTGCAGGTTGATGGACGCCTGTATTTGCGCCATAAATTGCGCCATCAGGGCTTGCATGTTGCCCACCCCCATCAGCGCAGCGGGCGCGGCCCCTGCCGCCATGTGCGAGGCGCCGCCATTTTGTGTGCCTGCAACCCCCACTACGGCACCTTCGACCTCCTCTTCCATTGCTTCCACTGCCTCCCTGGGGTCCTGGGTTGACTCTAACTCATCTTCTATCTCGCCCACCGGCATCCGATCGCCTTGATCATCCATGGCATGATTATAATTTGGATATTAATAAAAATTTTGGCCGCTCGTAATTTTGAACAAATTTTTTTTTTCAATATAAAAAATTTGGTTCGGGTCCAAATCCCACTCCCCGGCACCAATTGTTGCGGATCTGGGGTCGGCGCTCCCGTTACCAAGGGGGGGGGTTAATCCCCTTGTCCTTTTAAGCTGGCTGTCCTCCCGGTCCTGGAAACTATGATGTCACTTCCGGCCGATGGTAAGTTTGGTTGTAAGCCCAATTAGTCTTATTACCTAAATACTACCACCGGCCGTAAGCGAGGAGATAATTTCTACCCGAGCCGCAGCGGTAATGGATATGCCGAGCGAAGCGAGCTGCGACCCGGGCCGTTAACAAAAGACTCAACCCGATTCCAAAAGTCGGCCAAATCGTGCCACGTATACCAATTGGGGACAGGATGAAAGCGATCGGGTGAGAAGAAACCAAAGAGGTAAAGAAAGAACAATATTATTTATTATACAAGAATTAGAATGATTAAATAGGAAACGAAAGAGCAAGAATATACAGAAGAAGGAAATAGCAGACACAGGGCAATCCTTAAACAGTCTTAATTAACACGCCCAGGACAGAACAAACACACACACGGGAGGATGGGATGGCAAAGATGGTAGGAGGAGAAGGGCCCAGGTAGCGTCCGGCCGATGGGAAGCCGTCCAGGCTTCGGCCCCAATCCCCGCTCCGGCTTTGTGGCGAAGACCTCGGCAGGCAGCTCCGCGTATCCTTGGCCGCGAGCGGACTTACGTATAATGGGAGGGAAACGCTTCAGCGTACGTAATAGCTGGATTTTCCACGGAGCGCGCACCCAACCAGTTTGTGCAACAACCACAAAGGACTCCTCGCTTCTCTGCCTCTAATTCTTCGGGCTCCCTCACTCATCTCTCGCAAGTAGTCCCACTCGGCCGCCTATATTGGCCGCTCGCGTATTAAGCCGCCTGCCCTTAGAACACACCCACCGGGGAGCTCGCCTCGGCCTTGATTGGTCGCGAGGGTTCACCGGGTCCACCCCTTGATGGTGCGTTGACGGGGCCACGCCTCGTTCCTGACGCTTGGCCGACTCCTCCCCCCTTCTTCTCCACGATGACCGTGTGCGTAATGGCGTCGCACGGGCCAAAAACCACTCGTACCCTTGTTGAAGAAATTGGGGCCTATCCTTATTTCATTAATGCAACGTAGATTCAACTATTGGGAACAGATCCTTACCTGAAACACATACCAATGAAATAACTATAGAAGGTCCTATGGTGTCCTACGTGTTGCAATATGGACTAGCTATGGGTGCGATCTTTAACATTTGAAAAATGGGAATATTTACAGGGGATTATTTATAAGGGATTATTACAAATATTATTTACAAAGTGGAGGGTTCTCAAAACCACAACAATATATTGGTTGTACAATTGATTACTATTGTTGTTGTACTGTTATTCTTGTGTGATCTTAATACAATATTTGTTTGTTGGTAACAATTGGTGTGGCTTCACCATTGATCTTTGACATACAGAATAACACATTTTTCTGCCGTGACTCCTCTCGGGGCTCGGAGGTACACCGTGACCTGGGGTTGGGGAGGAGCACGTAACAGAAATTGGGGGCTCGTCCAAAATTGGCCCAAATTGAAATTGGGGGCTCCTCTTTGCTGATAAAAATTTCGTGCGGGATAGAATTCTCTAGCATTCCCAAAATTCCCAAATTTGGAATTTTTCTAACATTCCCAAATTTTTTCAAAAAAAAAATTTTTTTAATTTTTTTGTGTGAAGGTTAACAGTTGTTAACTGATAGTCACCATGGTGTTTGACGCAGAAAAGTTTGCGGCGTCCCCTAATGAGGCACAGTTCCAAGCAATAAAAAGATCGGAACTCTTGATATTGGCCAAACATTTTAACTTGGAGGTCCGAGCTCATATGAAGAAAGCAGAGATGCAGACATTGGTGGGAGAATCTCTGGTGGGACAAGGAACATGGAAAGAGGTAGCCTTTGATTGGTTACCCGAGGAAAATGAAAATGTGGAGCTCTGGAAAATGGAGATGCAACTGCAGAGCCAGGAAAGGTTAAAAGCAGAGGAAAGGAAAGCAGAGAAGGAAAGAGCAGAGGAAAGGAGAGCTGAAAGGGAACTCGAGGAAAGAAGAGTAGAACATGAACGAGAAATCGAGGAGAGAAGAGCAGAGGAAAGGAGAGCTGAAGAAGAAAGAAGAGCAGAGGAAAGAGCAGAGGAAAGGAGAGCCGAAAGGGAGTTAAAGGAACGTGACATGGAGTATCAGAAGGAACTTAAACTCAAGGAGCTGGAATTAATGGGAGAACGGAGAGAAGTAGTATCCATGCCGGCTAGTTCGACAACGAGTCAGAACCTTTGGGATGTTGGAAGGCATGTGAGGCTGGTTCCACCCTTCAATGAAAAGGAGGTAGCCAAGTTTTTTTTACACTTTGAGAAAGTGGATCAAATGCTAAAATGGCCTGTGGGGTCCTGGACTATGTTAGTGCAAAGTGTTCTGGTGGGTAAAGCTCAAGATATCTATTCGGCTTTACCGATGGACCAATGTGCAGATTATGAGATAGTGAAGAAAACCATTCTCAAAGCCTATGAATTGGTCCCTGAAGCTTACCGGCAAAAATTCAGGAATGCCAGGAAGAGGGAGAGTGAGACCCATGTGAAGTTCGCCAGAATGAAGCAAACCATGTTTGATCGGTGGTGTGACTCGAAGGGGATTGGGAAAGACTTCAACCTGTTACGACAATTGATCCTGGTGGAGAAATTCAAACAGTGTGTCCACGCGGACATTAAAGTACATCTGGATGAAAAGAAAGTACCAGAGTTGTATGAGGCAGCAACCGTGGCAGATGACTATGCCTTGACACACAGGATGGGGTTCCACAAACATAACTTCCCGCCTAGAGTTAGCCAGGGGAGTTATGGTAAATCAGGGGCGGAGAACAAATATTCATGGAGGCGGCCGAGAGATGACTATGAGGACAAATCTGATAGCGTGACTTTTAGGGATCAGAAGACTACAGTTCCAAGACAGACTTATCTTCCGGGGGGCCCGAGGCAGACCACGAGTTTTTCCTCCAGGCCTACTTGTACTTTTTGCAAGAAACCTGGGCATTTGATGTCCCAATGTTATGCCCTGAAAAGGAAAAATCAGGAGCGGAGTCAGACTCGTACAACTCCGAATGCATTGGCCAATGCGAGAAATCGTCCTTGGAGGACAGTGCCTTGTGAAGGTTCCCATGCCAAAGTTACAGCATCACAGAACGACCTTGTTCAAGAGGGTTACAAACCTTTTATTTCAGAGGGGTTTGTGTCACTGGATGGAGACTTAACGAACCAGAGACCTGTAAGGGTATTGAGGGACACAGGAGCACATCAATCTTTGATGCTTGAGGGCATTTTGCCATTGTCAGAGAAGACGGCAACTGGTGTTAGTGTTCTTTTACAGGGGGTTGGTGGCTATGTTAAAGCTCCACTTCATGTCATCCATTTAAAGTCTGAGTTGGTGTCAGGACCGGTCACCGTAGGTTTACAAGCCACTCTTCAGGAAGAGTGAATCTCTTTTATTATCGGGAATGATTTGGCCGGTGGTCGAGTTTCTGGTAACCCAATGTTGGTTGAAAAGCCCAGTATGGAAAATAACACCACACAGCTGGAGCAGGAGATTCCGGGTATCTTTCCATCTTGTGCAATGACTCGTGCTATGGGTAGGAAGTGCTCTGAAGGGAAGAAGAAGGTACTGACGTCACGCTTTGCACAGTCACGTCTTGTCAAGTATCCTGAAACTAAGTGTCAACACACACAAGTCATGGATGGAGGCAATGTTGGCAAGCTCTTTGTAGGTGGACTGAACTTCAACACAAGGGAAGATGTTCTGGACTCTGTCTTCGGCAAATATGGACCACTCTTGGAAGTGCTGCTGATAAAAGACAGGGAGACGCAAAAGTCGAGAGGGTTTGGCTTTGTCACGTTTGAAAACCCAAAGGACGCCAAAGATGCAGAAAAGGATTTGAATGGCAAGGATTTGGATGGTCGGACCATAACAGTAAAGAAGGCAGGCCATGGGCGTTGAGGGGGCTACAGAGGAGGAAAACGTGGAGGTAGTTTCAGGGGTGGTGATGGCTTCTGGGGTGGGAGTAGTAGTTTTGGTGGTGGCCACAGTCGAGATTACTATGGAGGCTCCCAGAGTCGAGATTACTATGGAGGCTCCCAGCTCCCAGTTGCAACACGACCACAATAGATTTGCCACTTTTACACACATTTTACAATAGATTCGCCACTTTTACACACATTTTACAATAGATTTGCCATTTTTACACACATTTTACAATAGATTTGTGACTTTAACACACATTTTACAATAGATTCGCCACTTTTACACACATTTTACAATAGATTTACCATTTTTACACACATTTTACCATAGATTTACCATTTTTACACACATTTTACAATAGATTTACCACTTTTACACACATTTTACAATAGATTTTCCACTTTTACACACATTTTACAATAGATTTACCACTTTTACACACATTTTACAATAGATTCGCCACTTTTACACACATTTTACAATAGATTCGCCACTTTTACACACATTTTACCATAGATTTACCATTTTTACACACATTTTACCATAGATTTACCATTTTTACACACATTTTACAATAGATTTGCCACTTTTACACACATTTTACAATAGATTTACCACTTTTACACACATTTTACAATAGATTTACCACTTTTACACACATTTTACAATAGATTTACCATTTTTACACAGATTTTACAATAGATTTACCATTTTTACACACATTTTACAATAGATTTACCATTTTTACACACATTTTACAATAGATTTACCACTGTTACACACATTTTACAATATATTTACCATTTTTACACACATTTTACAATAGATTTACCATTTTTACACACATTTTACAATAGATTTACCATTTTTACACACATTTTACAATAGATTTACCATTTTTACACAGATTTTACAATAGATTTACCATTTTTACACACATTTTACAATAGATTTACCATTTTTACACACATTTTACAATAGATTTACCATTTTTACACAGATTTTACAATAGATTTACCATTTTTACACACATTTTACAATAGATTTACCATTTTTACACACATTTTACAATAGATTTACCATTTTTACACAGATTTTACAATAGATTTACCATTTTTACACACATTTTACAATAGATTTACCATTTTTACACACATTTTACAATAGATTTACCACTGTTACACACATTTTACAATATATTTACCATTTTTACACACATTTTACAATAGATTTACCATTTTTACACACATTTTACCATAGATTTACCATTTTTACACACATTTTACCATATATTTACCATTTTTACACACATTTTACCATAGATTTACCATTTTTACACACATTTTACAATAGATTTACCATTTTTACACACATTTTACAATAGATTTACCATTTTTACACACATTTTACCATAGATTTACCATTTTTACACACATTTTACAATAGATTTACCACTTTTACACACATTTTACAATAGATTTACCACTTTTACACACATTTTGCAATAGATTTACCATTTTTACGCACATTTTACAGTAGATTTACCATTTTTACACACATTTTACCATAGATTTACCATTTTTACACACATTTTACCATAGATTTACCATTTTTACACACATTTTACAATAGATTTACCACTTTTACACACATTTTACAATAGATTTACCACTTTTACACACATTTTACCATAGATTTACCATTTTTACACACATTTTACCATAGATTTACCATTTTTACACACATTTTACAATAGATTTACCACTTTTATGCACATTTCACAATAGATTTACCACTTTTACACACATTTTGCAATAGATTTACCACTTTTACACACATTTTGCAATAGATTTGCTACTTTTACACACATTTTACAATAGATTTACCACTTTTACAAACATTTTACAATGGATTTACCACTTTTACACACATTTTGCAATAGATTTACCATTTCTACACACATTTTACAATAGATTTGCCACTTTGACACACATTTTACAATAGATTTGCCACTTTTACACACATTTTACAATAGATTTACCATTTTTACACACATTTTACAATATATTTACCATTTTTACACACATGTTACAATAGATTTGCCACTTTTACACACATTTTACAATAGATTTGCCACTTTTACACACATTTTACAATAGATTTGCCACTTTTACACACATTTTACAATAGATTTTCCACTTTTACACACATTTTACAATAGATTTGCCACTTTTACACACATTTTATAATAGATTTACCACTTTTACACACATTTTACAATGGATTTACCATTTTCACACACATTTACAATAGATTTGCCACTTTTATACACATTTTACAATAGATTTACCACCTTCACACACATTTTACAATAGATT
Organism: Myxine glutinosa; assembly: GCF_964187855.1. Taxonomy (NCBI): domain Eukaryota; kingdom Metazoa; phylum Chordata; class Myxini; order Myxiniformes; family Myxinidae; genus Myxine; species Myxine glutinosa. The sequence goes on along the minus strand of NC_136262.1, from coordinate 48,983,632 downwards.
TACCACTTTTACACACATTTTACAATAGATTTACCATTTTTACACATTTTACAATAGATTTACCATTTTTACACACATTTTACAATAGATTTGCCACTTTTACACACATTTTACAATAGATTTGCCACTTTTACACACATTTTACCATAGATTTACCATTTTTACACACATTTTACAATAGATTTACCACTTTTACACACGTTTTACAATAGATTTACTACTTTTACACACATTTTACAATAGATTTACCACTTTTACACACATTTTACAATAGATTCGTGACTTTAACACACATTTTACAATAGATTCGCCACTTTTACACACATTTTACAATAGATTTACCATTTTTACACACATTTTACAATAGATTCGTGACTTTAACACACATTTTACAATAGATTCGCCACTTTTACACACATTTTACCATAGATTTACCATTTTTACACACATTTTACAATAGATTTACCACTTTTATACACGTTTTACAATAGATTTACCACTTTTACACACATTTTACAATGGATTCGTGACTTTAACACACATTTTACAATAGATTCGCCACTTTTACACACATTTTACAATAGATTTACCACTTTTACACACATTTTACAATATATTTACCATTTCTACACACATTTTACAATAGATTTGCCACTTTGACACACATTTTACAATAGATTTGCCACTTTTACACACATTTTACAATAGATATGCCATTTTTACAGACATTTTACAATATATTTACCATGTTTACACACATTTTACAATATATTTACCATTTTTACACATTTTACAATAGATTTGCCACTTTTACACACATTTTACAATATATTTACCATTTTTACACACATTTTACAATAGATTTGCCACTTTTACACACATTTTACAATAGATTTGCCAATTTTACACACATTTTACAATAGATTTACCACCTTCACACACATTTTACAATAGATTTACCACTTTTACACACATTTTACAATAGATTTACCATTTTTACACACATTTTACAATAGATTTGCCACTTTTACACACATTTTACAATAGATTTGCCAATTTTACACACATTTTACAATAGATTTACCACCTTCACACACATTTTACAATAGATTTACCACTTTTACACACATTTTACAATAGATTTACCATTTTTACACATTTTACAATAGATTTTTTTTTTTTTTTTTTTTTTTTTTTTTTTGTATACAAGATCGAGGCTCGTGAAAGAGCGAACATTAATCACACAGAAAGACAAACCGACACATAAAACATATAACATCGGGAGCGGTAGACAAGATGGGGAGAGAGGGGGAAGGACACAAACACAACATTTGAGAGCAGGGACCGAGAGACATGGAGACATCGAGAGATCTGAGAGAGGGCGAGGGCTTTGGGGGGGGGGGGGGCATGGGAAGGGGGCGGTGGGAGAGGTATAAAACATATGGACACTGCCAGGACTTCCAGGAAAGAAGTTGGAATTTCAAACAAGGTGGATCTGGGGTGAATTAGCGGGGGTAGAAAAGATCAAGGTTTTGGATGGGGGAAGATAAGAGATGGTGGTGAACAGCTGTTTTAAAGACCTGGAGGGAGGAGTGGGATTGAAGGGAGTGAGGGAGTTTGTTCCAGAGGCGGGAGAAAAGAGGAATGAAAGAGTGAAGGTGAGCAGAGAGCCGAGATTTCGGCAGTTTAACCATCAGAGGGTTGCTGGCAGATCTTGTGCGACCTGTAGGAATATTTGGGGGACAGAGCACAGAGAGAGCTGGGGGTGCAAGGCCGGAGAGGAGTCGGTAGAAGACAGAAAGACCACCTACCTGCCTGCGGTGAGTGAGTGAAAGGCCCTCAGAGATAGCTTCATCGCGGGAGATTCCAATAATTCTGAAAGCTTTGGTTTCAACAGCGTGAAGCCGAGCTAGGTGTGAGGCAGGAGCACCGGCCCATAGGGGAGAACAGTATTCCATTGAGCTGCGGATGAAAGCCTTGTATGTGGTGAGGAGCTCAGGTGTGCCGAGGAAGGACTTCGCACGACGGAGGATGCCCAGTCGGCGACTGGCTTTGGAGGCCAGCTTGGAAATGTGGTTTTCCCAAGAAAGATCATGGCAGATAGTGAGACCCAAAATCTTGAGCGACAGAACTTCTTGGAGAGGATTGTTGAGAAAGTAGATGGGAGGGTTGTCCAGTCGATCTTTTCGGAGAGACATAGTAAGAGTGTGAGATTTGTCAGGATTGAAAGACATGTTCCACTTGTTTGACCAGTCTGTGATTTTGTCCAGGTCTTCAGAGAGTGAGGAGGCAGCAGACTGCCGATCTGAGGGAAGAGGAATGGAGCGGCAGAGAGTGGAGTCATCAGCAAAGAGATAGAGAGGATTTTCGAGAGAGTCAGAGAGATCATTGATGAAGACCAGAAAAAGCACGGGGCCCAGAACACTGCCTTGGGGAACTCCAGCCTGAACAGGAAGAGGAGATGAGAGAAACCCATTCAGGGCCACACGTTGACGACGACTAGAGAGGAAGTCCGCCAGCCATGCGTGGAGATTTCCATGGATACCAAAGGAGGAGAGTTTGGTGAGCAGAGCGGGGTGCCAGACCGTGTCGAAGGCACGTGATATGTCGAGGGAGACAGCTCTAATTTCCTGTTTGGCATTGAGGACCTCCATCCATTGTTGAGACAGCAGAAGCAGCATGTCCAGAGTAGAGTGACCTGGTCTGAAACCAAATTGATGATCAGAGATCAAGCCATTGGAGAAGAGGAAAGATTTTATATCCGAAGCAATGATGGATTCCATGACTTTGCTGATAATTGGGAGAAGGCTGATTGGTCTGTAGTTGCTAGGATCTGTTTTTGCACCTTTTTTGTGCAAAGCTGTGATGTTGGCTGATTTCCAAGCAGATGGCAGTTGACCTTGAGCAAAAGAGAGGGTGAAGAGAACAGAGAGAGGGTGAGATAGAGCAGCAGAGCAGGATTTTAGGACCCGTGGGCTGATGCCGTCGGGTCCAGTTGCAGAATCAGAGTCGAGGGTTGACAGAAACTTTTCCACCTTGTCAGGAGGAAAGGACACGGAGTCCAGGAGCAGCAGGGTATGACTGGGTATGGTGGGTACAGAGAGGGATGGGTTTGGGACACAAGATTTAGAGGCAAACACAGAGTTGAGGCATTCAGCTTTTTCACGTGTGGAGTCAGCTGTGTAGCCGTTTGAGGTAAGGGAGGGGATGGAGGGGGAACAAACACCAGAAACGGATTTGACCAGACGCCACCAGGATTTGGAAGAGGGAGACAGATAAGAGAGTTCGGTCTTGAGAACGGAGAGATATTGTTTCCTGGCTCTCCTGAGGGTGGACACACACTTGTTTCGGGCTTTGTGAAAGGAAATGAGATTTCCTTCCGTTGGATTTGCTTTCCAGGAGACGAAGGCAAGTTGTTTCTGGGCAACAGCCTCACCACAAGATTCCGTGTACCATGGACGGGAGGAAGGGTATGACAACTGAAGACGAGATGGGATAAATCTGTGCATGAGAGAGAGCAATTTACTTTGGAAGAATTCCCAGGATGAGTTGATGTCAGAGGTGGTAGAGATGGGAGACCAGTCCAGATGATTGATGGCTGCTTGAAGACCATGCCAGTTGGCCTGAGTGAAATGCCAGACTCGTCGATGCTGAGCAGGCTCCCTGAGGATGGTCAGAGAGATGTCCACTTTAACAAGGACATGATCAGATGATCCGATCGGAGCAGAAGAAGAGCAGCAGACATTTTCAGGGAAGTTAGTCATTACCAAGTCCAGAAGAGAAGATGTTCCGTTGACTGAGATCCGGGTCGGGAAATTGACAGATTGTGTCAGTCCCAGTGAGTCGCAGAAGTCCTTTGCTGAAGAGCCATGGCTGGTGAGAGAGGTACCCACACCCAGCCAACTGGCATGGTGACAATTGAAATCACCACATATGAGGAAGAGAGAGTTGGGATGAGTAGATAGAAGTTGGTCCATATCATCAGACAGCGAGATGTAGATGGAGTCATCACTGTTTGGTGGACGGTACAACACACATATGAACAAGAGGTGGGAGCGAAGGGGAAGCCGTAGCCAGAGGTATTCCTGGGGGTGAGGTGGAGAGAGTGCAGTGCAGGGCGAGTGAGGAAGAGAGTTTTTGATAAAGATAGCAACCCCGCCTCCAGGACGAGGCTCAGGTCTATCATACCGGAGGAGGGAGTAGCCCGGGAGAGATACTATGGAATCAGAGACATCATAAAGGAGGAAAGTTTCTGTTAAGCAGATCACGTCTGGTTTGACAGAAGCAACCTGTATGGAGAGATCAGTTAAGTTTGAACGAAGGCCCCGGATGTTTGAGGTCCATACCGTTAATGAAGAGGAAGGGGGAGCATCAGATACAGAACAGGGGGGAGGAGGGGTAGGGTAAGATGTGGAAGAGGTGGAAGAGATAGGGAGAGCTGTTGAAGGTGTGTCAGAGATTTCAGAATAGCTCGGAGAAAGGGAAGGATGGGGCGGACAAAAGGTTTGATGGTGATTGGGTGAGCCACAATGAGGTGTTATTTGAGGAGGGGGAAGAGCGAGGCAGAAGGTTGGGGGAGATGGAGGTGAGAGTTTGAAGGGGGAAGAAGCGGGGAGGACGCTTTGAGGAGGGGGAGTGAGAGGGGGGAAATTGAGAAGCAATGAGGGTGGGGAGATTTGAAGGGGAGGGGTGAGGGGGGAGTTTGGGAGGGAAGGGACAAGGGGAGGGATTTGAAAGGGATGGGATATGGGGGAGATTTGGAGGGGAGGGGTGAGGCAGGAGTCTAGGAGGGGAGGGGCGAGGGGGCGTCTTGGCGGGGAGGGGTGAGGGGGTAGTTTAGGAGGGAGGGGGCAAGGGGGGAGATTTGAAAGGGATGGGTGATGGGGAAGATTTGGAGGGGAGAGGTGATGGGGAAGATTTGGAGGGGAGGGTTTATGGGGAAGATTTGGAGGGGAGGGGTGAGATTGGATTTTTGAAAGTGTACGATTTATGGGAAACGAACATTTATTGCAAAATGAGTTTCTTGTGACCTTCGAGTTAAAAATACGTTTAAGGACGCTGGATGGAGGATGGAGTGCAGGAGAGTTTAGGGAATGTAGAAAAAAGGCACTATAGGAGATGGATATTTTTTTTGGGATGAATTGATTTGGTGAGCAAGTCGAAAGCAGCCTTTTAAAGAAGAAGAAGAAAAAGGTGTTATAAAATATGACGGCATACATAACTTGAGGGGAAAGTGTAAACATTGAAGGTTAATGAGTGAAAACTATCTGGGGAAATGGGGGAGAAACACGTGGTCGAAGAACGAACGAACGAATAAGAATGAATAAACGAATGAGAACAGAGAAGGAAATGTATTTTTTTTTATTTTTTTTTATTTTTTTTTTGAGTTGAGATTTACACAAGGAAGTAGGCTATGGGTGAAAAGCCTGGGAATACAGAGAACGAAAGTTATTGGATCACAAACGACGGACCGCTGAGAGAAAAACAAAGCCTCAAGGTTGTACAGTGCACACTGTACAAGGCCTCAAGACACGACACGGCAAACAGACGATCAATTTATGAAAGATAAACACCGAGAAACAACCAAAGTTGCACACAATAACTTCACACACCGAAAGATAAATACAGTTTCGACAAAATACAATTGTGAACAGACTTAACTTCGAAAAACGTGGAGACCGTGTGGAGCTTCGAAAATCCCTCCCACCGTCTCCGAGATCTCGCGAGATCTCCGTTATTTACCATTTTTACACACATTTTACAATAGATTTACCACTTTTACACACATTATACAATAGATTTGCCAATTTTACACACATTTTACAATAGATTTGCCACTTTTACACACATTTTACAATAGATTTGCCATTTTTACAGACATTTTACAATATAAGTACCATTTTTACACACATTTTACAATATATTTGCCACTTTTACACACATTTTACAATAGATTTGCCAATTTTACACACATTTTACAATAGATTTGCCACTTTTACACACATTTTACAATAGATTTACCACTTTTACACACATTTTACAATGGATTTACCACTTTTACACACATTTTACAATAGATTTGCCATTTTTACAGACATTTTACAATATAAGTACCATTTTTACACACATTTTACAATATATTTGCCACTTTTACACACATTTTACAATAGATTTGCCAATTTTACACACATTTTACAATAGATTTGCCACTTTTACACACATTTTACAATAGATTTACCACTTTTACACACATTTTACAATGGATTTACCACTTTTACACACATTTTACAATATATTTACCATTTTTACACACATTTTACAATAGATTTGCCACTTTTACACACATTTTACAATAGATTTGCCAATTTTACACACATTTTACAATAGATTTGCCAATTTTACACACATTTTACAATAGATTTGCCACTTTTACACACATTTTACAATAGATTTGCCACTTTTACACACATTTTACAATAGATTTACCACCTTCACACACATTTTACAATAGATTTACCACTTTTACACACATTTTACAATAGATTTACCATTTTTACACATTTTACAATAGATTTACCATTTTTACACACATTTTACAATAGATTCGCCACTTTTACACACATTTTACAATAGATTTACCATTTTTACACACATTTTACAATAGATTTGCCACTTTTACACACATTTTACAATAGATTTGCCATTTTCACACACATTTTACAATAGATTTGCCTCTTTTACACACATTTTACAATAGATTTGCCTCTTTTACACACATTTTACAATAGATTTGCCACTTTTACACACATTTTACAATAGATTTGCCACTTTTACACACATTTTACAATAGATTTGCCACTTTTACACACATTTTACAATAGATTTGCCACTTTTACACACATTTTACAATAGATTTGCCACTTTTACACACATTTTACAATAGATTTGCCATTTTTACACACATTTTACAATAGATTTGCCACTTTTACACACATTTTACAATAGATTTGCCACTTTTACACACATTTTACAATATATTTGCCACTTTTACACACATTTTACAATAGATTTGCCACTTTTACACACATTTTACAATAGATTTGCCACTTTTACACACATTTTACCATAGATTTGCCACTTTTACACACATTTTACAATAGATTTGCCACTTTTACACACATTTTACAATATATTTGCCACTTTTACACACATTTTACAATAGATTTGCCACTTTTACACACATTTTACAATAAATTTGCCACTTTTACACACATTTTACCATAGATTTGCGACTTTTACACACATTTTACCATAGATTTGCCACTTTTACACACATTTTACAATAGATTTGCCACTTTTACACACATTTAACAATAGATTTGCCACTTTTACACACATTTTACAATAGATTTGCCACTTTTACACACATTTTACAATAGATTTGCCATTTTTACACACATTTTACAATAGATTTGCCACTTTTACACACATTTTACAATAGATTTGCCATTTTTACACACATTTTACAATAGATTTGCCACTTTTACACACATTTTACAATAGATTTGCCACTTTTACACACATTTTACAATAGATTTGCCACTTTTACACACATTTTACCATAGATTTGCCACTTTTACACACATTTTACAATAGATTTGCCACTTTTACACACATTTTACACTAGATTTGCCAATTTTACACACATTTTACACTAGATTTGCCACTTTTACACACATTTTACAATAGATTTACCATTTTTACACACATTTTACAATAGATTTACCATATTTAAACACATTTTACAATAGATTTACCATTTTTACACACATTTTACCAGAGATTTACCACTTTTACACACATTTTACAATAGATTTACCATTTTACCATAGATTTACCATTTTTACACACATTTTACCATAGATTTAACATTTTTACACACATTTTACAATAGATTTACCATTTTTACACACATTTTACCATAGATTTAACATTTTTACACACATTTTACAATATATTTGCCACTTTTACACACATTTTACACTAGATTTGCCACTTTTACACACATTTTACAATAGATTTACCATTTTTACACACATTTTACCATAGATTTACCATTTTTACACACATTTTACTATAGATTTACCATTTTTACACACATTTTACCATAGATTTACCATTTTTACACACATTTTACCATAGATTTCCCACTTTTACACACATTTTACAAAAGATTTACAACTTTTACGCACATTTTACAATAGATTTACCACTTTTACACACATTTTACAATAGATTTACCACTTTTGCACACATTTTACATCAGATTTACCACTTTTACACACATTTTACAATAGATTTACCATTTTTACACACATTTTACAATAGATTTACCATTTTTACACACATTTTACAATAGATTTACCATTTTTACACAGATTTTACAATAGATTTACCATTTTTACACAGATTTTACAATAGATTTACCATTTTTACACAGATTTTACAATAGATTTGCCACTTTTACACACATTTTACAATAGATTTGCCATTTTTACACACATTTTACAATAGATTTGCCACTTTTCCACACATTTTACAATAGATTTACCACTTTTACACACATTTTACAATAGATTTACCACTTTTACACACATTTTACAATAGATTTACCACTTTTACACACATTTTACAATAGATTTACCACTTTTACACACATTTTACAATAGATTTACCACTTTTGCACACATTTTACAATAGATTTACCATTTTTACACACATTTTACAATAGATTTACCATTTTTACACACATTTTAAAATAGATTTTCCACTTTACACACATTTTACAATAGATTTACCATTTTTACACATTTTACAATAGATTTACCACTTTTACACACATTTTACAATAGATTTACCACTTTTACACACATTTTACAATAGATTTGCCATTTTTACACACGTTTTACAATAGATTTACTACTTTTACACACATTTTACAATAGATTTACCACTTTTACACACATTTTACAATAGATTTACCACTTTTACACACATTTTACAATAGATTTGCCACTTTTACACACATTTTACCATAGATTTGCCACTTTTACACACATTTTACAATAGATTTGCCACTTTTACACACATTTTACAATATATTTGCCACTTTTACACACATTTTACAATAGATTTGCCACTTTTACACACATTTTACAATAAATTTGCCACTTTTACACACATTTTACCATAGATTTGCGACTTTTACACACATTTTACCATAGATTTGCCACTTTTACACACATTTTACAATAGATTTGCCACTTTTACACACATTTAACAATAGATTTGCCACTTTTACACACATTTTACAATAGATTTGCCACTTTTACACACATTTTACAATAGATTTGCCATTTTTACACACATTTTACAATAGATTTGCCACTTTTACACACATTTTACAATAGATTTGCCATTTTTACACACATTTTACAATAGATTTGCCACTTTTACACACATTTTACAATAGATTTGCCACTTTTACACACATTTTACAATAGATTTGCCACTTTTACACACATTTTACCATAGATTTGCCACTTTTACACACATTTTACAATAGATTTGCCACTTTTACACACATTTTACACTAGATTTGCCAATTTTACACTAGATTTGCCACTTTTACACACATTTTACAATAGATTTACCATTTTTACACACATTTTACAATAGATTTACCATTTTTACACACATTTTACAATAGATTTACCATATTTAAACACATTTTACAATAGATTTACCATTTTTACACACATTTTACCAGAGATTTACCACTTTTACACACATTTTACAATAGATTTACCATTTTACCATAGATTTACCATTTTTACACACATTTTACCATAGATTTAACATTTTTACACACATTTTACAATAGATTTACCATTTTTACACACATTTTACCATAGATTTAACATTTTTACACACATTTTACAATATATTTGCCACTTTTACACACATTTTACACTAGATTTGCCACTTTTACACACATTTTACAATAGATTTACCATTTTTACACACATTTTACCATAGATTTACCATTTTTACACACATTTTACTATAGATTTACCATTTTTACACACATTTTACCATAGATTTACCATTTTTACACACATTTTACCATAGATTTCCCACTTTTACACACATTTTACAAAAGATTTACAACTTTTACGCACATTTTACAATAGATTTACCACTTTTACACACATTTTACAATAGATTTACCACTTTTGCACACATTTTACATCAGATTTACCACTTTTACACACATTTTACAATAGATTTACCATTTTTACACACATTTTACAATAGATTTACCATTTTTACACACATTTTACAATAGATTTACCATTTTTACACAGATTTTACAATAGATTTACCATTTTTACACAGATTTTACAATAGATTTACCATTTTTACACAGATTTTACAATAGATTTGCCACTTTTACACACATTTTACAATAGATTTGCCATTTTTACACACATTTTACAATAGATTTGCCACTTTTCCACACATTTTACAATAGATTTACCACTTTTACACACATTTTACAATAGATTTACCACTTTTACACACATTTTACAATAGATTTACCACTTTTACACACATTTTACAATAGATTTACCACTTTTGCACACATTTTACAATAGATTTACCATTTTTACACACATTTTACAATAGATTTACCATTTTTACACACATTTTAAAATAGATTTTCCACTTTACACACATTTTACAATAGATTTACCATTTTTACACATTTTACAATAGATTTACCACTTTTACACACATTTTACAATAGATTTACCACTTTTACACACATTTTACAATAGATTTGCCATTTTTACACACGTTTTACAATAGATTTACTACTTTTACACACATTTTACAATAGATTTACCACTTTTACACACATTTTACAATAGATTTACCACTTTTACACACGTTTTACAATAGATTTACTACTTTTACACACATTTTACAATAGATTTACCACTTTTACACACATTTTACAATAGATTCGTGACTTTAACACACATTTTACAATAGATTCGCCACTTTTACACACATTTTACCATAGATTTACCATTTTTACACACATTTTACAATAGATTTACCACTTTTACACACGTTTTACAATAGATTTACCACTTTTACACACATTTTACAATAGATTCGTGACTTTAACACACATTTTACAATAGATTCGCCACTTTTACACACATTTTACAATAGATTTACCACTTTTACACACATTTTACAATATATTTACCATTTCTACACACATTTTACAATAGATTTGCCACTTTGACACACATTTTACAATAGATATGCCATTTTTACAGACATTTTACAATATATTTACCATGTTTACACACATTTTACAATATATTTACCATTTTTACACATTTTACAATAGAATTGCCACTTTTACACACATTTTACAGTAGATTTGCCAATTTTACACACATTTTACAATATATTTACCATTTTTACACACATTTTACAATAGATTTGCCACTTTTACACACATTTTACAATAGATTTGCCAATTTTACACACATTTTACAATATATTTACCACCTTCACACACATTTTACAATAGATTTGCCACTTTTACACACATTTTACAATAGATTTACCACCTTCACACACATTTTACAATAGATTTACCACTTTTACACACATTTTACAATAGATTTACCATTTTTACACATTTTACAATAGATTTACCATTTTTACACACATTTTACAATAGATTCGCCACTTTTACACACATTTTACAATAGATTTACCATTTTTACACACATTTTACAATAGATTTGCCACTTTTACACACATTTTACAATAGATTTGCCATTTTCACACACATTTTACAATAGATTTGCCTCTTTTACACACATTTTACAATAGATTTGCCTCTTTTACACACATTTTACAATAGATTTGCCACTTTTACACACATTTTACAATAGATTTGCCACTTTTACACACATTTTACAATAGATTTGCCACTTTTACACACATTTTACAATAGATTTGCCACTTTTACACACATTTTACAATAGATTTGCCACTTTTACACACATTTTACAATAGATTTGCCATTTTTACACACATTTTACAATAGATTTGCCACTTTTACACACATTTTACAATAGATTTGCCACTTTTACACACATTTTACAATATATTTGCCACTTTTACACACATTTTACAATAGATTTGCCACTTTTACACACATTTTACAATAGATTTGCCACTTTTACACACATTTTACCATAGATTTGCCACTTTTACACACATTTTACAATAGATTTGCCACTTTTACACACATTTTACAATATATTTGCCACTTTTACACACATTTTACAATAGATTTGCCACTTTTACACACATTTTACAATAAATTTGCCACTTTTACACACATTTTACCATAGATTTGCGACTTTTACACACATTTTACCATAGATTTGCCACTTTTACACACATTTTACAATAGATTTGCCACTTTTACACACATTTAACAATAGATTTGCCACTTTTACACACATTTTACAATAGATTTGCCACTTTTACACACATTTTACAATAGATTTGCCATTTTTACACACATTTTACAATAGATTTGCCACTTTTACACACATTTTACAATAGATTTGCCATTTTTACACACATTTTACAATAGATTTGCCACTTTTACACACATTTTACAATAGATTTGCCACTTTTACACACATTTTACAATAGATTTGCCACTTTTACACACATTTTACCATAGATTTGCCACTTTTACACACATTTTACAATAGATTTGCCACTTTTACACACATTTTACACTAGATTTGCCAATTTTACACACATTTTACACTAGATTTGCCACTTTTACACACATTTTACAATAGATTTACCATTTTTACACACATTTTACAATAGATTTACCATATTTAAACACATTTTACAATAGATTTACCATTTTTACACACATTTTACCATAGATTTACCACTTTTACACACATTTTACAATAGATTTACCATTTTACCATAGATTTACCATTTTTACACACATTTTACCATAGATTTAACATTTTTACACACATTTTACAATAGATTTACCATTTTTACACACATTTTACCATAGATTTAACATTTTTACACACATTTTACAATATATTTGCCACTTTTACACACATTTTACACTAGATTTGCCACTTTTACACACATTTTACAATAGATTTACCATTTTTACACACATTTTACCATAGATTTACCATTTTTACACACATTTTACGATAGATTTACCATTTTTACACACATTTTACCATAGATTTACCATTTTTACACACATTTTACCATAGATTTCCCACTTTTACACACATTTTACAAAAGATTTACAACTTTTACGCACATTTTACAATAGATTTACCACTTTTACACACATTTTACAATAGATTTACCACTTTTGCACACATTTTACATCAGATTTACCACTTTTACACACATTTTACAATAGATTTACCATTTTTACACACATTTTACAATAGATTTACCATTTTTACACACATTTTACAATAGATTTACCATTTTTACACAGATTTTACAATAGATTTACCATTTTTACACAGATTTTACAATAGATTTACCATTTTTACACAGATTTTACAATAGATTTGCCACTTTTACACACATTTTACAATAGATTTGCCATTTTTACACACATTTTACAATAGATTTGCCACTTTTCCACACATTTTACAATAGATTTACCACTTTTACACACATTTTACAATAGATTTACCACTTTTACACACATTTTACAATAGATTTACCACTTTTACACACATTTTACAATAGATTTACCACTTTTACACACATTTTACAATAGATTTACCACTTTTACACACATTTTACAATAGATTTACCACTTTTGCACACATTTTACAATAGATTTACCATTTTTACACACATTTTACAATAGATTTACCATTTTTACACACATTTTAAAATAGATTTTCCACTTTACACACATTTTACAATAGATTTACCATTTTTACACATTTTACAATAGATTTACCACTTTTACACACATTTTACAATAGATTTACCACTTTTACACACATTTTACAATAGATTTGCCATTTTTACACACGTTTTACAATAGATTTACTACTTTTACACACATTTTACAATAGATTTACCACTTTTACACACATTTTACAATAGATTTACCACTTTTACACACGTTTTACAATAGATTCACTACTTTTACACACATTTTACAATAGATTTACCACTTTTACACACATTTTACAATAGATTCGTGACTTTAACACACATTTTACAATAGATTCGCCACTTTTACACACATTTTACAATAGATTTACCATTTTTACACACATTTTACAATAGATTCGTGACTTTAACACACATTTTACAATAGATTCGCCACTTTTACACACATTTTACCATAGATTTACCATTTTTACACACATTTTACAATAGATTTACCACTTTTATACACGTTTTACAATAGATTTACCACTTTTACACACATTTTACAATAGATTCGTGACTTTAACACACATTTTACAATAGATTCGCCACTTTTACACACATTTTACAATAGATTTACCACTTTTACACACATTTTACAATATATTTACCATTTCTACACACATTTTACAATAGATTTGCCACTTTGACACACATTTTACAATAGATATGCCATTTTTACAGACATTTTACAATATATTTACCATGTTTACACACATTTTACAATATATTTACCATTTTTACACATTTTACAATAGAATTGCCACTTTTACACACATTTTACAGTAGATTTGCCAATTTTACACACATTTTACAATATATTTACCATTTTTACACACATTTTACAATAGATTTGCCACTTTTACACACATTTTACAATAGATTTGCCAATTTTACACACATTTTACAATATATTTACCACCTTCACACACATTTTACAATAGATTTACCACTTTTACACACATTTTACAATAGATTTACCATTTTTACACATTTTACAATAGATTTACCATTTTCACACACATTTTACAATAGATTTACCACTTTTACACACATTATACAATAGATTTGCCAATTTTACACACATTTTACAATAGATTTGCCACTTTTACACACATTTTACAATAGATTTGCCATTTTTACAGACATTTTACAATATAAGTACCATTTTTACACACATTTTACAATATATTTGCCACTTTTACACACATTTTACAATAGATTTGCCAATTTTACACACATTTTACAATAGATTTGCCACTTTTACACACATTTTACAATAGATTTGCCAATTTTACACACATTTTACAATAGATTTGCCAATTTTACACACATTTTACAATAGATTTACCAATTTTACACACATTTTACAATAGATTTACCACCTTCACACACATTTTACAATAGATTTACCACTTTTACACACATTTTACAATAGATTTACCATTTTTACACATTTTACAATAGATTTACCATTTTTACACACATTTTACAATAGATTTGCCACTTTTACACACATTATACAATAGATTTGCCAATTTTACACACATTTTACAATAGATTTGCCACTTTTACACACATTTTACAATAGATTTGCCATTTTTACAGACATTTTACAATATAAGTACCATTTTTACACACATTTTACAATATATTTGCCACTTTTACACACATTTTACAATAGATTTGCCAATTTTACACACATTTTACAATAGATTTGCCACTTTTACACACATTTTACAACAGATTTACCACTTTTACACACATTTTACAATGGATTTACCACTTTTACACACATTTTACAATATATTTGCCTCTTTTACACACATTTTACAATAGATTTGCCACTTTTACACACATTTTACAATAGATTTGCCACTTTTACACACATTTTACAATAGATTTACCACTTTTGCACACATTTTACATCAGATTTACCACTTTTACACACATTTTACAATAGATTTACCATTTTTACACACATTTTACAACAGATTTACCATTTTTACACACATTTTACAATAGATTTACCATTTTACACACATTTTACAATATATTTGCCACTTTTACACACATTTTACAATATATTTGCCACTTTTACACACATTTTACACTAGATTTGCCACTTTTACACACATTTTACAATAGATTTGCCACTTTTACACACATTTTACAATAGATTTACCATTTTTACACACATTTTACAATAGATTTACCATTTTTACACACATTTTACCATAGATTTACCATTTTTACACACATTTTACCATAGATTTACCACTTTTACACACATTTTACAATAGATTTACCATTTTACCATAGATTTACCATTTTTACACACATTTTACCATAGATTTACCACTTTTACACACATTTTACAATAGATTTACCATTTTACCATAGATTTACCATTTTTACACACATTTTACCATCGATTTACCATTTTTACACACATTTTACAATATATTTGCCACTTTTACACACATTTTACACTAGATTTGCCACTTTTACACACATTTTACAATAGATTTACCATTTTTACACACATTTTACCATAGATTTACCATTTCTACACACATTTTACCATAGATTTACCATTTTTACACACATTTTACCATAGATTTACCATTTTTACACACATTTTACCATAGATTTCCCACTTTTACACACATTTTACAAAAGATTTACAACTTTTACGCACATTTTACAATAGATTTACCACTTTTACACACATTTTACAATAGATTTACCACTTTTGCACACATTTTACATCAGATTTACCACTTTTACACACATTTTACAATAGATTTACCATTTTTACACACATTTTACAACAGATTTACCACCTTCACACACATTTTACAATAGATTTACCACTTTTACACACATTTTACAATAGATTTACCATTTTTACACATTTTACAATAGATTTACCATTTTCACACACATTTTACAATAGATTTACCACTTTTACACACATTATACAATAGATTTGCCAATTTTACACACATTTTACAATAGATTTGCCACTTTTACACACATTTTACACTAGATTTGCCACTTTTACACACATTTTACAATAGATTTACCATTTTTACACACATTTTACCATAGATTTACCATTTCTACACACATTTTACCATAGATTTACCATTTTTACACACATTTTACCATAGATTTACCATTTTTACACACATTTTACCATAGATTTCCCACTTTTACACACATTTTACAAAAGATTTACAACTTTTACGCACATTTTACAATAGATTTACCACTTTTACACACATTTTACAATAGATTTACCACTTTTGCACACATTTTACATCAGATTTACCACTTTTACACACATTTTACAATATATTTACCATTTTTACACACATTTTACAATATATTTACCACCTTCACACACATTTTACAATAGATTTACCACTTTTACACACATTTTACAATAGATTTACCATTTTTACACATTTTACAATAGATTTACCATTTTCACACACATTTTACAATAGATTTACCACTTTTACACACATTATACAATAGATTTGCCAATTTTACACACATTTTACAATAGATTTGCCACTTTTACACACATTTTACAATAGATTTGCCATTTTTACAGACATTTTACAATATAAGTACCATTTTTACACACATTTTACAATATATTTGCCACTTTTACACACATTTTACAATAGATTTGCCAATTTTACACACATTTTACAATAGATTTGCCACTTTTACACACATTTTACAATAGATTTACCACTTTTACACACATTTTACAATGGATTTACCACTTTTACACACATTTTACAATATATTTACCATTTTTACACACATTTTACAATAGATTTGCCACTTTTACACACATTTTACAATAGATTTGCCAATTTTACACACATTTTACAATAGATTTGCCAATTTTACACACATTTTACAATAGATTTACCATTTTTACACATTTTACAATAGATTTACCATTTTCACACACATTTTACAATAGATTTACCAATTTTACACACATTTTACAATAGATTTACCACCTTCACACACATTTTACAATAGATTTACCACTTTTACACACATTTTACAATAGATTTACCATTTTTACACATTTTACAATAGATTTACCATTTTTACACACATTTTACAATATATTTGCCACTTTTACACACATTTTACAATAGATTTGCCAATTTTACACACATTTTACAATAGATTTGCCACTTTTACACACATTTTACAATAGATTTACCACTTTTACACACATTTTACAATGGATTTACCACTTTTACACACATTTTACAATATATTTACCATTTTTACACACATTTTACAATAGATTTGCCACTTTTACACACATTTTACAATAGATTTGCCAATTTTACACACATTTTACAATAGATTTGCCAATTTTACACACATTTTACAATATATTTACCATTTTTACACACATTTTACAATAGATTTGCCACTTTTACACACATTTTACAATAGATTTGCCAATTTTACACACATTTTACAATAGATTTACCACCTTCACACACATTTTACAATAGATTTACCACTTTTACACACATTTTACAATAGATTTACCATTTTTACACATTTTACAATAGATTTACCATTTTTACACACATTTTACAATAGATTTACCACTTTTACACACATTATACAATAGATTTGCCAATTTTACACACATTTTACAATAGATTTGCCACTTTTACACACATTTTACAATAGATTTGCCATTTTTACAGACATTTTACAATATAAGTACCATTTTTACACACATTTTACAATATATTTGCCACTTTTACACACATTTTACAATAGATTTGCCAATTTTACACACATTTTACAATAGATTTGCCACTTTTACACACATTTTACAACAGATTTACCACTTTTACACACATTTTACAATGGATTTACCACTTTTACACACATTTTACAATATATTTGCCTCTTTTACACACATTTTACAATAGATTTGCCACTTTTACACACATTTTACAATAGATTTGCCACTTTTACACACATTTTACAATAGATTTACCACTTTTGCACACATTTTACATCAGATTTACCACTTTTACACACATTTTACAATAGATTTACCATTTTTACACACATTTTACAACAGATTTACCATTTTTACACACATTTTACAATAGATTTACCATTTTTACACACATTTTACAATATATTTGCCACTTTTACACACATTTTACAATATATTTGCCACTTTTACACACATTTTACACTAGATTTGCCACTTTTACACACATTTTACAATAGATTTACCATTTTTACACACATTTTACAATAGATTTACCATATTTAAACACATTTTACAATAGATTTACCATTTTTACACACATTTTACCATAGATTTACCACTTTTACACACATTTTACAATAGATTTACCATTTTACCATAGATTTACCATTTTTACACACATTTTACCATAGATTTAACATTTTTACACACATTTTACAATAGATTTACCATTTTTACACACATTTTACCATCGATTTACCATTTTTACACACATTTTACAATATATTTGCCACTTTTACACACATTTTACACTAGATTTGCCACTTTTACACACATTTTACAATAGATTTACCATTTTTACACACATTTTACCATAGATTTACCATTTCTACACACATTTTACCATAGATTTACCATTTTTACACACATTTTACCATAGATTTACCATTTTTACACACATTTTACCATAGATTTCCCACTTTTACACACATTTTACAAAAGATTTACAACTTTTACGCACATTTTACAATAGATTTACCACTTTTACACACATTTTACAATAGATTTACCACTTTTGCACACATTTTACATCAGATTTACCACTTTTACACACATTTTACAATAGATTTACCATTTTTACACACATTTTACAACAGATTTACCATTTTTACACACATTTTACAATAGATTTACCATTTTTACACAGATTTTACAATAGATTCGCCATTTTTACACACATTTTACAATAGATTTACCATTTTTACACACATTTTACAATAGATTTGCCACTTTTACACACATTTTACAATAGATTTGCCATTTTCACACACATTTTACAATAGATTTGCCATTTTCACACACATTTTACAATAGATTTGCCTCTTTTACACACAATTTACAATAGATTTGCCTCTTTTACACACATTTTACAATAGATTTGCCACTTTTACACACATTTTACAATAGATTTGCCACTTTTACACACATTTTACAATAGATTTGCCACTTTTACACACATTTTACAATAGATTTGCCACTTTTACACACATTTTACAATAGATTTGCCACTTTTACACACATTTTACAATAGATTTGCCACTTTTACACACATTTTACAATAGATTTGCCACTTTTACACACATTTTACAATATATTTGCCACTTTTACACACATTTTACAATATATTTGCCACTTTTACACACATTTTACAATAGATTTGCCACTTTTACACACATTTTACAATAGATTTGCCACTTTTACACACATTTTACAATAGATTTGCCACTTTTACACACATTTTACAATATATTTGCCACTTTTACACACATTTTACAATATATTTGCCACTTTTACACATTTTACAATATATTTGCCAATTTTACACACATTTTACACTAGATTTGCCACTTTTACACACATTTTACAATAGATTTACCATTTTTACACACATTTTACAATAGATTTACCATATTTAAACACATTTTACAATAGATTTACCATTTTTACACACATTTTACCATAGATTTACCACTTTTACACACATTTTACAATAGATTTACCATTTTACCATAGATTTACCATTTTTACACACATTTTACCATAGATTTAACATTTTTACACACATTTTACAATAGATTTACCATTTTTACACACATTTTACCATCGATTTACCATTTTTACACACATTTTACAATATATTTGCCACTTTTACACACATTTTACACTAGATTTGCCACTTTTACACACATTTTACAATAGATTTACCATTTTTACACACATTTTACCATAGATTTACCATTTCTACACACATTTTACCATAGATTTACCATTTTTACACACATTTTACCATAGATTTACCATTTTTACACACATTTTACCATAGATTTCCCACTTTTACACACATTTTACAATAGATTTACCATTTTTACACACATTTTACCATCGATTTACCATTTTTACACACATTTTACAATATATTTGCCACTTTTACACACATTTTACACTAGATTTGCCACTTTTACACACATTTTACAATAGATTTACCATTTTTACACACATTTTACCATAGATTTACCATTTCTACACACATTTTACTATAGATTTACCATTTTTACACACATTTTACCATAGATTTACCATTTTTACACACATTTTACCATAGATTTCCCACTTTTACACACATTTTACAAAAGATTTACAACTTTTACGCACATTTTACAATAGATTTACCACTTTTACACACATTTTACAATAGATTTACCACTTTTGCACACATTTTACATCAGATTTACCACTTTTACACACATTTTACAATAGATTTACCATTTTTACACACATTTTACAACAGATTTACCATTTTTACACACATTTTACAATAGATTTACCATTTTTACACAGATTTTACAATAGATTCGCCATTTTTACACACATTTTACAATAGATTTACCATTTTTACACACATTTTACAATAGATTTGCCACTTTTACACACATTTTACAATAGATTTGCCATTTTCACACACATTTTACAATAGATTTGCCATTTTCACACACATTTTACAATAGATTTGCCTCTTTTACACACAATTTACAATAGATTTGCCTCTTTTACACACATTTTACAATAGATTTGCCACTTTTACACACATTTTACAATAGATTTGCCACTTTTACACACATTTTACAATAGATTTGCCACTTTTACACACATTTTACAATAGATTTGCCACTTTTACACACATTTTACAATAGATTTGCCACTTTTACACACATTTTACAATAGATTTGCCACTTTTACACACATTTTACAATAGATTTGCCACTTTTACACACATTTTACAATATATTTGCCACTTTTACACACATTTTACAATATATTTGCCACTTTTACACACATTTTACAATAGATTTGCCACTTTTACACACATTTTACAATAGATTTGCCACTTTTACACACATTTTACAATAGATTTGCCACTTTTACACACATTTTACAATATATTTGCCACTTTTACACACATTTTACAATATATTTGCCACTTTTACACATTTTACAATATATTTGCCAATTTTACACACATTTTACACTAGATTTGCCACTTTTACACACATTTTACAATAGATTTACCATTTTTACACACATTTTACAATAGATTTACCATATTTAAACACATTTTACAATAGATTTACCATTTTTACACACATTTTACCATAGATTTACCACTTTTACACACATTTTACAATAGATTTACCATTTTACCATAGATTTACCATTTTTACACACATTTTACCATAGATTTAACATTTTTACACACATTTTACAATAGATTTACCATTTTTACACACATTTTACCATCGATTTACCATTTTTACACACATTTTACAATATATTTGCCACTTTTACACACATTTTACACTAGATTTGCCACTTTTACACACATTTTACAATAGATTTACCATTTTTACACACATTTTACCATAGATTTACCATTTCTACACACATTTTACCATAGATTTACCATTTTTACACACATTTTACCATAGATTTACCATTTTTACACACATTTTACCATAGATTTCCCACTTTTACACACATTTTACAAAAGATTTACAACTTTTACGCACATTTTACAATAGATTTACCACTTTTACACACATTTTACAATAGATTTACCACTTTTGCACACATTTTACATCAGATTTACCACTTTTACACACATTTTACAATAGATTTACCATTTTTACACACATTTTACAACAGATTTACCATTTTTACACACATTTTACAATAGATTTACCATTTTTACACAGATTTTACAATAGATTTACCATTTTTACACACATTTTACAATAGATTTGCCACTTTTACACACATTTTACAATAGATTTGCCATTTTTACACACATTTTACAATAGATTTGCCACTTTTCCACACATTTTACAATAGATTTACCACTTTTACACACATTTTACAATAGATTTACCACTTTTACACACATTTTACAATAGATTTACCACTTTTACACACATTTTACAATAGATTTACCACTTTTACACACATTTTACAATAGATTTACCACTTTTACACACATTTTACAATAGATTTACCACTTTTGCACACATTTTACAATAGATTTACCATTTTTACACACATTTTACAATAGATTTACCATTTTTACACACATTTTACAATAGATTTTCCACTTTACACACATTTTACAATAGATTTACCATTTTTACACATTTTACAATAGATTTACCACTTTTACACACATTTTACAATAGATTTACCACTTTTACACACATTTTACAATAGATTTGCCATTTTTACACACATTTTACAATAGATTTGCCACTTTTACACACATTTTACAATAGATTTACCACTTTTACACACATTTTACAATAGATTTACCATTTTTACACACATTTTACAATAGATTTACCATTTTTACACACATTTTACAATAGATTTACCACTTTTACACACATTTTACAATAGATTTATTTGTTTATTTATTTATTTATTTTTTATTTTTTATTTTTGTATACAAGATCGAGGCTCGTGAAAGAGCTAACATTAATCACACAAAAAGACAAACCGACACACAAAACACAAAAAACAAGGGGAGCGGTAGACAAGATGGGGAGAGAGGGGGAAGGACACAAACACAACGTTTGAGAGCAGGGACATCGGGAGGACTTGGGGGGGAGGTGGGAGAGGAATAAAACATATGAACACTGCAAGGACTCTGGGGTGAATTACCGGGGGTAGAAAAGATCAAGGTTTTCGATGGGGGAAGATAAGAGATGGTGGTGAACAGCTGTTTTAAAGACCTGGACGGAGGAGTGGGATTGAAGGGAGTGGGGGAGTTTGTTCCAGAGGCGGGAGAAAAGGGGAATTGAAAGAGTGAAGGTGAGCAGAGAGCCTAGACTTTGGCAGTTTAACCATAAGAGGGTTGCAGGCAGATCTTGTGCGACCTGAAGGAATATTGGGGGGACAGAGCACAGAGAGAGCTGGGGGAGCAAGGCCGGAGAGGAGTCGGTAGAAGACAGAAAGACCACCAACCTGCCTGCGGTGAGTGAGTGAAAGGCCCTCGGAGTTGACTACATCGCAGGAGATTCCAATGATTCTGAAAGCTTTGGCCTCAACAGCGTGAAGCCGAGCAAGGTGTGAGGCAGGAGCACCAGCCCAGAGGGGGGAACAGTATTCCATTGAGCTGCGGATGAAAGCCTTGTATGTGGTGAGGAGCTCAGGTGTGCCAAGGAAGGACTTCGCACGACAGAGGATGCCCAGTCGGCGACTGGCTTTGGAGGCCAGCTTGGAAATATGGTTTTCCCAAGAAAGATCATGGCAGATAGTGAGACCCAAAAGCTTGAGCGACAGAACTTCTTGGAGAGGATTGTTGAGAAAGTAGATGGGATGGTTGTCCAGTCGGTCCTTTCGGAGAGACATTGTAAGAGTGTGAGATTTGTCAGGATTGAAAGACATGTTCCACTTGTTTGACCAGTCTGTGATTTGTCCAGGTCTGCAGAGAGTGAGGAGGCTGCAGACTGCCGATCTGAGGGATGAGGAATGGAGCGGCAGATAGTGGAGTCATCAGCAGAGATAGAGAGGATTTTCCAGAGAGGCGGAGAGGTCATTGATGAAGACCAGAAATAGCACAGGGCCCAGAACACAACCTTGGGGAACTCCAGCCAGAACAGGAAGGGAAGATGAGAGAAATGCATTCAGGGCCACACGTTGCCTACGACCAGAGAGGAAATCCGCAAGCCATGAGTGGAGATTTCCCTGAATACCATAGGAGGTGAGTTTGGTGAGCAGAGCTGGGTGCCAGACCGTATCGAAGGCACGTGATATGTCAAGTGAGACAGCTCTGATTTCCTGTTTGGCATTGAGGACCTCCATCCATTGTTGAGACAGTAGAAGCAACATGTCCAGAGTAGAATGACCTGGTCTGAATCCAAATTGATGATCAGAGATCAAGCCATTGGAGAAGAGGAAGGATTTGATATCTGAAGCAATGATGGATTCCATGACTTTGCTGATAATTGGGAGCAGGCTGATTGGATGTAGTTGCAAGGATCTGTTTTTGCACCTTTTTGTGTAAAGCGGTTATGTTTGCTGATTTCCAAGATGCTGGCAGATGACCTTGAGCAAAAGAGAGGGTGAAAAGAACAGAGAGAGGGTGAGATAGAGCGGCAGAGCAGGATTTTAGGACCCGAGGGCTGATGCCATCTGGTCCAGTTGCAGAATCAGAGTCGAGGTTTGATAAAAACTTCTCCACCTTGTCAGGAGAGAAGGACACAGAGTCCAGGAGCAGTTGGGTTCGACTGGGAAAGGTGGGAACAGAGAGAGATGGGTTTGGGACACAAGATTTTGAGGCAAACACAGAGTTGAGGCATTCGGCTTTGTCACGTGCGGTGTCAACTGTGTAGCCATTTGAGGTAAGGGAGGGGATGGAGGGGGAACAAACACCAGAAACGGATTTTACCAGACGCCACCAGGATTTGGAGGAAGGAGACAGGTTTGAGAGTTCAATCTTGAGTGTGGAGAGATAGTGTTTCCTGGCACTCCTGAGGGTAGAAACACACTTGTTTCGAGCTTGGTGGAAGGAATTGAGATTGCCTTCAGTTGGATTTGCCTTCCAAGACGCAAAGGCAAGTTGTTTCAGGGCAACTGCCTCACCACAAGATTCAGTGTACCATGGACGGGAGGAAGGGGAAGACAACTGAAGACGAGATGGGATAAATCTGTGCATGAGAGAGAGCAGTTTGTTTTGGAAGAATTCCCAGGAAGAATTGATGTCAGAGGCATTAGAGATGGGAGACCAGTCCAGTTGATTGATGGCTGCTTGCAGACCGTGCCAGTCGGCCTGAGTGAAATGCCAGACTCGTCGGCGCTGAGGAGGCTCTCTGAGAATGGCCAGTGAGATGTCCACTTTAACAAGCACATGATCAGAAGAACCGATTGGAGCAGAAGAAGAGCAGCAGACATTTGCAGGGAAGTTAGTCATAACCAAGTCCAGAAGAGAAGATACTCCATTGACTGAGATCCGGGTCGGGAAATTGACAGATTGTGTCAGTCCCAATGAGTCGCAGAAGTCCTTTGCTGAGGTGCCATGGCTGGTGAGAGATGAACCCACACCCAGCCAGCTGGCATGATGACAGTTGAAGTCACCACATATGAGGAAGAGAGAGTTTGGATGAGTTGATAGAAGTTGGTCCATGTTGTCTGACAGAGAAATGTAAATGGAGTCATCACTGTTTGGAGGACGGTACAGAACACATATGAACAAAAGGTGGGAGTGGAGAGGAAGCCATAGCCAGAGGTACTCCTGTGGGTGGGGTGGAGAGAGGGCAGTGCAGGGAGAGTGAGGAAGAGAGTTTTTGATAAAGATAGCCACCCCACCACCAGGACGAGGATCAGGTCTATCGTACCGGAGGAGTGAGTAACCAGGAAGAGATATTAAGGAATCGGAGACATCTGGAAGGAGGAAAGTTTCTGTTAAGCATATCAAGTCTGGATTTTCAGAAGCAACCTGAATGGAGAGATCAATCAGGTTTGAGCGAAGGCCCCGGATGTTTGAGGTCCATACCGTTAGTGAGGAGAGAGGGGGAGCATCGGGTGCAGGACAGGGGAGGGGAGGGGTAGGGTCAGATGAAGGATGAGAGGGGGAGGTAGGCAGAGCAGTTGATAGTGTGTCAGAGATTACAGAAGAGTTACAAGAAAGGGAAGGATGAGGAGGACGAAAGGTTTGATGGTGATGGGATGAGGCACAGTGAGGGGTGTTTGAGGGGGGGGCAGAGGAAAGGAGAAGGTTGGGGTAGGTGGAAGTATGAGATAGAAGGGAGACGAAGTGGGGAGGAGGCAGCTTTGAGAAGGAGGTGGGAGGAGGGAGAATTTGGGAGGGATGGTTGGGGGGGAGATTTGAAAGGGAGGGGCAAGGGGGGAGTTTAGAAAGTGGATGATTAATGAAAGATGAACATGTATAACAATTTGGGTTTGTTGTGATTTTCAAGTTAGCGATTCGTTTAAGAACGATGGAGGAGGGATGGAATGAAAGAGAATTTAGAGCATTGAGTGATTTGGAATCATAAGAGATTGAATATTTTTTTGAAATGGAATGAGTTGAAGAGGAAATTGAAAGGAGCCTTTTGAATAAGAAGAAAAACAGCGTGTTGTAATAAACCACTGAATAAAACACTGAAGGGATAGTTGAAACATATTTAAACAGAACTGTGAAGAACAATCTTATATTCACAAAAATACCAATGGGGAGAGGAAGCCTAGAGCGACGACCACGAGTCACTTGAACAGGGCAAAAGGTGGAAGGCAAGGGGAAAATAGGGGCGGGGCGAGACAGCGCACGTGGGCAGAGGCAAAAGCACACGAGGAGAAAGGGAAATAAAAGTTTTTTTTGTGTGCTTTTTTGTTTGTTTTTTGGGGGGGGGGGTGTGGGGGTTACAACGTTAGACAAATAGTAGATGTTTGGTGAAGCTTGGTGGAGAAGGGGAAATCAAAAAAGCTAGCAAAACAGCGAAGGAAGGAACAACCTTCGACGGGGGAAGCCTGGGGCTGCAAAGCCTTGCTCGCGACGCGGCAAACAAACGATTAATTTATGAAAGATAAACACCGAGAAACTTCCAAGGGGGACACTATAAGTTCACACACCGAACGATAAATACAGTTTCGACAAAATACAATTGTGAACAGACTTAACTTTGAAAAACGTGGAGACCGTGTGGACCGTCGAAAACCCCTGCCACCGTCTCCAAGATCTCACGAGATCCTTTTAGTTTACGACTTTTACACACATTTTACAATAGATTTACCACTTTTACACACATTTTACAATAGATTCGTGACTTTAACACACATTTTACAATAGATTCGCCACTTTTACACACATTTTACAATAGATTTACCATTTTTACACACATTTTACAATAGATTTGCCACTTTTACACACATTTTACAATAGATTTGCCACTTTTACGCACATTTTACCATATATTTACCATTTTTACACACATTTTACCATATATTTACCATTTATACGCACATTTTACCATATATTTACCATTTTTACACACATTTTACCATAGATTTACCACTTTTACACACATTTTACAATAGATTTACCACTTTTACGCACATTTTACCATAGATTTACCATTTTTACACACATTTTACAGGAGATTTACCATTTTTACACACAGTTTACCATAGATTTACCATTTTTACACACATTTTACAATAGATTTGCCACTTCTACACACATTTTACAATAGATTTACCACTTTTACACACATTTTACAATAGATTTACCACTTTTACACACATTTTACAAGAGCTTTACCACTTTTACACACATTTTACAATAGATTTACCATTTTTACGCACATTTTACAGTAGATTTACCATTTTTACACACATTTTACAATAGATTTACCATTTTTACACACATTTTACAATAGATTTGCCACTTTTACACACATTTTACAATAGATTTACCACTTTTACACACATTTTACAATAGCTTTACCACTTTTACACACATTTTACAATAGATTTACCATTTTTACGCACATTTTACAGTAGATTTACCATTTTTACACACATTTTACAATAGATTTACCATTTTTACACACATTTTACAATAGATTTGCCACTTTTACACACATTTTACAATAGATTTACCACTTTTACACACATTTTACAATAGATTTACCACTTTTACACACATTTTACAATAGATTTACCATTTTTACACACATTTTACAATAGATTTACCATTTTTACACACATTTTACAATAGATTTACCATTTTTACACACATTTTACAATAGATTTACCACTTTTACACACATTTTACAATAGATTTACCACTTTTACACACATTTTACAATAGATTTGCTACTTTTACACACATTTTACACTAGATTTGCCACTTTTACACACATTTTACACTAGATTTGCCACTTTTACACACATTTTACACTAGATTTGCCACTTTTACAAACATTTTACAATAGATTTACCACTTTTACACACATTTTACAATAGATTTACCACTTTTACGCACATTGTACAATAGATTTACCACTTTTACACACATTTTACAATAGATTTACCATTTCTACACACATTTTACAATAGATTTGCCACTTTGACACACATTTTACAATAGATTTGCCACTTTTACACACATTTTACAATATATTTACCTTTTTTACACACATTTTACAATAGATTTACCACTTTTACACACATTTTACAATAGATTTACTACTTTTACGCACATTTTACAATAGATTTACCACTTCTACGCACATTTTACAATAGATTTACCACGTTTACGCACATTTTACAATAGATTTACCACTTTTACACACATTTTACAATAGATTTGCCATTTTGACACACATTTTACAATAGATTTACCACTTTTACACACATTTTACAATTCATTTGCCATTTTTACACAGATTTTACAATAGGTTTGCCATTTTTACACACATTTACAATAGATTTACCATTTTTACACACATTTTACAATAGATTTGCCACTTTTACACACATTTTACAATAGATTTGCCATTTTTACACACATTTTACAATAGATTTCCCACTTTTACACACGTTTTACAATAGATTTGCCATTTTGACACACATTTTACAATAGATTTGCCACTTTTACACACATTTTACAATAGATTTGCCACTTTTACACACATTTTACAATAGATTTACCATTTTTACACACATTTTACAATATATTTACCAGTTTTACACACATTTTACAATAGATTTGCCACTTTTATGCACATTTTACAATAGATTTACCACTTTTACACACATTTTACAATAGATTTACCACTTTTACGCACATTTTACAATAGATTTACCACTTTTACGCACATTGTACAATAGATTTACCATTTCTACACACATTTTACAATAGATTTGCCACTTTGACACACATTTTACAATAGATTTGCCACTTTTACACACATTTTACAATATATTTACCTTTTTTACACACATTTTACAATAGATTTACCACTTTTACACACATTTTACAATCGATGTACTACTTTTACGCACATTTTACAATAGATTTACCACTTCTACGCACATTTTACAATAGATTTACCATGTTTACGCACATTTTACAATAGATTTACCACTTTTACACACATTTTACAATAGCTTTACTATTTTTACACACATTTTGCAATTGATTTGCCATTTTTACACAGATTTTACAATAGGTTTGCCATTTTTACACACATTTACAATAGATTTACCATTTTTACACACATTTTACAATAGATTTGCCACTTTTACACACATTTTACAATAGATTTGCCACTTTTACACACATTTTACAATAGATTTACATTTTTACACACATTTTACAATAGATTTCCCACTTTTACACACGTTTTACAATAGATTTACCATTTTTACACATTTTACAATAGATTTACCACTTTTACACACATTTTCCAATCGATTTACCATTTTAACACACATTTTACAATAGATTTACCACTTTTACACACATTTTACAATAGATTTACCATTTTTACACACATTTTACAATAGATTTACCATTTTTACACACATTTTACAATAGATTTGCCACTTTTACACACATTTTACAATAGATTTGCCACTTTTACACACATTTTACAATAGATTTACCATTGTTACATCCATTTTACAATAGATTTCCCACTTTTACACACATTTTACAATAGATTTGCCATTTTTACACACATTTTACAATAGCTTTGCCACTTTTACACACATTTTACAATATATTTTCCACTTTTACACACATTTTACAATAGATTTTACACTTTTACACACATTTTACAATAGATTTGCCACTTTCACACACATTTTACAATAGATTTTCCACTTTTACACACATTTTACAATAGATTTGCCACGTTTACACACATTTTACAATAGATTTGCCACTTTTACACACATTTTACAATAGATTTGCCACTTTTACACACATTTTACAATAGATTTGCCACTTTTACGCACATTTTGCAATAGATTTACCACTTTTACACACATTTTACAATAGATTTACCATTTCTACACACATTTTACAATAGATTTGCCACTTTGACACACATTTTACAATACATTTGCCACTTTGACACACATTTTACAATAGATTTGCCACTTTTACACACATTTTACAATAGATTTGCCACTTTTACACACATTTTACAAGAGATTTACCATTTTTACACACATTTTACAATATATTTACCACTTTTACACACATTTTACAATAGATTTGCCACTTTTACACACATTTTACAATAGATTTACCCCTTTTTAACACACATTTTACACTAGATTTGCCACTTTTACACACATTTTACAATAGATTTACCATTTTTACACACATTTTACAATAGATTTACCACTTTTACACACATTTTACAATAGATTTGCCACTTTTATGCACATTTTACAATAGATTTACCACTTTTACACACATGTTACAATAGATTTGCCACTTTTACACACATTTTACAATAGATTTACCACTTTTACGCACATTTTACAATAGATTTACCACTTTTACGCACATTTTACAATAGATTTACTACTTTTACACACATTTTACAATAGATTTACCACTTCTACGCACATTTTACAATAGATTTACCACGTTTACGCACATTTTACAATAGATTTACCACGTTTACGCACATTTTACAATAGATTTACCACTTTTACACACATTTTACAATAGATTTACCAATTTTACACACATTTTACAATTGATTTGCCATTTTTACACAGATTTTACAATAGGTTTGCCATTTTTATACACATTTACAATAGGTTTACCATTTTTACACACATTTTACAATATATTTACCACTTTTATGCTCATTTTACAATAGATTTACCACTTTTACACACATTTTACAATAGATTTGCCACTTTTACACACATTTGACAATAGATTTGCCACTTTTACGCACATTTTACAATAGATTTACCACTTTTACACACATTTTACAATAGATTTACCATTTCTACACACATTTTACAATAGATTTGCCACTTTGACACACATTTTACAATAGATTTGCCACTTTTACACACATTTTACAATAGATTTACCCATTTTTAACACACATTTTACAATAGATTTGCCACTTTTACACACATTTTACAATAGATTTGCCACTTTTACACACATTTTACAATAGATTTACCACTTTTACGCACATTTTACAATAGATTTACCACTTTTACGCACATTTTACAATAGATTTACCACTTTTACACACATTTTACAATAGATTTGCTACTTCTACACACATTTTACAATAGATTTGCTACTTCTACACACATTTTACAATAGATTTACCACTTTTACGCACATTTTACAATAGATTTGCCACTTTTACACACATTTTACAATAGATTTGCCACTTTTACACACATTTTACAATAGATTTGCCACTTTTACACACATTTTACACTAGATTTGCCACGTTTACACACATTTTACAATAGATTTGCCACTTTTACACACATTTTACACTAGATTTGCCACTTTTACACACATTTTACAATAGATTTGCCACTTTTACACACATTTTACAATAGATTTACCATTTTTACACACATTTTACAATAGATATACCACTTTTACACACATTTTACAATATATTTACCACTTTTACACACATTTTACAGTAGATTTACCATTTTTACACACATTTTACCATAGATTTACCATTTTTACACACATTTTACAATAGTTTTACCATTTTTACGCACATTTTACAGCAGATTTACCATTTTTACACACATTTTACCATAGATTTACAATTTTTACACACATTTTACAATTGATTTACCACTTTTACACACATTTTACAATAGATTTACCACTTTTACGCACATTTTACAATAGATTTACCACTTTTACACACATTTTACAATAGATTTACCACTTTTATGCACATTTTACAATAGATTTACCACTTTTACACACATTTTACAATAGATTTGCCACTTTTACACACATTTTACAATAGATTTGCCACTTTTACGCACATTTTACAATAGATTTACCATTTCTACACACATTTTACAATAGATTTGCCACTTTGACACACATTTTACAATAGATTTGCCACTTTGACACACATTTTACAATAGATTTGCCACTTTTACACACATTTTACAATAGATTTGCCACTTTTACACACATTTTACAATAGATTTGCCACTTTTACACACATTTTACAATAGATTTACCCCTTTTTAACACACATTTTACAATAGATTTGCCACTTTTACACACATTTTACAATAGATTTACATTTTTACACACATTTTACAATAGATTTACCACTTTTACACACATTTTACAATATATTTGCCACTTTTATGCACATTTTACAATAGATTTACCACTTTTACACACATTTTACAATAGATTTGCCACTTTTACACACATTTTACAATAGATTTGCCACTTTTACACACATTTTACAATAGATTTACCACTTTTACGCACATTTTACAATATATTTACCACTTTTACGCACATTTTACAATAGATTTACCACTTTTACACACATTTTACAATAGATTTACCATTTCTACACACATTTTACAATAGATTTGCCACTTTGACACACATTTTACAATAGATTTGCCACTTTTACACACATTTTACAATATATTTACCATTTTTACACACATTTTACAATAGATTTACCACTTTTACACATTTTACAATAGATTTACTACTTTTACGCACATTTTACAATAGATTTACCACTTCTATGCACATTTTACAATAGATTTACCACGTTTACACACATTTTACAATAGATTTACCACTTTTACACACATTTTCCAATCGATTTACCATTTTAACACACATTTTACAATAGATTTACCACTTTCACACACATTTTACAATAGATTTTCCACTTTTACACACATTTTACAATAGATTTGCCACTTCTACACACATTTTACAATAGATTTGCCACTTTTACACACATTTTACAATAGATTTGCCACTTTTACACACATTTTACAATATATTTGCCACTTTTACACACATTTTACAATAGATTTGCCACTTTTACACACATTTTACAATAGATTTGCCACTTTTACACATATTTTACAATAGATTTGCCACTTTTACACACATTTTACAATAGATTTGCCACTTTTACACACATTTTACAATAGATTTGCCACTTTTACACACATTTTACACTAGATTTACCACTTTTACACACATTTTACAATAGATTTACCACTTTTACACACATTTTGCAGTAGATTTACCATTTTTACACACATTTTACCATAGATTTACCATTTTTACACACATTTTACAATAGATTTACCATTTTTACACACATTTTACCATAGATTTACAATTTTTACACACATTTTACAATTGATTTACCACTTTTACACACATTTTACAATAGATTTACCACTTTTACGCACATTTTACAATAGATTTACCACTTTTACACACATTTTACAATAGATTTACCACTTTTATGCACATTTTACAATAGATTTACCACTTTTACACACATTTTACAATAGATTTGCCACTTTTACACACATTTTACAATAGATTTGCCACTTTTACGCACATTTTACAATAGATTTACCACTTTTACACACATTTTACAATAGATTTACCATTTCTACACACATTTTACAATAGATTTGCCACTTTGACACACATTTTACAATAGATTTGCCACTTTGACACACATTTTACAATAGATTTGCCACTTTTACACACATTTTACAATAGATTTGCCACTTTTACACACATTTTACACTAGATTTGCCACTTTTACACACATTTTTCAAGAGATTTACCATTTTTACACACATTTTACAAGAGATTTACCATTTTTACACACATTTTACAATATATTTACCACTTTTACACACATTTTACAATAAATTTGCCACTTTTACACACATTTTACAATAGATTTACCCCTTTTGAACACACATTTTACAATAGATTTGCCACTTTTACACACATTTTACCATATATTTACCATTTTTACACACATTTTACCATAGATTTACCATTTTTACATACATTTTACCATAGATTTACCATTTTTACACACATTTTACCATAGATTTACCATTTTTACATACATTTTACCATAGATTTACCATTTTTACACACATTTTACCATAGATTTACCATTTTTACACACATTTTACAATATATTTACCACTTTTACACACATTTTACAATAGATTTACCATTTTTACACACATTTTACAATATATTTACCACTTTTACACACATTTTACAATAGATTTACCACTTTTACACACATTTTACAATAGATTTGCCACTTTTACGCACATTTTACAATAGATTTACCACTTTTATGCACATTTTACAATAGATTTGCCACTTTTATGCACATTTTACAATAGATTTACCACTTTTACACACATTTTACAATAGATTTACCATGTTTACGCACATTTTACAATAGATTTACCATTTTTACACACATTTTACAATAGATTTACCATTTTGACACATTTTACAATAGATTTGCCACTTTTACACACATGTTACAATAGATTTACCATTTTTACACAGATTTTACAATAGATTTACCATTTTTACACAGATTTTACAATAGATTTACCATTTTTACACAGATTTTACAATAGATTTACCATTTTAACACACATTTTACAATAGTTTTACCATTTTTACACACATTTTACAATAGATTTACCATTTTTACACACATTTTACAATAGATTTACCATTTTTACACACATTTTACAATAGATTTACCATTTTTACACACATTTTACAATAGATTTGCCACTTTTACACACATTTTACAATAGATTTGCCATTTTTACACACATTTTACAATAGATTTGCCACTTTTACACACATTTTACAATAGATTTACCACTTTTACACACATTTTACAATAGATTTACCACTTTTACACACATTTTACAATAGATTTGCCACTTTTACACACATTTTACAATAGATTTGCCACTTTTACACACATTTTACAATAGATTTGCCACTTTTACACACATTTTACAATAGATTTGCCACTTTTACACACATTTTACAATAGATTTGCCACTTTTACACACATTTTACAATAGATTTGCCACTTTTACACACATTTTACAATAGATTTGCCACTTTTACACACATTTTACAATAGATTTGCCACTTTTACACACATTTTACAATAGATTTGCCACTTTTACACACATTTTACAATAGATTTGCCACTTTTACACACATTTTACAATAGATTTGCCACTTTTACACACATTTTACAATAGATTTGCCACTTTTACACACACTTTACACTATATTTGCCACTTTTACACACATTTTACACTAGATTTGCCACTTTTACACACATTTTACACTAGATTTGCCACTTTTACACACATTTTACAACAGATTTGCCACTTTTACACACATTTTACAACAGGTTTGCCACTTTTACACACATTTTACAACAGATTTTCCACTTTTACACGCATTTTACAACAGATTTGCCACTTTAACACACATATTTTACACTAGATTTACCATTTTTACACAGATTTTACAAT
The DNA here is from genome assembly GCF_964187855.1 of Myxine glutinosa. Classification (NCBI taxonomy): domain Eukaryota; kingdom Metazoa; phylum Chordata; class Myxini; order Myxiniformes; family Myxinidae; genus Myxine; species Myxine glutinosa. The sequence goes on along the minus strand of NC_136262.1, from coordinate 48,946,530 downwards.
AGATTTGCCACTTTTACACAGATTTTACAATAGATTTGCCACTTTTACACACATTTTACACTAGATTTGCCACTTTTACACACATTTTACAATAGATTTGCCACTTTTACACATTTTACAATAGATTTACCACTTTTACACACATGTTACACTAGATTTGCCACTTTTACACACATTTTACAATAGGTTTACCACTTTTACACAAATTTTAGAATAGATTTGCCACTTTTACACACATTTTACAATAGATTTGCCATTTTTACACACATTTTACAATAGATTTGCCACTTTTATACACATTTTACACTAGATTTACCATTTTTACACCGATTTTACAATAGATTTGCCACTTTTACACACATTTTACACCAGATTTACCATTTTTACACAGATTTTACAATAGATTTGCCACTTTTACACACATTTTACAATAGATTTGCCACTTTTACACACATTTTACACTAGATTTGCCACTTTTACACACATTTTACAATAGATTTGCCACTTTTACACACATTTTACAATAGATTTACCACTTTTACACACATTTTACAATAGATTTACCATTTTTACACACATTTTACAATAGATTTACCACTTTTACACACATTTTACAATAGATTTGCCACTTTAACACACATTTTACAATAGATTTGCCACTTTTACACACATTTTACAATGGATTAACCATTTTGACACACATTTTACACTAGATTTGCCACTTTTACACACATTTTACACTAGATTTGCCACTTTTACACACATTTTACAATAGATTTACCATTTTTACACACATTTTACACTAGATTTACCATTTTTACACAGATTTTACAATAGATTTGCCACTTTTACACACATTTTACAATAGATTTGCCACTTTTACACACATTTTACAATAGATTTGCCACTTTTACACACATTTTACAATAGATTTACCATTTTTACACAGATTTTACAATAGATTTGCCACTTTTACACACATTTTACAATAGATTTGCCACTTTTACACACATTTTACAATAGGTTTACCATTTTTACACACATTTTACACTAGATTTACCACTTTTACACACATTTTACAATAGATTTGCCACTTTTACACACATTTTACAATAGATTTGCCACTTTTATACACATTTTACAATAGATTTACCATTTCTACACACATTTTACAATAGATTTTCCACTTTGCACACATTTTACAATAGATTTACCATTTTTACACACATTTTACAATAGATACGCCACTTCATTGTTCACCATCTTGTTTGCCATCACATATCCTTCTTTCCATTTCTCCTGAAGGGCGACCCTGAGAAAACTCCGCCCTGAAGACATGTACGAGACATGGGTGAGTATGACAGTTGTTTGATTGGTTAGTTGGTTGTCAGCTGGTAGGTTTGGATTGTCTTCCATAAGTTTGAACTCTTATTTCATTCCAGGAGGATGACATTGATGGAATACACATCGTTGCATTCGCAGAGGAGGACGATCCAGGTTGCCGCAGCCCTTGACACCTGTTTTAATTGATGTATTTCCATGTCCCACATCAAAGCTTGACCAGCATCAGTGGAAGTCACTGCTTTTCCATGTAGATTTTCTTTCCCCATTAATCTCTTATTTCACCTTCCCAATACCTCAGATGGTTACGAGTTCCTGTCTATCCTAAAGGATGTTGCTCAGGCCAACACTGATAATCCTGATCTCAGCATCATCTGGATTGATCCTGATGACTTCCCTCTTGTAAGTATCATTCACGAGAACTTGACAACGCATGTTATTCTCTTTATATTTTTTACAGAATCTAAAACTCGTAGTGGAGCTGCCAGACACACAACTCATACATGGACATAGAGACGAATACAGGAGATACAACACAGTGGACGTGACATCACGTTAGACGTGACAAACACCGCCACTGAGCTTGGGGGAAGTACCCTCGATTCCTGGGGTACTCTGGGTACCAGTGATGCCACCTTGCTCTCCGCAGTCAGTGGGGCATTCACTAAGGAGGAATTTCCTCATCCCCAGGGATGCAAACCAATGGGGATTGTCTATACAACAACAACAACAACAACAGGCATTTTAAGGCCATTTTCCCTGCAAGAGCGGGGGTTAGCCTTGCGGTCCCCATCACAATGTTCTCCATTTTGCCCTATTTTCTGCATCTCCCCTTGTTAACCCCCTTGCCCGCATTTCTTCTTCGACCATCTTTAGCCAAGTCTTTCTCAGTCTTCCCCGTCCTCTACTTCCTTCTACATTCATTCCCATCACTCTTTTCAACCAGCCACTTTCATCCTTCCTCAACACATGACCAAACCATCTCAACCTGTTTCTCTTCACAGCATCCATCACAGGCTCTATTCCCATCATCTTTCGCAATTCATCATTTGTCTTCCTCTCTCTCAACGATACTCCACACATCCACCGAACCATTCACATTTCCACCCTTTCCAGCCTTCGTTGCTGCTCTACGTTCATTACCCATGTCTCACTCCCAAAAATCATAACACTTCTCACACATGCAGCATACACCTTTCCCTTCAGCTTCAATGACACTCCCCTCCTCGTCAGCACGCCACTCAGTTCCCGAAACTTCTTCCATGCACACCTCACTCGAGCAACCGTTGCCGAGTCTGATCCACCTTCTCCATTCAGCATGTCTCCAAAGTAACAAAATGTTTTCACACCTTCCAGCTTCACGCCATCTCCAAGATCCAACTCAACATTTCCTCCATCTGCTGCTCCCTCTGTGCACACCTTACACTTGAATGTAGCTGCCACACTGGTTAATGACCCTCTCAAATCACTACATTTTTGATGAACCCACTCAGCGCACATTGTACATTGAATGGAATTCACTCCGACACCCTTCCTGCACACAGCACACGGCCACTTCCCAGTTCTTTCCACCTCACCACATGCTTTACCACTTGCCATCACCTTCGTTTTTCCGATATTCACCTTCAGACCTTTTGTCTCCATACATTTCTTCCACATGTTCATCTTCTCCTTCAGTCCATCCATACTTTCTGCAATCAACACCAGATCATCTGCATACAACAACTCCCACGGTAGACCCTCCTTTACGTTCTGAGCCAGCACCTCCATCACAGCTACAAATAGTAGTGGACTTAGTGCCGACTCTTGATGCACTCCCACCTTCACCTCAAACTCCCCACTGTTCCCGTCCTTCGTCCTTACAGCTGTGCGCGCTCTTTTGTACATTGCCATTACAATTCTGATCAACCATTCCTCCACTCCTAACTTCCTCAATGCCCATGTCACTACTTCACGTGGAACCCTATCGAATGCTTTCTCCAGATCTACAAACCCAAGAAACAACTTCTTCCTCTTCTCCATATACTTCTCCTGCAACTGCCTCACAATAAAAAGCACGTCTGTCGTTCCTCTTCCTGGCATAAATCCAAACTGCATTTCGTCAATCTTCACTTTCTTCCTTATCCTCCTCTCCAACACCCTTTCCAATACCTTCATTCCATGCTCCAATAACTTTATCGCGCGATACGAGCCACAGTCCAGAGGGTCACCTTTCCCCTTGTATAGAGGGACGAGGGTACTCAGTTCCCAATCCACTGGAATGCGGCCTTCTTTCACCACCAGATTGCAGATCTCTGTCATTCTCTTCACACCCCAATTTCCCGCTGCCTTCAACATATCTCCCACAACTCCCGTCGGCCCTCCCGCTTTTCTACTCTTCATTGCTTTTATCGCTTCCTCAACTTCCTTCTCGGTTATCTTCTCTGCCGGTCCAAAAACTGGGTTACTCTCTATGTTGCCATCCCATTGATTCTCTGCATTCAACAGTATTTCCATATATCTCTTCCATCTTCCTTTAATTCCATCTGGGTCCACAACGATTTGTCCCACTTCATCCTTCAAGCAACTCACCCCCATCACATCACACCTCTCTTTCGCTATCTGCTTTGCAATCCTGAATACTGCTTTCTGACCCTCTTCCGAATCCAAGCGCTCTCCGAACATTTTCCTACATGCCTCCTGTGCCTTTGCTACCTCTTTCTTTGCAGCCTTCTTGGCTGCCATATAACTTTCATGCTCTGCCTTTTCTGCCCCCATACCCTTCGCCTTCTGCCACTCCTTGAACTTCTTCCACTTCTCGTCAATCTTCTTTCCAACTTCATCATCCCACCACCATGTTTCCGAGTGCCTCGGTGGTCCTTTTGTCCATCCACATACCTCACCAACGGCTCCCAACAGACTATCTTTCATTGACATCCAACCACTTTCAAGCTCAACCACATCATCCTCCACCATACTCAGCCTCTCTTTTAATGCCTCCCTCACTGTCACCTCTTTCAACCTCTACACCTTCATTCTCGGTTGGTACTTCACCCGCCGAGCTCTCCTCGCACCTTTCACCCTTGTCGCAGACAACCAAGTGGTGCTGTGAAACAGCCTCCTCCCCGGGGATCACCTTTGTGTCCCAGAGGTGCCCCCTATCTCGCCTACGCACCAGCAGGTAGTCAACGGTTGTCGTCGACCCACCTGTCGTGTATGTAACAAGCTTATTATCTTCTTTCTGGAACTGAGTATTACAAATCAACAAATCAGCTCCATCAGCAAACTCCAAAATCCTTTCACCTTCTTCATTTCTCACACCATATCCGTAACCCCCATGAACTTCCTCAAAACTGTCCATACTCCTTCCCACATGTCCATTTAGGTCTCCTCCTACCACAACAACTTCCTCATCTTTCACGTTTTCCATCAGCTTCTCTATTGCACACCAGAACTTGTCCTTCTCTTCATCGCTCCGACCAACCTCCGGAGCATATCCCGAGATGATGTTCACCAAGAGCTTTCCAATCATCATTTTCACCATCATCAACCTTTCACTCACTCTAGTCACACTCACCACACTGTCTACAAACTCCTCAGAAAACAGGACACCAACACCATTCACGCCCTCCGGGCACCCTTGTCCGGGATTGTCTATGCTCTATCATATTAAATGCCGAACGCCAAGCAAGGAAGCAGCACGTACCATTTTAAAGTCTTTTGTGTGACTCTGCTGGGATTTGAACCACCGACCTCCAGACTCGAAGCGGACACTCCAACCATTGCACCAACACTTTTGAAAGACTGGAGAGAAGAGCATGAGGAAAGAATGGAGGGATGACGGGATAGAAACTTTTGAACTTATTGACAGGTGTTGAGTTAAAATGATCTCTACCTGAAACCAATTGATATACACGAAGAATATTTACCCTCGCCTGAGGAGAGGGTATTGCATTTGAGTCCGTTTATCCGTTTGTCCGTTTGTTTGTCCGTTTGTTTGTTTGTTTGTTTGTCCGTTTGTTTGTCCACACAGAATAAATACGATTTTTTTCTGCAACCGTTGGTCCGATTGACAGGAAATTTTCACCAGAGGTGCAACTCCACCTGCAGAATTTTTAAATTATAATTATGATGTCATATGTCACGTGGTTCGGCCGCCATCTTGGAAAAATCGAAAAATTTGCACATCCATATCTCCGAAAGCGCTGAATAGAAAAAATTGAGACATGACTCCTTCTAAAGAACTCTCCCTGGGGAATAAAATATGTTACTGATGATGTCATAGGTGCCTCCATTATGACGTCATAATTCGACGAGTAGAAAACTTCATCCTATCAAGATGAAATTTCTTGAGTGCCATGTCGGCATAAACTGGTGGAGAAAAAAAAAGAATGATGACGTCATCGGTCTTGTGATTCGGCCGCCATATTTGTTTTAACACAAAAGCCTTAAAAAAACACTGAAAATACATCCTGGCGAGGGTTTTCAATCTCTGATTGCTCTTTCTTGTTGACTTTGTTTGTTACCGATTCTCTAAACTTGAGTGAAGCAGTAACAAACCTTCATGACACCTCTCCCACCCACAACCACAGATGATCACCTTCTGGGAGAAAACTTTTGGCATTGACCTCTTCCGGCCACAGATTGGTGTCGTCAATGTCACGGACGTAAGTTGTAGCTTTCTTCCTGAAATGTGCAGCATGTCCTTCTAAACTACCTGTGAATAGTGTGCACCGAGTGCGATGGACGATCGTCACGGGTTCTGGGTCTAATTGTTATGAGATGGACATCATGCGTTGGTGATGTCCTTCAGGCGGACAGCGTGTGGCTAGCGATGGATGACGAGGAGGACCTGCCGAGTCCAGCGGAGCTGGAGAAATGGATCCAAAACGTTCTGTCTGGGGAGATTAACACCGAGGATGATGACGTCGAAGGAGATGATGATACAGATGATGATGATGACGACGATGATGATGATGATGATGACACCGATGATGACACAGATGATGACACCGATGATGACACAGATGATGACACAGATGATGACACAGATGACGATTAAACATCTAAATAAAAACGAAGTAAAAATTACAGTTGAGACTAACAGTTTGGGAAATCTATACTTGTGACGAAGCAAAGATTTATGGCCAAGATGTGAAAATACTATTTTACCTCTTCCTGTGGATTTATTTCCTCCTCAACCCCTCCCCCCCCCCCCCCCCCCCACATCCTACTTCCCCGATCTCAAAAACCCACGTGTTTGCTCGCTTGTCCTTGTGTTTCAGGGACAGACACATAAATACGTGGAAAGACAAGACACATTTGAGCAATGATAGGACTGATGAAAGGGAGATGGATCATAAAATAGCTAAAGATGACTGATGAACAAACACAAAGAATAGGATTTAATCGTTGGAATCTTTTCTGACGTATGATTTGTATCTCTGTCTCTTTAACTTTTTTGTCACTGTCGATCTTGTGGTTTCCTTTCCCTCCTCTTTACATGCCAATTGGTATCGCAAAATAAAGTGTACATCCTGGGTACGTTGCTTATTGCATGAATGACTTCCAGTAAATGGACAAGGATATTAATCCGGAAAACACTGGACGAAACGAACAAGGAACAAGAAATATGTCGTGCATAGCATGATACTTGCAAAATCCCTAAAGTTCTTGACCTTTGGCCTATGTTGACCTTTTGACCTCAAAATCAATAAGCTTCTTCTTTATGACCAACTCTGCGATTTGGTGAAGTTTCGTGAAGATCAGATTAAAATTACCGGCGATTGACATTTTGATAGGCGATTGACAAACAGACAAACAGACAGAATAATGCACAAGACCAACCAATGTTCTTGAAAAATCTTCGATTTTCGCAAGTAATAAAACTAGAACGGCACTCAGTAGAGAGCATACCTCCGCCTGGTTGGCCATATCACTCAATGGTGAAGAATCACTAAACAAATATACCAGCTGGATCTGGATCCGGATCTTCACCGAAATTGAATCAATTCTTCCTTGTCACACACACAACCTGTCCAACAAGTTTCGTTCAAATACATCCATAACTTTTTGAGATATCCTGCTATGTATAGTTTTTTGCCCTTTCCCCCAATGGTGAAGAATCACTAAAAAATTTAAATAAATCTCATATCCGAATCCATATTCAGCTCTTCACCAAAATTGAATCGAATCATCCTTGTCACACACCCAACCGGTCCATCATGTTTCGTCCAAATCCGTCCACAACTTTTTGGGATATCCTGCTATGTATCGTTTTTGGCCCTATCTCCCAATGGTGAAGAATCACTTTAAAAATTAAATAAATCTCATATCCGAATCCATATTCAGATCTTCACCAAAATTGAATCGAATGGTCCTTGTCACACTCCCAACCTGTCCACCAAGTTTCGTCCGAATCCATCCATAACTTTTTGAGATATCCTGCTTTGTATCGTTTTTGGCCCTATCTCCCAATGGTGAAGAATCACTTAAAAATTTAAATAAATCTCATATCCGAATCCATATTCAGATCTTCACCAAAATTGAATCGAATGGTCCTTGTCACACTCCCAACCTGTCCACCAAGTTTCGTCCGAATCCATCCATAACTTTTTGAGATATCCTGCTTTGTATCGTTTTTGGCCCTATCTCCCAATGGTGAAGAATCACTTAAAAATTTAAATAAATCTCATATCCGAATCCATATTCAGATCTTCACCAAAATTGAATCGAATGGTCCTTGTCACACACACAACCTGTCCACCAAGTTTCGTCCAAATCCATCCATAACTTTTTGAGATATCCTGATATGTATCGTTTTTGGCCCTAACTCCCAATGGTGAAGAATTCACTTTTAAAATTCTAGTAGCCGAATCCGGATCTTCACCAAAATCTAATAATTTCGTCCTTGTCAGATACGCTACATCTCTGCCAAATTTCGTCCGAATCCGTCCACAACTTTTTGAGATATTTTGTTCACAGACAGACAGGGGTGAAAACATAACCTCCATCCACCTTTGGTGGCAGAAGTAATAAAGGAGAGTATTGTATAATTAAATTCTTCAGCACATCTCCAGCATGCGGATGATTCTCGTGAAGCAGAGTCAGAGCTGTGATCGAGGAAGCAACGACAACCTGCTTTGTGCCCGGTTCATCGGGAAGTGTCTGTCACGTCACGAAAATCCATGAGACATATGGATGAAAATAAGACTGGATATCCAATACCGTCCCCAAAAAGGGTAACCTTCCTTTGAGAGTTAGGTGGAATATTATAAATAAGTGGGAATAATATAAACATCTCGAGTCCAACCAAAGTGAGGACTCCATTGAAGACCCCTGGATTCGAGTCCTAAATCATCTGTTCTTGGCCGAAACGTCGGATATAAAACACAAGATTTGTCGGATCTTCTTTTCCTCTAAAATCTAAACAGTTCGTGTTAAACTCGAAACTTTTCCTCAATTTGTCACGTCATCAGAATCAGCGCATGTCCACAACATGCGCCGAAAGTCATCGGTTCCTATTTTCTTGATGACTCTCCCAGTAATTAGTGCTCAGTTACTCGTCCCGTGCCGTGATCCGTGCTGCGTACGGGGCTGAGTTAGTCGTTCCTCGTGCTTCGTACAGGGGCTGAGTTAGTCGTTCCTCGTGCTCCGTACGGGGCTGACGTTCATCACCATCTGATCGTATCGAGAGAAGAGCTCCGTTATCGTCGTCCTGGTTTCGACTCAAGGCAAGTCTTCAATTTATAAACAAAGTACAACTTCCACGTGGTATGTTCAAAAAGTTCTCGGAACTTGAAACAATAGTCCAGGAAATATCAAATTTATGTTTTCGTTTTCCATCGATAAGTGATTCGTAAGAAACCATATTTATTAATTAATTCTACATACCTGTACATAATGAACTAGAGCAATGCGACTGTGTCGCCAATATGCCTCCGCAAAGTCTAACAACGGGTAGATGCCCTCGTTCACTTTCCTAAAAATAAACAAGTTTGATTTAAATACTTTCAGCTGTTTTCAAGTATCACATTTTCACCAGCCATGACATGTTTCACATCGATTGGTGAAGCGGTTTCAGAGAAGGGAATTTTTTTAAATATCGGCTTTCAAGCTAATATGGCTGCCAAACCACGTGGCATATGACATGAAAAATCTACACTCTGCATATGTATGGGTAGGGGATCACGTTTGTCAAGTTTCGTGTTGATCGGACAAGGTTTGTTTTTCTATCCAAGATGGCTGCCAAATCACGTGACCTACGACGTCATAATTTTTTAACTATTTGCAACAATGGTGCTTGATGACATTTGTAAAATTTCGCATCGATAGGGTGAGCGGTTTCAAATTTATAATTATTTTATATTTTCCTTCAATCCAATATGGCTGCCACACCATGGTGACCAATGCCGTTTTCGTGATCATGCCTTTTTTGTGTCAATTCGAATTTCCTTTCGTATCAATGACGCACGTAAAGTTTCGAGTCAATCAATTTGGTGGTTTGGGAGAAGATGTTTTTTTTTTAAAGGTTTTAGGTTATATCCAATATGGCTGCCAAACCATGTGACCTACGATGTCATAAATTTAATATTTCAATACAAATGTGTCATAGATCGTGTGCATGCAATTTTGCTTCTTTAGGATAAGGAATTCGATTAAAACATTTTTGGCTGGGAAACCTCTTCACCTATGATGTCATCATTATCATGCTTTTGTTCCCCGTTGGGAGTACTTGACAGGCAAGTTTAAATTTTTTCCATTCAGCGGTTTCCAAGAAATAATTTTATTATTATTTGCTTTTAACACCAATATGGCTGCCATACCACGTGACCTATGACGTCACAATTATCATGAAAACATTCTGCATGGGTGTCACTCCTACCCTGAAAGTTTCGTCTCGATGGGACACGTGGTTGCTGAGAAAAACGAGGTTTCAGACGGACAACCTGAAAACATAATGCCTCCGGCCACCTTCGGGGACGAAGGGAGAAACATATGAACTTGCGCGTTTCTTGACGATATTGTGTGTGTATCTCGTTCGCAGAACTTTTTGAACGCCGCACGTTCATCCCATTTTTCCATAGTTTATGAAGAATTGCTTTTCATTGTTTGACTAATGCAGACATGAGTCATCGAGTGTCCCCTCGTGAAATAACCTGTAGACCTGGAGCTGGTGGCCATCGTAGGTGTGTCATGTTTAATTACCTGGTCACCTCCGCCCCCAAAGGTGGACAGACGTGATGTTTTTACTCTTGTCTGTCTGTCTGTTGGTCAGGGTGCCGGTGATAGCTCGCCGACTCTTTGTGAAGGACACCGTGGGATCTTTAACGTCCACCAACTAATGCCAGAGACGGGACGGGACGGGACGCCCAGGTTAACGTCTGTCCGAGGGACGGGACACAGTTTGATGAATCATCCTGCCCGTTAAACACCAGGATGGCAGTTTATACCTGGGTCGGGATTCGAACCCTGCCTGTGACGATGATGACGAAAATGATGACGAATTGACGATAACGATGATGACGACAATGACAGGTGATCTATATACAGGTCGTTACTGTATAAAACTAGAACAGCACTCGGCAGGGACCGTACCTCCGCCAGGTTGACCATTTTGTTTTGTATCCACTGATCGGTCGATCTGGATTCAGACCTGAACCAAAATCTAATCGGCTTGTTCTTGTCAACTAACAAACTCGTCCACAACTTTTTTAAATATCATGTTATTTATTCAAGCTACACATACACACACACACACACACACACACACACACACACACACACACACACACACACACACACACACACACACACACACACACACACACACACACACACACACACACACACACACACAAACACACAGACACTCACACAAACACACACACACACACACACACACACACACAAACACAAACACACACACACACACACTCATACACACAAACAGACACTCACACACACTCATACACACATACACACTCATACACACAGCATACACACAATCATGTCATTTAGAAACAAACACTATCAGAGTCTCAGAGGCCATGCACAGGGCAGAGCATGTGCTGTATACGAAAGAAGAAGAAGAAGAAGTGTTCGCTATGACTCAACTAGGGTTGGAAGCGCCAACCTCCCAGACGCTACAACCATTACACCACCGAGTGTGGCGGTGTAGTCGTGGATCTACCTCGTAGATTCAGTACCGTGCAGATTCCTCTCATCCTCTTAGCCAATCAGCATTCACCCCTCGAGGCTTCTTCACCTGCGCTCAACACTGCGGTCGGTCTCTAAACGTCGCTCCACCTTCAACCTGTTGACCTTCAGTTCTGAAGGAAGAACACACCGAGTTTGAACGAATGTAGAATTCCATAGGTTTTTGTTTTTTTAAAGAAGGTAACCATGTTTAATGACGAACATAAAATGGGAATAAACTCTGGAACCAAACAAGATCGAATTAACCTGTTGCAGCTCACCTGTTGCACAACAGACAGGACTTCGTGGAAGTTTCAGGAAGTTTTCACCCAAAAAAGGAAGCTTTGCGGCCTACAATGGAAACACCAGGTGAAGACTGGTTGGACCTTCATGGAATTAACCATGACAAGCACTCCAAGTCAAGTAAAGACCGTGAGTGTATTCTTATCGATTCTTGAAATACAGACAGAGATATCTATAATTACTTTAGTTCATATTCTACTCCAATATATATTGACATTGCTTTTTTTAAACCTTGGGAATGGACTGAAATCAAGTGGGAAAGGAGAAACATGGGGGCAACACCCCCCGGCGCTCACCTGGTAAAATAAACGGTATATTGCACCGACTAAGGGCATTTTAAACCAATTTCAATGGTTGCTAGAAGACAGGGCAGCAGGTAGAATCATACCAACATAATCATGAGACTTCAAATAAACAAACGAGAAAATACCCATTTTGGGGGGCAACCCCCCCCCTCCTTCCCCCAACCATATATACTTAAGACCCCAATTTTTTTAATGCCATGAACAAACTTTGGTACATCACGGGTGATTAAGGTTGTGGTGAAGTTTCATCAGAATCGCGTGTGTAGTTTCAGAGAAGAAAGCAAATACCTCTTGTGGGGGTTCAAACCTGCATCCACTTTGAGCCCCGCTAAACCCCCTTGGACTCCGATTTTTGAACAAACTTTAGTCACAACTAAACAAATATAATTTATGCCAAATTTGGTCGCAATCCCATCAGCGGTTTCGGAGAATAAGTTTCAAGTGTTTACGGACAGACGGACAACGCGCCATCGCATAAGTTCACCTGAACTTCGTTCTGTGTTGTGACTAAAGTTTGTTCACGACATGAAAAAAATCGGGGTCTAAGGAGGTTTACCGGGGTCAAGGTGGATCCAGGTTTGACCCCCCAAAATAGGTATTTGAATTTTCCTCTGAAAGTACACACGATTTCGAAGAAACTTCACCACAACCTTCATCATCCTTGATGTACCAAAGTTTGTTCATGGCATTAAAAAAATTGGGGTCTGAGGAGGTGTATGGGGTTGGGAGAGGGGGGGGGGGGCAAGAGTTGGGGTGGAGATGACGGGTTCAGCAAAGATAGTGACATGTTATGCTTAATGACCACACACACACACACACACACACACACACACACACACACACACACACACACACACACACACAAACACACAGACCCTCACACACACACACAAACAGACACTCACACACACTCATACACACATACACACAGACACACACATACAAACACACAGACACTCACACACACACACACATGAAGGTGGATATACTTTGACACCTGGGAGAGCTCCGTTCCACCTTCCAAAACCTACGTAAGGAAATAACCAACAACATACACGTCGATAATTAAAATGAGGACTGTAATAGGTTTGTGAGATACTAAAGGAACAAAATCGATTATATCAATGAGTTGTTTTAAAGCATTTCCCCTTCAGTATTACAGTTTTTTTCGATTGCTTAAACACGATTTTGAAAACAGGGCCCATTTTGTCAAAACACTACACACAATTCACACAACCACACACACAAGTAGCAGAACACCTCCGATCCTTTGCAAAATGAAACACTCTTGTAAAAACTATGCACTAATTTATAAAAACCATATTTTACCATATGAAACACACACGTTTCATATGACTTAATTCTGTTTGAACCAGTTACACACTGCTGTTGCGAACCTAAAACACTTTTAGCAATTCTACTTCTCAGCGATTAGAGTACTGTAAGGGAAGCACACAGAGAAAGTGCAAATATACAATAAATTCACCAAACACCACACAAGACCAATGCTGCAGACTGATGAAAATATAATTTATTTCTCTCCATATACCCAAATCAGTCAACATGTCAACATGGAGAATCACAACAAAACATGTCCCAGTTTTCATGCTACTACAGTAGTGTGCATAACACTGTAAGCTCAACAAATATCAGACAAGCATAAAATACTGTATCCAGTACAGTTACAATTACAGTAAAAAGGAAAAAAAAATCTGAAAAAAACTGAAAATACAGTACAGAAAATACTAGACATTATCTCTTCGCCGAGCTGGATCTGGCCAGGGAATCTCATCAACATCACAGGCGATATCCTCATTGGCAAGACAACGTGGGAAGAACCGTCTCGAATGTCGGATCCATCCCTGCACAGCTGCGGCGTCGATTTGGTCACAGGCCTCCTCCATGGCCTGAATGAGGGGTACCTGAGCTTGGGGCCGGAGATCGTAAACCCTCCACCGCCATGCCGAGAAAAACTCTTCGATTGGGTTTAGAAACGGAGAGTATGGTGGAAGGTATAGTACTGTAAACTGTGGATGGTGTTGAAACCAGTTCTGGACCAGAGCAGAGCGGTGGAACGACACATTGTCCCAGACGACAATGTATTGCATCTGGTGCACTTGGTTTACTGCTGTGACGATGTTGTGCAATCGGTCCAAAAATGTGAGAATGTGAGGTGTGTTGTAAGGGCCCATATTGGCATGACGGAGGAGGACCCCAGTCTGTGCAATGGCAGCGCAAAGGGTGATGTTACCCCCACGTTGCCCTGGGACATTGATTATAGCCCTGTGGCCAATGATATTTGTGCCTCTCCTTCTTGCTTTTGTGAGGTTGAACCCTGCCTCATCTATGTATATGAAGTCATGCGGGATTTCCTCAGCATCCATCTGTAAAACTCTCTGAAATAAAGTGAAAGACAAGATTGTGTAGTTCAGCATAGATCTAGTATACAGTAAATTTACATGTAAAAAGGTTACGTGTGCAGTATGCAACATCACAGTGCTAAAGTGAACAATACGTACCTCCACATACTCATGCCGCAGCTGTTTGACCCTCTCTGAATTCCACTCAAAAGGCACTCGATAAACTTGTTTCATTTGAACCTGATGTCCTTTCAGGATGCGTGCCAGTGTTGACAGAGAGACCTGATGGACAGTATTGAAAATGGCATGGTCACCGATAATGTTGGCTTGAATTTCTCTGAGCCTGATAGCATTATTGGCCAAAACCATGTTTATGATCTCTCTCTCTTGTTCTTGCGTGAACATGGGCCCCCTTCCTCCTTGTCGTTCTCGACCCTCAATCCTATGTAGAAAAAAATACATGTAACCTGCTGTAAATGTCACAGGAAGGGGTATCAAAAGTGCTGATATGGTGCATGCAATAAGCAGCTGCTTACTGTAAACTGTCGACAGATTTTAGTTTACCTGTTTTCTTGTCGAAATGTCCTAATGACAGATGCCACTGTATATCTGCTAAGATTTGGCTGAACTCTTAGTCCAGCCTCCCTCAGCGCCAATCCGTGGTTCACGACATGGTCAACTAGTGTTGCGCGAATTTCATTTGATAAATTTGGTCCTCTTCTTCTTTGAGCACGTTCTCCTCCTGCTTCAGGTCTTCCTCTTCCTCTACCTCCTTCTCCTCCTCCGTGGATTCCCCCTATCACCCTCACTCTTCGTCTTCTGACTCCTTCCATTTTGGTTGAAGACAGGTGAACTCACCTGCTGCATCTTTATAGTGCTTAAACCTGATTGGTGTGTCTACAATTAAGCAATCGTGTGTTTGCGCACCTGCTGGCTGTGTTTAACCAATTGGCTCATAGGTGTGGTAATTTGACAGTCCGTGCTTTGGAATTGCAAGGAAGTGACATCATGATATACTTCTGTGTCTAATGTATACAAGTGTGTTTAGTGTTTTGCAAATCACTGTGTGTATTGTTTTGTAAAAGGTGTGAGGCTGACATTGTGCTTATAGTGGTGCAAATCTGGGCCGATGTTTTGCTCCTTGAGTGTAAGGGTTTGATAATTGTGTAATACTTTTGATTTTAGTGTTTATGCAATCGGGAAAAACTGTAAACTGAAGGCTGGAGTTCCCCAAGGCAGTGTTCTGGGCCCTGTGCTTTTTCTGGTCTTCATCAATGATCTCTCTGACTCTCTTGAAAATCCTCTCCATCTCTTTGCTGACGACTCTACTCTCTGTCGCTCCATTCTTCATCCCTCAGATCGGCAGTCTGCAGCCTCCTCACTCTCTGCAGACCTGGACAAAATCACAGGCTGGGCAAACAAGTGGAACATGTCTTTCAATCCTGACAAATCTCACACTCTTACAATGTCTCTCCGAAAAGACCGACTGGTCAACCCTCCCATCCACTTTCTGAATAATCCTCTCCAAGAAGTGTTCTGTCACTCAAGCTTTTGGGTCTCACTATTTGCCATGATCTTTCCTGGGAAAACCACATTTCAAATCTGGCCTCCAAAGCCAGTCGCCGACTGGGCATCCTCCGTCGTGCGAAGTCCTTCCTTGGCACACCTGAGCTCTTCACCACATACAAGGCTTTCATCCCCAGCTCAATGGAATACTGCTCTCCCCTCTGGGCTGGTGCTCCTGCCTCACACCTAGCTCGCCTTCGCGCTGTTGAAACCAAAGCATTCAGAATCATTGGAATCTCGCGCAATGAAGCTAACTCCGAGGGCCTCTCACTCACTCACCGCAGGCAGGTTGGTGGTCTTTCCATCTTCTACCGACTCCTCTCTGGCCTTGCCCCCCCAGCTCTCTCTGTGCTCTGTCCCACAAATATTCCTACAGGTCGCACAAGATCTGCCTGCAACCCTCTTATGGTCAAACTGCCAAAATCAAGACTCTCTGCTCACCTTCCCTCCTTCATTCCTCTTTTCTCCCGCCTCTGGAACAAACTCCCTCACTCTCTTCAATCCCACTCCTCCCTCCAGGTCTTTAAAACAGCTGTTCACCACCATCTCTTATCTTCCCCCATCCAAAACCTTGATCTTTTCTACCCCCGCTAATTTCACCCCAATTCCACTTTTTTGAAATACCAACTTCTGTCCTGGAAGTCCTTGGTGTCCTTGTGTTTTATACTTCTCCCCCCCCCCCCCCCTTCCCACGCCTCCTCCCCCCAAGCCGTCTCCCTTCCACACATCTCCCTGCTCTCAAATGTTGTGTTTGTGTGCTTCCCCTTCTCTCCCCATCTTGTTTTCCGCTCCCTCTTTTTATATATTTTGTTTGTCTGGTTGATTTGTTTGTGAAGTAAATGTTAGCTCTTTCACGAGCCTCGATTCAGTATACAAAAAAAAAAGAAAAAAAAGAAAAGCTTTCCATGTTGGAGAATGTGTGGGTCAAATCTCTCGGCTTCAATTTCTTGTTTTCTTCATATTCGAACATAAAACATGTGACCAATATCACTGATCCATAAAGTGATCCTCTAGTTTCTCACTTTGGTTGTTCGCCTCGACTGTTTCGCCTCTCAGGACCCTCTGAATCCCGAATAACCAGGTGGCTGGTGCTGGCCGTGGCCATTTTGTACCTGCTGTGCTTGGCTTCTTGTGCCTGCAGCGTATTTCTCATCTATGGTATGACGTCATCAGTTTGCTTTGAGACATGTCCATTACAAAATGAACCTGCACGTGGAGATCACGAGATGATGAATCTGCATTGTCATGCTTAAATTGCGATGTACACAATCATGTTTTTGTATAAATTGGGCGAGGAACCTGGAAATAATGCAGATGTTCTTATAATGTATAATTGTATACCGGTATATAAAGTTCATAACTGTTGCTGCAACTTTACTGTATAAAAGTCGAGGCTCGTAGAGGAGCTAGAGCCTATAACGGATCAGGACGGAACAGAACAAAAGGAAAAGCGGAAAGAGATGGGAGAAACAAATAACGACAGGGTTGAGGGACAAAATAGAGGGAGACTTGGAGAAATAATGGATGTGGGGAAGAAAGAGGGCTGGGGAGGACACACTGTGTGGACAAGATGGATACAGAAGCAAACTCTCAGGAAGGGAAAACTGTAAATTTGGGAAGAGGAGAGATTGGAGAAGGTTAACAGGAGTAGAAAAGTTCATGATTTTTGTATTGGGGACGATCTGATATGGTGGTGAACAGCTGTCTTGAAGACCTGGATGGAAGAATAAGATTGAAGAGCATGTGGAAGTTGGTTCCACAATTGGGGAAAAGAGGAACGAATGAGTGGAGGTGAAGTGATCCTGGATTTAGGAAGTTTCGCCAGAAGGGGATTAATGGTGGACCGTGTGTGCCCTCCAGAAGCCAGGGGGGGAGTGGGAGGGGGATAAAGAGGTACAAATCACGGAAAGAGCAGAGGATGCAAGACCAGAAATGAGGCGGTAGGAGACAGAGGGACCACCGACCTGTCTGTGATAGGAAAGTGATAGGTCCATAGACTCAACTTCATTGTGAGAGATTTCAATGATCTTGAAAACCTTGGTTTCCACGGCGTCAATTAAGCTGAGCAAGGTGAGAGGCAGGAGCGCAAGCCCAGAGGGGAGAGCAGTACTCCATCGAGCTACGAATGAGCTGAACAAGGTGTGTGGCAGGAGCACCAGCCCAGAGGGGAGAGCAGTACTCCATCAAGCTACGAATGAGCTGAGCAAAGTGTGAGGCAGGAGCGCAAGCCCAGAGGAAAGAGCAGTAGTCCATCAAGCTACAAATGAGCTGAGCAAGGTGAGAGGCAGGAGCACCAGCCCAGAGGGGAGAGCAGTACTCCATCAAGCTAGAAATGAGCTGAGCAAAGTGTGAGGCAGGAGCGCAAGTCCAGAGGTGAGAGCAGTAGTCCATCAAGCTACAAATGAGCTGAGCAAGGTGAGAGGCAGGAGCACCAGCCCAGAGGGGAGGGTAGTAGTCCATCAAGCTACAAATGAGCTGAGCAAGGTGAGAGGCAGGAGCACCAGCCCAGAGGGGAAGTAGTAGTCAATCAAGCTACGAATGAGCTGAGCAAGGTGAGAGGCAGGAGGGCAAGCCCAGAGGGGAGAGCAGTGCTCCATCAAGCTATGAATGAGCTGAGCAAGGTATGTGGCAGGAGCGTCAGCCCAGAGGGGAGAGCAGTACTCCATCAAGCTAGAAATGAGCTGAGCAAAGTGTGAGGCAGGAGCGCAAGTCCAGAGGTGAGAGCAGTAGTCCATCAAGCTACAAATGAGCTGAGCAAGGTGAGAGGCAGAAGCACCAGCCCAGAGGGGAGAGTAGTAGTCCATCAAGCTACAACTGAGCTGAGCAAGGTGAGAGGCAGGAGCACCAGCCCAGAGGGGAAGTAGTAGTCAATCAAGCTACGAATGAGCTGAGCAAGGTGAGAGGCAGGAGTGCAAGCCCAGAGGGGAGAGCAGTACTCCATCAAGCAATGAATGAGCTGAGCAAGGTGTGAGGCAGGAGTGCAAGCCCAGAGGTGAGAGCAGTACTCCATCAAGCTAAAAAATGAGCTGAGCAAGGTGAGAGGCAGGAGCACCAGCCCAGAGGGGAGAGTAGTAGTCCATCAAGCTACGAATGAGCTGAGCAAGGTGAGAGGCAGGAGTGCCAGCCCAGAGGGGAGAGCAGTGAGCAAGGTATGTGGCAGGAGCACCAGCCCAGAGGGGAGAGCAGTAGTCCATCAAGCATCGAATGAGCTGAGCAAGGTCAGAGGCAAGAGCACCAGCCCAGAGGGGAGAGCAGTGCTCCATCAAGCTATGAATGAGCTGAGCAAGGTATGTGGCAGGAGCACCAGCCCAGAGGGGAGAGCAGTACTCCATCAAGCTATGAATGAGCTGAGCAAGGTGTGAGGCAGGAGTGCAAGCCCAGAGGGGAGAGAAGTGCTCCGTCAAGCTACGAATGAGCGGAGCAAGGTGAGAGGCAGGAGTGCCAGCCCAGAGGGGAGAGCAGTACTCCATCAAGCTATGAATGAGCTGAGCAAGGTGTGAGGCAGTAGTGCAAGCCCAGAGGGGAGAGCAGTGCTCCATAAAGCTATGAATGAGCTGAGCAAGGTATGTGGCAGGAGCGCCAGCCCAGAGGGGAGAGCAGTACTCCATCAAGCTATGAATGAGCTGAGCAAGGTGTGAGGCAGGAGTGCAAGCCCAGAGTGAGAGCAGTGAGCAAGATATGTGGCAGGAGGGCCAGCCCAGAGGGGAGAGCAGTAGTCCATCAAGCTTTGAATGAGCTGAGCAAGGTGAGAGGCAAGAGCACTAGCCCAGAGGGGAGAGCAGTGCTCCAACAAGCTATGAATGAGCTGAACAAGGTTTGTGGCAGGAGCACCAGCCCAGAGGGGAGAGTAGTAGTCCATCAAGCTATGAATGAGCTGAGCAAGGTGTGAGGCAGTAGTGCAAGCCCAGAGGGGAGAGCAGTGCTCCATAAAGCTATGAATGAGCTGAGCAAGGTATGTGGCAGGAGCGCCAGCCCAGAGGGGAGAGCAGTACTCCATCAAGCTATGAATGAGCTGAGCAAGGTGTGAGGCAGGAGTGCAAGCCCAGAGTGAGAGCAGTGAGCAAGGTATGTGGCAGGAGCGCCAGCCCAGAGGGGAGAGCAGTAGTCCATCAAGCTTGGAATGAGCTGAGCAATGTGAGAGGCAGGAGCGCCAGCCCAGAGGGGAGAGCAGTGCTCCATCAAGCTATGAATGAGCTGAGCAAGGTATGTGGCAGGAGCACCAGCCCAGAGGGGAGAGTAGTAGTCCATCAAGCTATGAATGAGCTGAGCAAGGTGTGAGGCAGGAGTGCAAGCCCAGAGTGAGAGCAGTGAGCAAGATATGTGGCAGGAGGGCCAGCCCAGAGGGGAGAGCAGTAGTCCATCAAGCTTCGAATGAGCTGAGCAAGGTGAGAGGCAAGAGCACCAGCCCAGAGGGGAGAGCAGTGCTCCATCAAGCTATGAATGAGCTGAGCAAGGTATGTGGCAGGAGTGCCAGCCCAGAGGGGAGAGCAGTACTCCATCAAGATATGAATGAGCTGAGCAAGGTGTGAGGCAGGAGTGCAAGCCCAGAGTGAGAGCAGTGAGCAAGGTATGTGGCAGGAGCGCCAGCCCAGAGGGGAGAGCAGTAGTCCATCAAGCTTCGAATGAGCTGAGCAAGGTGAGAGGCAGGAGCGCCAGCCCAGAGGGGAGAGCAGTGCTCCATCAAGCTATGAATGAGCTGAGCGAGGTATGTGGCAGGAGCACCAGCCCAGAGGGGAGAGTAGTAGTCCATCAAGCTATGAATGAGCTGAGCAAGGTGTGAGGCAGGAGTGCAAGCCCAGAGTGAGAGCAGTGAGCAAGATATGTGGCAGGAGGGCCAGCCCAGAGGGGAGAGCAGTCGTCCATCAAGCTTCGAATGAGCTGAGCAAGGTGAGAGGCAAGAGCACCAGCCCAGAGGGGAGAGCAGTGCTCCATCAAGCTATGAATGAGCTGAGCAAGGTATGTGGCAGGAGTGCCAGCCCAGAGGGGAGAGCAGTACTCCATCAAGATATGAATGAGCTGAGCAAGGTGTGAGGCAGGAGTGCAAGGCCAGAGTGAGAGCAGTGAGCAAGGTATGTGGCAGGAGCGCCAGCCCAGAGGGGATAGCAGTAGTCCATCAAGCTTCGAATGAGCTGAGCAAGGTGAGAGGCAGGAGCGCCAGCCCAGAGGGGAGAGCAGTGCTCCATCAAGCTATGAATGAGCTGAGCAAGGTATGTGGCAGGAGCACCAGCCCAGAGGGGAGAGTAGTCGTCCATCAAGCTATGAATGAGCTGAGCAAGGTGTGAGGCAGGAGTGCAAGCCCAGAGGGGAGAGCAGTGCTCCATCAAGCTACGAATGAGCTGAGCAAGGTGAGAGGCAGGAGTGCCAGCCCAGAGGGGAGCGCAGTACTCCATCAAGCTATGAATGAGCTGAGCAAGGTGTGAGGCAGGAGTGCAAGCCCAGAGGTGAGAGCAGTGCTCCATCAAGCTACAGATGAAGACGTTGTAGGTGGTGGTTGCTCTTTTTTAAACTCCAAGTGAACCGTTGCAATTATGAGTTTTTTATTTCAATATTTGTGCTGATGTTTGTTTGTGTCACATCGCATCACTGTTTTAGGAAGATTCCACCAGCAAGAGAAAGACGAGGGTGACACACAGCATAAAGCCCAGAGTTATGCATTATGTAATGAGCTGAAGGTCTCGATGAACGAGGTCATTGATTGTCAACAACAATGCAAGGCTGTAATGCATAATATTTCAGCAATGTCTGGTGAGTTCGCTGATCAGGTAAGCAGCCTTACTTAGCTTACTACTTTGTACATGGGAAAAGGTGGAAATTGAGAAAGTCAAAATTGCGAAAAGGAAGAGAATTGGGGAGAATATGAGATGGAGAAGGACATATGAAGGAGTGCATCATGGGTATCCAAATACAGGGATAGATTTGGGAAGGAACGTGTTTACTGTTTATGGATAAGAGGGGGAGAAGGTGATGGAGGGAGGTGGGGTGGATGGGTCAAGGATATATTTCTGACCCCAAGGATATTCGGGCCACACCAAATGTACACAATTTACAAGCTGTGCCATATGATTTGAAACTCTCTACAGTAAACATCCCATTTTCTTTACGTGCAACATGGGATGTGACCCTTGTTACTGACTCGTGACCTAGCAGTGAAGAGCTGCACTCATGGGAGTATTTATTGGACTAATTTGCACCAAACATTTTTTTTTTTTACAGTGTAAGGAGATATTGAGTTTAAAGCAGAAGATTATGACAATTTTCTGATTTGATAATATCTCAATACAACCGTGATTTGACATTTTATTTTGATATATTAATACTATAGTATTGATTTGTGATTGAAATGATGCTGTTTGGAATAAAAATAGAGAGATATTAAATTGAAAGCAGAATGAGGAAATGAGGTAAGGGTTTCCATCCGTGATCGTCGTGGATTCCCCATTTGCAGTTTCTCCATTGACTGGACATAGCAACATTCAGACTGGGTATGGTTTTTGTGCAAGTCCTACACGAACCTGCTGTCAATGCCCGACGTTTGACTGAAGGTGGCACAGGAATGTGGAATTTATTGGTTCATCGTTTAGCATTTGCCATTTCCGCATTGTTTATTTGCTTTTGGCTTCCCACCTGTGCGTAGCATGGGTACCTCACTTGTATGTATATATATATATTGTTACGGAAACGAAGTACGGAGCTCCCCTTAGCGGGGGTGGGGGGGGGGGTGGGGGGATAATCCCCCTTCTATTTGCACTGGCCGTCTCCGATCCTGAAGCTACCCCGCTCCCCTGTGGGGTGGGATTGCCCGAAGTGATTGGTCAAGGGATTCCCAAACACCTCCGGCAATCCCTTCACAAGGCAGGTGGGTAACTCCGCTCGAGACCACGGGCAAGATGTTATTTGCCGAGCGGCTTTAGCAGCCCGCGGTTCGAACCATTAACCAGACTAACCCGATCCTGAGCGTTGGCCAAATCGTGCCACAGGTGTTCAATGATGGAAAAGACAAGGACGATCGGACGAGGAAGAAGAAGAAGACAAAGGTAGGAAAGAACAGATATTTATTAACTACTATTTACACAAACCAAAGAAAGCAAGGAATAAAAGTAATATACAGTGAAGATAGACACAGAGCAAGCTTAACTTATACAGGCTTACTTAAACCCCAGACAACACAGAGGACAGACGACGAGCAGACTCACAAGGCTGGGGAAGATGGATGCCAGGGATCGATGGTTGGAAGGAGAGGAAGGTTCAGCTGGACGCAGGCTGGAGCTTGATCCCGCACGGGACGCCGGGGCTGGGAGTGGACGGCCACCGATTCCACCGCAAACTGGTTCCCACGTAGCAGCGCGTCAAAGCTGCACGTCAAATCTGCACATCAAAGCTGCGCATCAAAGCTGCCGCGCGCAGGGGCTGGACAGCGTCGTCTCTCTCTCGGCAGAACCGCAAGCTTGACTTGGTTCAGCGCAACTCAACTCCTCCTCAACTGAACTCTTATGCATCTCTCTTGGTGGGGGCTGATGCAATGGGTTTTATAACCCCACCCTCTTGAGCCATACCCACTCATCCTTGGTTGGTCGGCAAGGGCTTTCCTGGCTCCACCTTCTGATGATGATGGGCGGGCAACGCCCTTGTTCGTTGGCTTGACCGCGTGCGTAATGGAGTCAAATGCAGTTGGTAATGCGGTTGGCAATGGAGGTTCTGGGGCAATTGAAACGGGATTCTACCTTATTTCATTTGGTGCAATGCAGAGTCAACTAATGGAAAACAGAGCCTTATACTGACATAGAATAAAGAAATAACTATTGAGGGAAGCCTATGATTTGCTACGTGTATGCGATGGACTAGCTAAAGGGACGACCTTTGATCTTTACCAATTGATGGAGGTATTTACAAAGAATTACTATTTACAGAGGGTGATATCTATCTATAATTCCAGTAATCTCTGTGTGTATGTTTGTATGTTTGTATGTTTGTATGTCTGTATGTCTGTGACCGCTGTTTCTCGACAACCACGGGTCCGATATACTTTAAACTTGCCAGGTATATTGCTGGGGACCCGAGGATGTGCCTTTTCAAGGTTTCATATTAATCGGAGAAGTAGTTACCGAGCTATGTCCAAAAAACGATTCAACCAATCAGAGAGCAGCGAGCTATCACGTGTGCCGAACGTGCCGAACAGACTCTGCCTCGGACGGCACATTTGAGAGCGTATTCATTTATTTCACGTTGGCAAACTATGTTGCCGCTATGTTGGCGTTAAACGATGTTTTAAAACTAATTAAAACTAATTTGCGATTCTTTCGCTTTCCTGCGCGTTTGTGCATGCTATGGCGATTTCTTTACCAAACTCCGCAAGCCGTTCGCTTTGGACCAAACCATTTCATGTAAATAGAGGGGGGGGGGGGGGGGGGGGATTGTCACCGTACTCGCAAGCCGTTCGCTTTGGACCAAACCATTTCATGTAAATAGAGGGGGGGGATATAATTTTAGATATAGATATAGTACGGGCATGCCCTAGTTTACAATAATTACACCAAGTGCAGGGTTTCCCAAATCCGTTACAATATATATATATACATATATATATATATATATATATATATATATATATATATATATATATATATATATATATAATATAAATACATATTTTCATTTTTTATTCATTATGCCAACTATGAGTATACATTCATGTAATGTAATGGATTCAAGACAAATGCAATACACATAAATAAATAATACAATGAAAAATCACTCATAGAGTGACACTTGGCAAAAGAGAACAGAGTAGAATGGCATCCAGTAGAGCATCCTTTTTAACTCAAAAAATAAATGGTGGTTGAATTCAGTGACCTGACATGGAAATTGTCTTCAAATTTCAAGTTAATTGGATGAAAATTGAGGATTTTAGAAATATGACCTATGCTGACCTCAAAAATAAGTGGTAGTTGACTTCATTGACCAAATGTGCAAATCCTCTTGAAATTTCAAGTGAATCGAATGAAAATTGACGATTTTAGAAATTTGGCCTATGTTGACCTTTTGGTCTTTGTTGATCTCAAAAATAGTTGGTGGTTGATTTCAGTTAGCTGATATGAAAATCGTATTCAAACTTCAAGTCGATCGGATGAAAATTGAGGATTTTTGAAATTTGAAGAGGTTGTTGACCTTTGGCCTATGTTGACCTTTTGGCCTATTCTGATCTCAAAAATAGTTGGTGGTTGAATTCAGTTAGCTGACATGAAAATCTCATTCAAATTTCAAGTCAATTGGATGAAAATTGAGGATTTTAGAAAATTGAAAAGGTTGTCGACCTTTTGGCCTATGTTGAGCTCAAAAATAGTTCATGGTTGAATTCAGTTCGCCAATATGCAAATCGTAATCAAATTTCCAGTCAATTAGATGAAAATTGAGGATTTTAGAAATTTGGCCTATGTTGACCTTTTGGCCAAGGTTGACCTCAAAATACTTGGTGGTTGAATTCAGTGTCCAGATATGCAAATCCTCTTAAAATTTCAAGTCAATTGGATGAAAATTGAGGATTTTTGAAATTTGGCCTATGTTGACCTTTTGGCCTAGGCCCTAGGGTGACCTCAAAAATACTTGATGGTTGAATTTATTGCCCAGATATGCAATTCCTCTTCAAATTTCAAGTCAATCAGATGAAAATTGAAGATTTTAGAAATTTGACAAAGTTGGTGACCTTTGGCCTATTTTGACCTAATGTTGACCGGTCAACAGTTTGTGTTGTTTTTACGTGTGCAATGAGCACCATAGGTAACTGTAGAGTTAAGTAGCGACATGTACCTGTAGTGGGGACGTAGAATACATTAGATGGATTTTAACGACGAGGGAGCGCAATAGTATAAGGGGCGACTGGGAAGCGCGAGTTTCAGAAGGGGGGTAGTCAGCTTAGACGATGCAGTGTGTGTGAAGGAGGTGATTTGGCAGCGTATTGTGAAAAGTGTGAGTTGAGTGCGTAGTATTGAATGAATGGTCCTGGGAGGAAAGACGGGTGCACGTGCCACCAGGTGT
Organism: Myxine glutinosa; assembly: GCF_964187855.1. Taxonomy (NCBI): domain Eukaryota; kingdom Metazoa; phylum Chordata; class Myxini; order Myxiniformes; family Myxinidae; genus Myxine; species Myxine glutinosa. The sequence continues at coordinate 48,920,447 of NC_136262.1, read as the reverse complement.
GCAGGTGACACCAGGTGTGTGGGCCCAGGTGTGCAGGTGAAGCACAGGTGGATGGAGATGGTTGGATGAAAGGAATGGCATGGAATACATGGAGTATGGATTGATGGTCTGGAGTGAATGGAGCATGGAATAAATGGAGTATGGAATAGATGGAATGGAGTATGGAATGGATGGTGTGGAGTGAGTAGTGTGGAATATGGGGAGTGGAGTGGTTGGTGCGAAAGGAGTGGATGGGGAAGATGGACCCCTTTCACGAATACCCGGGGAGGGCAGTTTTAGAGTAGGTAGAGGGTATAGGTAAATTGTGGTTGGATATTGGCATCTGTGGTGCATGTGGTAGAATGGTGTTTGGATGGGTGCATTATAAAAAAAAAATAACCACATTTAGAGGCCATTTTTCGGGGGGTTGGCCTTTTTTTTTTTCTTTTTTTTTTTTTGTATACAACATCGAGGCTCGTGAAAGAGCTAACATAATCACACAAAAAGACAAACTGACACACAAAACACAAAAAACAAGGGGAGCGGCAGACAAGATGGGGAGAGAGGGTGAGGGACACAAACACAACATTTGAGAGCAGGGACATCGGGAGGACTTGGGGGGAGGTGGGAGAGGAATAAAACATATGAACACTGCAAGGACTCTGGGGTGAATTACTGGGGGTAGAAAAGATCAAGGTTTTCTATGGGGGAAGATAAGCGATGGTGGTGAACAGCTGTTTTAAAGACCTGGAGGGAGGAGTGGGATTGAAGGGAGTGGGGGAGTTTGTTCCAGAGGCGGGAGAAAAGGGGAATGAAAGAGTGAAGGTGAGCAGTGAAGGAGAAGGCCTTTTTCGGGGACCGTGGTTGTTGTTGTTTTTCGGTCCCCTTTTTGAAGCAACGTTTTACGTTAGTAATGGTGCATTAGTGGAGTGAAATGGCTGGGCGTGTGGCCTGTTAGTGCGTGTATGGTTAAATGGGCACTCCGCCACTGTTAGTCTCTCGGCCAGGTGAGGCTGCAGGTGGGCTCTGAGAGCCAGTAGAGTTGTTCAGTGGGGCCCGAGGATCCGGAGGACGGACCCGGGTAGCCCGATGCCAGAGAGGGCGGTAATGGGGTAAGGGAGCCAGAGGGCCTTCCCCAGGTAGGTTAGGTTAAGGAGCAGGTAAGCTCGGAGGCAACTACAGTGGCGGAGGTGTGCAGGTGAGTAGACCTGCTGGTGAGCCACACGACTCAGCCCGGAAATTGTGCGAAGGCACAGAGAGTTGAATCGGGGGAGTGAGACCCCAAATTGGTGAGCACCACAGTTTGGTCAATGGGAGTTCGGTTCTTAGAACCACAGAGTGTAAGATGGCCAATGGTTTGGCAGGGAAAGACCCCGGGTAGAGTAAAAATGTTAAAGTCATTTAGAGGGTAGTTAGGATTGAATTCTCTTCGCACCATCTACACCCACTCACCTGAGGTGGTGACAGGACTCCACACCATGTGATTTTTGTTGCAAATGTTTGGGAATGTGAGATGCATCATGACGTGGGGGTGACATTGTGCTTGTTTATTCCATCTCTTCCTCCTTATGAGGGATGGATGATGAATTGATTGATGGCAAATTTGGATTAGAGGGATTGGTAACCAATTTGGTATTAGGGGAGATATGGGGAAGACGAGACAGTAGTGACGAATTTGTAAATGTGTAGAGTTTTGTAAATACAGGGTAAGGGCAAGGGGTAGGGTAGGTGACAGGGGGGGTGACGTACGGTAGGGACGAGCTTTCTCCGCTCGCTCCCATGCGCACCTCACCTCTGCATTACCTTGTTGGATGTGTACCCTTGTGACCTTGCTCCGATGCTTGCTTTGTCCTTCCTTCCCCACTCACGGCTTGTTCTTTTGGGTCCGGGGGAGGGGGGAGTGTGCAGGTAGCCGCATTTGTGTGCCCGAGCCGCCGCTGCACAGCCTGCCTGGATCGATACACCACCTTATGGACCACACAACTTGCGGCCGAGCACCACTTTATGGACCATACGTTTTGTGGCCAAGCACCACTGATGGACCCCACGTGTTGGGGCCTTGCCCCTCTGCTGGGACCGGCAATGATGGCCAGAGAGAGTTCTTTGCTTGAGGACCACGGTGAGGTGGCGCCTTTTGCCATACAGGTGGACCACCCATAGTTGGCCCCTGGTGGCCCTAAATAAAAATGGACGCGTTGTGTGCCTTTTTATTATTTTCAAATAGGCAGCAAGCCACAAGATCAAGAACAACAAGAAACATCGGACCAGCAGAGCAGAGGAAGCAGGAGCTGACAAGAACCGGTCAACAGTTTGTGTTGTTTTTACGTGTGCAATGAGCACTGGATTGTGCTTTGGTGTTTTCATGGTGCTTATTGGTGCTGATGGTGCTTTGTGATGCTCTTGTGCTCGGGGGTGCACTGCAATATCAATTGTGCATCCCCGGGCACTTGAGTATGGTGTATCGGTGCAGTGCAGTGCATGCTCTTCCTCTTTTTCAGAAACATCTTTTTGTCTCCCAGAATGACAGGTCCTGGGTTTGCAGTGTAAATACAAATTAGTGTTTTGTAAATAATGCTCCCCACTGTATATGTGTAGTTTGCGAATAATTTGGTGATTCGGTTAATCTGTGGGTGTGAGTCTGTTAGGTAGGATGCAACGTAGCAGGCGGGACATACGTAGTTGTTTTAAAACTGTCGCACTCAAGGGTAAGGTTAATAGTAGCGGGCTACTACACCTGAGTGTCACATTAAGTAAAGTTATTTCGGGCCGGGATGTCCCTAGAGGAAAAACGGGTGCTGTGTTACGGTTTTTAGAACCTTCACTAGTAAATTTTAGTAAACGTTTCCCTTATAAATGTTCCCCTGTAAATATCCCCATTAATTGGTTTGTTAAAGATGGTACACTAGTTAGTCCATGTACAACACGTAGCGAACCATAGGACCTCTCCGTAGTTATTTCATTATTATGTGTTTCAGTTAAGGATCTGTTCCCAATAGTTGAATCTGTGATGCATTAATCAAATAAGATAGGCCCCATTCCGTCCATTTTGCTCTCCCTCTTCAAATTGTGGTACCTCGCTTGCCAACAGCGTTCCCCGCCGTTGCACTGGGCTGTTTACTGGCACCACGCCGCCATTAGCCATGCGGTCAAGCCGAGGAGGAAGGGGGCAGAGCCGCCAGAACAAGGTGTGGCACGTCGACTCGTCATCGGAGGTGGAGTCAGCAAGCCCTTACTGGCCAACCAGCGCCGAGGTGAGCCGGCCGGTAGGCGTGTCATCAGAGCCGGCGGCTTGGTTGCAACACGAGCAATAAAAGCGGCTACGAGGGACTGCTTGGCCAGTTGAGTGAGAGGGTTCAGGAGTTGCGAGAGAGAGACGCGTTAGAAGGTACTGACGAGAGGGGAAGGACCTGGAGTGCGCGACGAACTGGCATCTTGTTCAAGGGAGAGAGCGTTGACATGAGCCATTTGTTATAGACGGAGCATCCCAGTCCCATCGCTATATGCAACGTCCAGAGCGTTGACATGAGCCATTGGTTATAGATGGAGCATCCCAGTCCCATCACTATATGCAACATCCGCTCGCGGTGAACGATACGCGCTCGCTGCCTGCCAGGGTTTTCCCGCCACGACGCGAGTCGACTCCTGGAGCCGGACCTCGACGCCTACCGTCTGCCTGGGCCTTCTCATCCCTTCTTCCAGTCATTCCTGCCTGCCATTCCCTGTCGTGTGAGTCTGTTTGTTTGTCGTGGGGAATAATATAAGACTGCTTAAGGCTGCCCTGTGTCTTCTTCTTCTTCTTCTGTATATTACTTTCGTTTCTTCTTTAGTTCTTTGGTTTTTTAAATAGTTAATAAATGTCTGGTATTCCTTACTTTGGTTTCTTCTTTCCCCCGATCGCTTTAGTCCCTTCTTTCAATTGAGTACCTGTGGCACGATTCGGCCAACCGCAATAGTCGGGTTTATTCCCTTGTTAACGGCTCGAATCGCGGATTGCTAAACCGCTCGGCAAATACCATCTTGTCCGTGGTTCGAGCGGTACTTGTCTCCCTGTTTTGCGGAGGGATTGGTAAAGGTATTCGGGAGAACACCTTGACCAATAACCCTGATCAATTCCACCCCGCAAAAGAGCGTTACAAGTACCAGGACCAGAGACGGCCAGCTTATCAGGCCAAGGGGATTAACCCCCCCTTGCTAAGGGGAGTGCTGTCTCTGAGATCCGTAACAATATATATATATATGTATATATATATATATATATATATATATATATATATATATATATATATATATATATATATATATATATATATACGTATATATATATATATATATATACGTATATATATATATATATATATATATTATATATATATATATATGTATATATATATATATATATATATATATATATATTGTTACGGTTCGTGGTTAAGGATGTTGTTTGCCGAGCGAAGGCACCGCGACCTAACAGTTTTTCCCCGACTCACCCGATTCACCCAGACGTTGGCCGTATCGCGCCACAGCTATTCAATATGGAAACCTCTAAAGCGACCGAATGTAAAGAGGAAGAAGAAGAAGACGTACGGAGGAATAACAGGTTTTATTAATTATTTTCACAAGCCAAAGCAAAGAGAGCAGTTGGTTATATACAGAAAATGGAAGGAGCAGGCACACAGTGAAATCTTTAGCTTACCTATACAAGCTTAATTAATAAACCCCAGGACAACGTTAAAGACAGACGGACGATCACACTTACACGGGTAAATGCAGGCAGGAAGGAATGGCTTGGAGATGGGTGGCTTTTAGAGGCAAGGAAGGTTCAGCGGGTACTGGGCACGGTCGGGCCAGAAGGCACCGCCGTCAAGAAGCCGAGCTTTGGTCCCAAACTGCGCGGGCGAAGTTCCTTTCTCTGTACTGCTGCCTCGTGCGCTCCTTGCGTTGCTCCGTCCGCTTTTCCTGCAGCGCGGCACGTTTCACGGCGGCTCGGTCACACCTGCTCGTCTCCAGCGCATCTCCTGGACCCATCTCCGTAAAAGCTCATCTCGTATCTCCTTGGGAGCGTCCCGCGGCAGGTTATATAGGCCCCGCCCTTCACCATTTTCGAACCTTCCCCAAACGTTCTCTCTCCACCCTCTCAAGCCAAACCCCTTGTTCTGGGTTGGATGAGCGGGGCCGACTTACTCCTCCCCTCTATGACGAGGTGGAGACCCGCCTTTCTTCTTCGGCGTTACCTCGTGCGTAATGGAGTCAAATGCAGCAAAGTGGACGGCAGATGAAAATTGCAGTAAAGTGCCTAAAGAGGCAATTGCAGCAAAGTGGCGAACCTGGCACTTGGAAGCTGCCATGGGGCGTCAGAGGGCCTACTCTTATTTAATTCGGTGCAATGAAGAGTCAAACTAGTGGGAAACACATCCTTAGCCTACACAGAGAATAAGGGACTAACTATGTAAAAGGATATATCGTGTCCTGTGTGTAGGTTTATGGAATTAACTAAGAGGACGAGCTGCGACCATTCTTTACATTATGAGGGTCAGTTACACACAACAAAACCATACTTTTCACATTCGTTACACTTTCTCAAAATTGTTACACTTCTCAAATCCGTTACACTTCTCAAATCCGTTACACTTCTCAAATCCGTTACAATATATATTGTTACGGATCCCAACGTCGGCCTTTCCCTTTAAGAAGGGGGGATTAATCCCCTCGCTGATGACTGACCGACGTGGTCCCGGGGGTATGACGTCATGCCCGGTCGGCGCTGGGTAGGGTATTAGGCCCAACCGTCCTATGACCTAAATACCAGCGCCTCCCAGTACGCAAGGAAATACTCCCCGCTCACGGCCGCAGCGTAATGGATGATTTGCACCGAGCGAAGCGAACTGCGGCATGAGCCGTTTACCAAGACTAGACCCGATTTATATTCGTTGGCCGAATCGCGCCACGTACCCTCAATATGGAAACCTCTAAAGCGACCGAATGTGAAGAAGAGGACGAGGTAGGAAGAACAGAGATTTATTATTATTTACACACAACTAAAGCAGAAAAGAAATGAAATATGATTTTCAAGGCAATGGAAAGAGCAGGAGACACAGTGCAATTATTAGCTTACCTATACAGTCTTACTTATAAACCCCAAGACAACATGAAAGACGGACAAACGAGCAGACTCACACGATGGGGAAATTGCAGATGGATTGGCTGGAGGGAGAGGAAGGTCCAGCTCGGACCGAAGCACGGTCGGGTCGGGAGTGGGCAGCCGCCGTTCCTTCGCGGCCACGTCGGCACCGCCGTCAAAGCCCAAGCTGCGGTCGTGCAAGCTGCTACGGTTCGAACTGCGGCGGTGGCAAAGCTGTGTGGTGGAGTCCTGCTGCATGGTGGAGTCAACGCTGCGTGGTGGAGTCAACGCTGCGTGGTGGAGTCAAAGCTCAGCTCTCGTATCCCATCTGCTCCGTGTCTCATCTCCTCTCATCTCTTCTGGGGGCCGTCCCGTGACGGGTTGTATATGCCACACCCTCAAACCTTCGCGAACCTCCTCGACGGTTCTCTCCACACCCTCTCAAAGCCAAACCCCTCATCCTTGGTTGGTCGGCAAGGGCTGGCTCACTCCTCCCCTCTATGACGAGGTGGAGACATGCTTTTCCTCTCCGAGCTCACCTCGTGGCTAATGGAGTCAAAGGCGCTGACCATCAGCCAAAACCGTAGTGGCGAATGCAGTTGGCAATAGCTGACAAAAGGGGAATCTATCTTATTTAATTGACGCAACGCAATGAACTAGTGGACCACAGAGCCTTATACTAACATGTATTACGGACATAACTAGTGAGGGAACTTAAGATTTGCTACATGTATGTGATGGATTAACTAAGGGCGACCTTTGATCTTTATACTATTGGAGGGTGATATTCACAAGATTTACAGCATACAAAAAAAGGAAAATTTACATCAGATTACCCACACAATTCCCATATCCCCAACACTGCACCCTCCTTCCTTACGGGACGTCCCGGCCCGAAAATTTTACCTTTAATGTGACACGCAGGTGTAATTCCCTCTACAATTAACCTGACCCTGAGTGCAACAATTTCAAAACACAAATAAATATGTCCCGCTAATTGCGTTGCACCCTGGCTAACAGTTTCACACCCACAGCTAACCGAATTGCGGAATTATTTTCAAAACTAAACATTTACGGTGGGGGAGCATTATTTACATTGGCATTATTTGACTATTTACAAAACGCAACCCAGGACCTGTGATTTTTCTTTTGGGGAGACAAAAAAAGAAATTCCTGTTGGGAGGGAGGAGACAGCACACATTGCATCGACGCACCAGCACCAAAGCACCAAAAGCACCAAAAGCACCATTCGGTGCAACAGTCATCACAGTTCGTAATAAAACACACAAGACAACAACTGGTGGTGGTCTTCCTCTTCGCTGCTGGGCCGATGTTCTTCCTGATGTTTTCTTTCTATTCTTTGCTTCATGCGGCCTATTTGAAAATAAAAAATGAAGTGCACAAAACGTGTCCATTTTTATTTAGGGCCACAGGGGCCAACTAAGGATGGTCCACCTGTGTGGCATAGGTGCCACCTTACCGAGGTCCGCAAGCAAGACCCTGGGCCATCGTGACCGGCTCCAGCAGAGGTGCCAGGCCCCAAAACATGGGGTCCATAAAGTGGTGCTTGGCCGCAAGACGGCGGTCCATAAGGGGTGCATCAATGCAATGCATGCTGGTTGCGGGAGTTCTGGCACACCATGGCGGACTCCCGCATGCTCCCCTCGGCGCCCAGTGGCGCACAGTCCTCGGGTGGGAGACAGGGGGATAGAAGACAGGTGAGTGAGGGGTAAGGTCACAAGGGTACACATCAAACAAGGCAATGCAAGACGAGGTGCGTACGGAGAGCGAAGTGAGAAAGCTCGTCCCTACCGTACGTCACCCCCCCTGTTATCTACTCTACCCTTGCCCTTACCCCATATTTACAAAAATCTACACATTTACAAATTCGTCACTACTGTCTCATCTCCCCTTTATTTCCCCTATACCAAATTCGTCCCCACAATCCCTCTAACCGAATTTGCCATCACCCAATTCATCATCAATCCTCATAAGGAGGGAGAGATGGAACAACAAAGCACAATGTCACACCCACGTCATGATGCGTCTCACATTTCAACCATTTGCCCAAAAAATAATAAAAACAACCTGGCATGGTGTGGAGGTACGTCATCTCAGGTGAGTGGATGTAGATGGTGCGAGGAGATTCTTAATCCTAACTACTTCCTAAATGACCTTAACACACTTTACACTATCCGGGGTCTTTCCCTGCCAAACCATTGGCCATCTTACTCTATGCGATTTTAAGAACCAAATTCCCATTGACCAAACTGTGGTGCTTCATCAATTTGGGGTCTCACTCCCCCAATTCAACTCCCTGTGCCTTTGCACAATTTCAGGACTGGGTCATGTGGCTCTCCCAGCAGGTCTACCCACCTGCACACCTCCACCACTGTAGTTGCCTCCGAGCTTACCTGCTCCTTACCCTACCTATCTAACTGGGGAAGGCCCTCTGGCGCTCTCCCCACTCGGTGCCCTCTCTGGCACTGGGCTACCCGGGTCCGTCCTCCGGATCCTCGGGCCCCATCCACAACTCTAACGGCTCCCAGAGCCCACCTGCGGCCTCACCTGGCCGACATCCTCACAGTGGTGGAGTGCCCATTCAACTACACATACTAACAGGCCACATGTCCAGCCATTTCCACGTCACTAATGCACCCATCCAAACACCATTCTTCCACCACGCAGCACAGATGCCAATATCCAACCACAATTTACCTGTACCCTCTACCTAACACTTAAACTACCCTCCCCGGGTATTCGTGATGGGGTCCATCCTCCTTTCCCCCATCCACACCTTTGCACCATCCACTCCACTCCACAGTTTTCACCATACTCACTCCACGACCATCCATTCCATACTCCATATATTCCAGACCATTTATTCCATACAACCATTCTCCATACACCTGGATTTGCACACCTGTGCAATCACTCCTGGTGCTACCTGCACCCTCCTTCCTCCAGGACCATTTGCTCAACACAACACTCAATCACCATTACTCACTCATACACTGCTCAATACACTTTCGATCCTTAAAACCATTGCCTCAGGCACCCAGATTTTCCCACGTTCACACACATATCTCTCCCGAGCATTGCCCTGCAATTCCTCATTTCACCAAGCCCGAGAGGCACCCATCGGCTGCACCACGGACGCACCCATCGGCTGCACCATGGACGCACGCAGGGGCTGCACCACGGACACACGCACCGGTGGCACCACGGACACACCCACCGGCTGCACCACGGACACGCCCACCGGCGGCACCATGGACACACCCACCGGCTGCACCACGGACACGCGCACCGGCGGCAACACGGACACACCCACCGGCTGCACCATGGACACACGCACCGGCGGCACCACGGACACACCCATCGACTGCACCACGGACACACCCACCGGCGGCACCACGGACACACCCACCGGCTGCACCACGGACACACACACCGGCGGCACCACGGACACACCCACCGGCTGCACCACGGACACGCGCACCGGCGGCACCGCGGACACACCCACCAGCTGCACCACGGACACACGCACCGGCGGCACCATGGACACACCCACCGGCTGCACCACGGACACGCGCACCGGCAGCACCACGGACACACCCACCGGCTGCACCACGGACACGCGCACCGACGGCACCACGGACATACCCACCGGCTGCACCACGGACACGCACACAGGCGGCACCATGGACACACGCACCGGCGGCACCACGGACACACCCAACGGCTGCACCACGGACACACCCACCGGCGGCACCATGGACACACCCACCGGCTGCACCACGGACACACCCACCGGCGGCACCACGGACACGCGCACCGGCAGCACCACGGACACACCCACCGGCTGCACCACGGACACACGCACCGGCGGCACCACGGACACACCCACCGGCTGCACCACGGACACACGCACCGGCGGCACCACGGACACACCCCCCGGCTGCACCTCGGACGTACCCACCAAGCGTTCCACACACCTGTTCGTCACTTGCACCCCATGCAAGCTCATTCACTCAACACCATGTCACTCATCTCACACTTCTCACAATACGCTGCTGAGTACACTTTCAACACACACACACACGGCATCATCTGACCTACCTGGTGCCCTGCTAAAACTCGCGCTTCCCCGTCGCCCCTTATATTATTGCGCTCCCTCGTCATTATAATCCAACTACCCTCTCTCTGTCCCCACTACCTGTCCAATGTTGCTACCTAAACTTACCGTTACCTATGGTCAATCTCTAGGTTCCTATACATTTATCCTAACCCTCCAGGGCTAGTTTTCACTGCCATAACCCCATAGGTATTGCTCATGTGCCCCCATTGTGAGAGATGGCAGAGTTGCCATCCCACCACAACGGGTATCTCTCACTACAAATTTTGCTCATCCAATCACATCGGGTATCTTCCACTATAAATTTGGCTCATCCAATTACAACCAATGAAAAATTTTCCAATCACTGCCATTCATTCTACCAATTGTTACGTGGTCCTCCCGGTAACTACCTTGTCTTGGTGACCCCCGGACCGTGGGAGGACCCCGCCAGAAAGATATCTGCTTTATACGCTTTCGTAGCGCAATCAATATGAAAGACACAATAAATCAAGTCAATAAGAAACCCCACACCAAGGATCCGGATTACTTAATAATATATTCTCCATCCATCATCAGCAATCAACAATCCATCAGCAATCTTACAAAGATGGCCATCTCATATATTTCCCCCCTTTCCCCACTCACGACCCCTCAATGGTCACTGTCCCTCACAATGTCTCTGGGCCCCTCCAGACCAAGGTGAAGGTCGACTTCTCCGCACACTGGCGGTTGAACGAACCCCTGGCTGACGTGTTCCAAACGTGCACGTCGCGTACCGGGAACAGCTGCTGCAGCGCACACCTCCTTGCAAAGCAAAGCGGGCAAAGCAAAGCGCGGCTTGCAAAGCGTGCGAGGCCCAAGGTGCGACCTGCACGCGTCCTTGTATAGGTTGAGGCGAACTGTGCCGGACGCTTGGTTCCGTGCACGAACCCACGGCAACTTGACGTATAATCGGTAATTACCCCGCGCAGGTAACTCCTTTCGCCAGACGGGCTTTCAAACGCAGCGTCCCCCACGCTGCTCAATATCGACACCGCTCGTGTCGGAGCTGGGCGAGGAAGAAGAAGAACGCCGCTTCTCCAGGACCTCGTGTCTTGTTTTTCTTCTTCCGGTTCACTATCCCGTTTCCGGTCTCCTGTTATCCGGAGCCTCTTTAACCATTTAACCACAACAACCTTTAATAGAATAAACATTAATAAGCAATGACATGAATAGTAATTCACCTAAATCCGGGATCCGTAACACAATCATCAAATTTCTTGCCAATCACAAATTTTGCTTGTTCAAATTCACTACGGCTATCTCCCTCACACGTCTACTCACTTGAGCCTCTCGGTGCGCCAATTCATGCTCAGAACCTGGCTTCGCCAAGTCGAGCCATGATTCATGAATGCGGGTGGTTCGTTGCCGGCGGTTGGATCCGTCCGGCATTCGGTGCAGGGAAGGGGGTTCGCTCAGGCCGAGATCCCAAGGTCCACCTCGGCGCGGAGCCTTTCGGTCTCCCGCCTGATTACCCGATCTCGCCCTGCCGGAACGCCTCAACCACAAGGGGTCGCCGTGCCAACCCTTCCTACCGGGCCGCCCGCTCCGCTGAGCTGAGCACGGACGCGACCGTTCAGAGCATGGCCCGGCGTGGATCCTGCACGGCGGTTCTTTCGAAATCGCCTCGGTTACGATCCCCGCTGGTTCCCGCTGCACACGAAGCCCGGCATGCACCGAGGGCTCGCTTCGGCTATAAGTCGATCTAACCGCTAACCCGGTTAACGTCGATGCTCCACTTGCATGCTCACACCCCGCGTTCCGTTCCTTGCTCACACATCCAGCTGTCTTCATGCTCTTCGTCAATGCACCTTCTCTGACACACCCTCCAGGTTCACTCATAGACTTCGTCACACACCTGACCACCGCACACCTTGGCACACACTCGTCGTTCGTACACCTCACCAACACACCTCTTCGCACCCACTCCTCGGTCACATCTCCGGTGACAACCACGGGTGTGCACTCACCCGCACACCCAATTACGTGCTCCACTACCAACTCGAGCGTGCATTCCCACACGCGCTCGACCATTCCAGGTGTGCATCCTTTCATTCCAGGTGTGCATCCTTCCATTCCAGGTGTGCATCCTCTCTCACCTGCTACAACCATCTCATGCTCCGTGTCACTCTCACTACTTTCACCACCACACTCGGTCGCGCATTCACCCTTACTCTTGACAGCGCACTCTGTTATCATGCACTCCTCTGTTACACACCTTTTTCGTGCATCCTCTTGCGCACACTCTCCCGTTACGCCCTCCGTAACACTCACCACCGGTGTGCATTCTTCCGTTCCATCCCCTGTAACACTCCCCATCCCGCGCTTCCATGTTCCCCCCCCCCCCCCCCCGCACACGCGCTACGACCAACTCGCTCTCGACAGCACACTCACTCCTCGGCGTGCACTTTTTCCTCACACACCCCATAGTCGGACATCCTCGCACACCTCCTCCTTCACACTCTGTACCTGTCGCACACTTCACCAGCGGCCTCTCACGAACACCCGGGTCCAAACCAACCCCCAAGCCGACTGAATCTCCCCTCACACCATATACATTTCCGAGTATAACGCCACTCACCTCGGCACCTCGTCTCCGCACCTCCTTCGCCACCTGCAAACTCTTTATTTGGTTAGCAAGCACACCATCACGATTTGAGCACAGACCTTGCACATATTCCATCACTTCCTCCTTTATCTCCTTCTTAGTTTCCCTCCGTCTCTTCTTAATTTCACTCACCCCTCTTCCACTTCCTCTAATTTCTCCTTTACCTCCTTCATTTCCCAGTGCGCCCCCTCGATCTCTTCCTCTAATGCCATCTTGACCGTTTCTATATGCGTCTTCACCTCCCGGTCCTTCATCTCCACTGCCTCTGTCACCTCATCCAACCTCTTTGTCAACACCTCATGTACCATCCGACATTCCCTCTTTGTCGCTATGAGTTCGTTCTTTATCTCCTTCTGCGTCACCTTTAACCCCACCATTACCGCAGTGTTCTTCTGCACTTGACCCACTAATTCCCTCTGTCCCACCATCAGCTGTTCCACTCCCCTCGTTAGATCTTCTATGCCCCCCTGTAACCTAGCCGTACTAGTTCTCACCTCTTTCTCCATACGCTCCTCACCTCGCTTTACCTCCTCGCGTACCCTCGAGACATCCTCACCCACACCTCGTCTGATCTCCTCCCCCATTTCTCCCATCTCTTTAATAGATGCCGCCCTCATCTGTTCCAATTAATTCCTCTGAGCATCCAATTTACCTTCCAACCCGATTTTCACCTCCTCTATCTGGTTCCCCATCTGTTTGATTTCCTGGGCGGATTGCTCCCCTATTTCCCTCAATTTGCCTTCCATTGTGTTTTCTAACCCCCCTAACCCATTCTTCACCCCTTCCATCTGGTTCTCCTGGGCAGCCATTCTATTTTCCAACCCCGTTAACCCCTCTTTCATTTCCCCCTATTTGGTTACCGACGTCATTCAGTTGGCCCCCCAATTTACCTGCAAGCCCTTCCAACCTGTTGTCTATCCCCTCGAATTTATTGTCTAACCCCTCAAATTTATTGTCTAAACCCTCAAATTTAGCTTCTAGCCCCCCGATTTGATTTTTTAATCGCTCCCCCATTCTGTTTTCCATTTTTTCAATGTCAGCCCTTGCTTCGTCCCTCATTGGGTCCCCCAATTACTTACTATTTCTTTCCATCATTTGTCCCATTTCTCTGCTGGATTTTTCAGCCATTTTTGCCATATACCCCATCATCTGCACCACGAAGAGGTCCGATTTCACCAGTGCCGTGGGCTCGGCTGCCGCAGCGCCGCCATTTTGTGCCTCTGCAACCACGTGCGCGAGGGCGCCATCTTGCGCACCTGATACCCCCTCAACCACATCTTCATTTCTCTCCTCCTCCATTTCTCCCATATACACTTCCCTGGGGTCCAGGGTCGACTCTAACCCTTCTTCTAATTCCCCCACCGGCATCCGGTCGCCTTGATCATCCATGGCGCGATTTTAAATTTGGGATGTTAAAATTAAATTTTGGCCGCTCGAAATTTTGAGCGCGTTATTCGCGCTTCAGGTCCGAATCCGACACTCCTGACACCAATTGTTACGGATCCCAACGTCGGCCTTTCCCTTTAAGAAGGGGGGATTAATCCCCTCACTGATGACTGACCGACGTGGTCCTGGGGGTATGACATCATGCCCGGTTGGCGCTGGGTAGGGTATTAGGACCAACCGTCCTATGACCTAAATACCAGCGCCTCCCGGTACGCAAGGAAATACTCCCCGCTCACGGCCGCAGCGTAATGGATGATTTGCGCCGAGCGAAGCAAACTGCGGCGTGAGCCGTTTACCAAGACTAGACCCGATTTATATTCGTTGGCCAAATCGCGCCACGTACCCTCAATATGGAAACCTCTAAAGCGACCGAATGTGAAGAAGAGGACAAGGTAGGAAGAACAGAGATTTATTATTTTTTACACACAACTAAAGCAGAAAAGAAATGAAATATGATTTACAAGGCAATGGAAAGAGCAGGAGGCAGAGTGCAAATTATTAGCTTAACTACACAGTCTTACTTATAAACCCCAAGACAACATGAAAGATGGACAAACGAGCAGACTCACACGATGGGGAAATTGCAGATGGATTGGCTGGAGGGAGAGGAAGGTCCAGCTCGGACCGAAGCACGGTCGGGTCGGGAGTGGGCAGCCGCCGTTCCTTCGCGGCCACGTCGGCGCCGCCGTCAAAGCCCAAGCTGCGGTCGTGCAAGCTGCTACGGTTCGAACTGCAGCGGTGGCAAAGCTGCGTGGTGGAGTCAACGCTGCGTGGTGGAGTCAAAGCTCAGCTCTCGTATCCCATCTGCTCCGTGTCTCATCTCGTCTCATCTCTTCTGGGGGGCGTCCCGTGACGGGTTATATATGCCACACCCTCAAACCTTCGCGAACCTCCTCGATGGTTCTCTCCACGCCCTCTCAAAGCCAAACCCCTCATCCTTGGTTGGTCGGCAAGGGCTGGCTCACTCCTCCCCTCTATGACGAGGTGGAGACACGCCTTTCCTCTCCGAGCTCACCTCGTGGCTAATGGAGTCAAAGGCGCTGACCATCAGCCAAAACCATAGTGGCGAATGCAGTTGGCAATAGCTGACAAAAGGGGAATCTATCTTATTTAATTACCGCAACACAATGAACTAGTGGACCACAGAGCCTTATACTAACATGTATTACGAACATAACTAGTGAGGGAACTTAAGATTTGCTACGTGTATGCGATGGATTAACTAAGGGCGACTTTTGATCTTTATACTATTGGAGGGTGATATTTACAAGATTTACAGCATACAAAAAAAGGAAAATTTACATCAGATTACCCACACAATTCCCATATCACCAACAATATATATATATACATACTGTTACGGTTTTGCAATACAAGACACCACCTCTAGTTAATTACACGACAACATGTTGCCTGCAGTAGTCAGTTATTTCTTATTAAATGTAAAGATTGGTTCCCTTTCCATTGTGTAGTAATGAAAGCAGATATGCATTGAGTTAGGCAGGATTCCAACCCTCCGTGTGGTTGAAAGAAGCAAACGTTGGTTCATGAATGAATAACCGCACGTGATCAACTGTGACCAGTGGAAGAACGGGCCGTGAAACCTTCCAGAGGGAGGCGTGGCTAAATGAACGACCGCACGTGACCAACATCAGCCAATGGTAGGCCGTGGAACCTTCTAGAAGGGGCTTCCACCCGATAAAGGTCTGTGCCGTTCGTTGTTTGATCTCTCTCTCCTCGTTCATCCTTCAAGCTGACTCTTCCGTGCTGTCCTTCACCTTCGTCCTCGAGCTGGTTCATCCTCCGGACCTTCCTTCAAGCGGTGGATCGTCCTCGGAGCGGACCTTCCTTCAAGCCGGTCGTCCGGATCGAACCGGGCGCCACGTGCGGGAACTGCCGGACCCGAGATAGCGTCCGCACGTCCACCGGTATGAGCCTAACCGGTGTGTGATTCATTCCCTGTGTGTGTGAGTGTGCCAGGTGCCAGGTGCCTGTGCCAGGTGCCGACTCACACCTGTGAGTGTGCCAGGTAAGATTTGTTGTTAAGTCTGCTTCTCGTCCTTTTTTCTGTGCCATTGTAAATAAAAGATGTGTACATTTTGTTTCCTTTCGACCTGCTCGTGTGCGTCCTTTAACCCATTGACCGAGCATCCTCCAAAACCGAAACGGCAGCTCAATTAGGCCAGTAGATCACGCAAGGTAAAGCAGCAACCCACACCGTGCGACCCGCTCGGCGCACCTGATTGGAATAAGGTGTAGGAACGCGAGGGGTTCAATTCCCGGTCTTCCCGGCCACGTGGTCTCGAAGGTATTCGGGTCACAATCGATAACCCTTTGACCCCGCGATTGGTGGATTGGTGATTGGAGTTGCTACCCAACCCGCCGGGCGCAAGTTTCGTCTAGCGGTCGATGGCCCGTGGACCCGGTGTCTGAAGGGAAACGGGGACATAATACCCCCCACCCCCTTAGTACGTCGACAGAACCGGGAGCCGCAACAATATATATATATATATATATATATATATATATATATATATGTATATATAGTATATACAGCAGGGTGGAGCTTATTTTTGAACTTTTGAAATATGATCTTCGTACCCTCTCAATTTGTTCCTATATATGAAATATAATTGCAGGCAAAATATGAGCACAATTGAACAATATTTAGGGGTAGCTCAATGATGGTAAATTTTCTGATACCCCAAAGCTGCGGCCGCCCTTTTATTTCGCATACTACTGATAATAGATTAATTCTGTTGATAAATTAAGAACCCAATTTTAACTACTAAGTAAATTGACACTCTCTCCTATCATCATACACACAACATGCAATCATTGTGGTAAAATTAATTACTGGGAACACAGATAAAACCTTTAAGTTATAAAACTCTGTGCTCCATTAAATAAATAATTACAGTAGTAATATGTACATTGTACATACACAATATCTGTTATAATAAAAGAGTAAAATGTTCGTTGAGCTAGAGTCTGCTAGACAATAAATGCTAAAATGAGATGTAGCGCTGACCTGGGAACGCTTATCACCATAGTATCTAAAAGTAAACACTGTACATAGGTGTATCACAGAACACTATTTGAAAATAAAAACGAAGTTATCACAGGCTTTGCAGAGAATCACAGACACAATGGGTGTATAAACATGGTATAATATTATCACAGATTATAGAACCATAATCATTGTGGTTCAACTGGTTCATATCTATTATCCAACCAATCATCCGAATCCCATTGTTTTGCTGATAAATTGATAATGCAAATTTTCCATGAATTTATATTCCAGACATGTTCAGACTTGTTTACTGTTTGGACTCAATGGACTGACTATGCTGACTAAGCAACAGCTGCAACACTGTTGCAGCAGTATGTTTGTGTAATTGCTTGAGGCATTGTGCTCACTGCTCAGTTATTAATAGAACTGTTTGAATTTTCTTGATTCTTAATTTCTTAATGCTATGTTCTATTTCTTTCAGATTCATATCTGATTGAAAATGTCATCTGTGGAAAAAGCAACAAGATCTCAAACCAAGTTGTATCTCCTTGGCGACTCTGTGACTGAATTAAGTGGCAGCAAGTTGCCATCATTGTGTATGGCTCTTGGATTCTTCCGACATCACCATCTCGATCTGAAGCAGACCGTAAGACAATCGTCGGATGTTACCATCACGGAAATAGCTAACTTTTGGAAGAAAGCTAGAATCCCGATGAGAGCTCATCAAAACTGCCAAACCAAGCTTGAGCAGACATTTGAAGAATGGCGTCTTCTGAAAAAGAACAAAGCGCGAACGTCACCAACTCAACTCGCGAGAGAGTCGGCTTTTGTTTCCAGGCTTGAAGACCTTTTTGATGTCGCTCACGCTGATGCTCTGACCAATACGTCAGTATTACAAGAAGACAAGGATTTATTGTTAGCCCAGCGAGAAAAGGGAAGAAGGGGGTCGCTGGCTGGAGTAGATGTAAAGCTTGCTGCGAAGGAGAAAACGGCGTCCAAAAGAGAGGAGGAAATGCTTGCCAGGCGACAGCGAATGGAGCAAATGAAACAGTTAGCAGCTTCTACAGCTGAACTGATTTCATCTGGTTCTGAATCTGAAAACAGCTCAGCAGAAGATAGTGAAAAGATGGAAACTGGGGACAATGCAAGTGAGGGAGCTGCAGGAGGCATCACATTTCAGACACGAAAAAGAAAGAGGGGGCGAAAAACTGTCGTTACTGAAGAACTCGCAGCCGCTCGAGATCGCACAAAAGTGTCAGACCGCAAGCCGTTTTTGTTATAGCAGAAACTGCCAAGAGCTTGGGACAGAACATTGATGAACTTGCTCTAAACAGAGACTCAATTCGCCGACAAAGAGTACAACACCGAGTCCAGAGATCTGCAAATATAAAGGCGGAGTTTCAGGGTAACGTTCCCCTTGTTGTTCACTGGGACGGCAAACTGATCCTTGATCTAATCATAATTGGAAAAGACAAGGTTGATCGCCTGCCAGTATTGGTTTCAGGGAAAGGAGTTTCTCAGCTACTCACAGTTGCCAAGCTTCCATCTGGAACAGGCGAGGCTCAGGCTGCTGCTGTCTTTGGAGCCATTGAAGACTGGGGCGTAGCCGACAGCATCCGAGCTATGTGTTTTGACACGACCAGCTCAAACACTGGTTGGATCGCTGGTGCCTGTGTCCTCCTAGAGCAGAAGCTTGAGAAGGAGCTCTTGTCACTAGCTTGCAGGCATCACATTATGGAATTGATAATTGGTGCAGTGTTCCAAGTGTGTATGGGATTGGGAGCCAAATCTTCTCCCGAGGTTCCACTCTTCAAACGCTTCCAGGAATACTGGGGATTCATAGACACGGCCAAGTATGAACCAGGGATTGCAGCTGATGACGTGGCAAGTCTAGTGGAAGACATAAAGCAAGGCACTATCGATTATGCCAACAAGCATCTTGAACAGAGTCAGCCGAGAGATGATTATAAAGAATTCTTGGAACTTGTGATTGTCTTTCTCGGTGCTGCTCCTGCCAGAGGAGTGTGATTCATGTCACCCGGAGCAATGCACCATGCCCGCTGGATGTCCAAAGTAATATACTGTCTCAAGATCTGGATGTTCAAGGCTCAATTCAAACTGACTCCTGCAGAAAAGAGAGGATTACGTGATGTGTGTGTATTCACAGTACGTGTCTACCTGACAGCCTGGATCTCTGCACCTCAAGCATCAGGTGCTCCTTACAGTGACCTGCTGCTGCTGAAGTCACTGCTTGAATACTCATCAATCCATCCAGCCATCTCAAAGTCAACATCACGCAAGTTTTCCAATCACGTGTGGTACTTGTCACAGGAACTTGTTAGCTTGGCTTTCTTCGACAGTCGGGTCAGTTCGGCAACCAAGAGACTGATGGTGAGTGCCATGAAGAATGAAGAAGACCAAGATCAGGATCATTCCAAGCGAATCACTGTTGCTCTTGATTCATTCAAGGACAAGAACTTGGAAGATTTCGTCACAGCAAGGTCAATGAAACTTCTGCGAATGATGGAACTTCCAGATGGATTTCTCGCGGTTGATCCGGACTTGTGGGATGACAGAGACGACTACAAGCAGGCTGCAGAAACAGTCAACTCTCTAAAAGTTGTCAATGACTATGCTGAATGTGGAGTGGCACTCATTCAGGAGTACAGTGGGTTGATAACCCGCGATGAAACTCAGCTGCAATTCCTGCTGCAAGTTGTCGAGGACCATCGCAGAATGTACCCTGAAAGCAGAAAACATACACGGTCCGGGATGCCATGAAAATAATAAATTTGGGGTTTGCTGGACATTGTCAGACTGATACTATGAACTCTGTCAGAAACTGAACAAAGAATTCACTATTAACGTGTTCAAAAATAAATACTGTGTTCAAGTGTGTTGTTTAAAATAAATTAAGATATAGTCTGATATACTCGTAATTCGTTGAATTTTTATAGTTTTCATAATCTTTGCGGCCCTTGAGCTACCCCTAAACATAATAATTTAGTGCTCAACCTTTTTATACAGTGTTTCTATATTATATGGAACAGATTAAGGGGGTAAGACGTTCAAAAATAAAAATTTAGTTTTTTTTAAATTTTTAAGCTCCACCATAATATACAGTATATATATACAGTATATATACAGTATATATAAGTATATAGCAAATATTTCATTTTTATTTTACCAAAAACATTTATGACATATTATTTCTTGCAGCAACATTTATTTTCATTTGATACCATACAACACATATTTGGTGTGAATAAAATAAAAACAACATGTATGCAGACTGAATCACCGGATGCCATTTTGTTTTTAAAATTACTCCGCTCTGCCAAGTATGCGAGTCGGACACCATCGGAATTCGTCATCTACGTGATCTAACAAAAACAAGACCAAAAGTCTAACATGCTTCGACTGACGCGATAGGGAATCTACCTTGTAATAAGTTCTGTGTAGTCCGGTTTGTCAGGTTAAGATGTATACCTGTGAACATACCAGGATGTTCGAGTGTTAGATGGTGTAGGCATTAAGATAACAGCCCCTGTGTGTCAAACCTGGTAGTCAAACCTTCGTCCCTTATGGCAATACACTCATTTAAACACTTAAACAGGCCCTTAGCGCAACATTAAATAATTCCCTTCCCTGACAGTGACTTTGGAAGGAACAGGTAAGGAAACCAGGCCAGGCCACCGCCGATGATGGCCGCCGCCAGATACACCTCCGGCAGGCCCAGCCACATCGAGTAGCACGAGCTATTACCACGCCACAGGCCTGTGATTTGGTGGAGGGCACTGATTGGGTGGTGCGCCAAGGCTGATGTCACCGCCGCAAGGTTATATAGGGGCGCGCCGAAGGACATTTTCCCTCTTTCAGTCTTGCAGATCCAGCAGTTCTCTTGCACTCTTGGACATCCGGCGCTTCTGGCTTGCACAGCTTCCTCTGGCAGCTCGAACTCTCTTGCGCATGTCCTTCCCTGGCTATCTTTTGCTATCTGCGCTTTTCCTCTTGGTCTTGAGAGGTCCGGGTGGTCTTGGCTCGACATCTGTGTGGTGCTTGGAGCGGTGCTTTTGGTGCTTTGGGGCCTCGTGTGCGATCAGCGCTTCTGGAGCTTGGAGCGGTGCTTTGGGGCCTCGTGTGCGATCGGCGCTTCTTGAGCTTGGAGTTTGGAGCGAGGGACCTCGTGGTGTGCGATCGATTGGAGCTTGGAGTGAGGTCTGGTGGTGTGCGAGCGGGGCCGAACGGAGCCGTGTTTGGACGGCAGACTATACAAGACGACAGACAAGATAAGGCCGCACCCACAGAACATTTTACACGACGATTCTTTTTCTTTCATTCATCTCTGTGTCCTGTTGTTGAGTCTGGTGAGTGGGATCCCAATTTAGTTACATTATTTGATTACAGTTGCATTTCTTGTTATCGGGTTCCGTGGAATAAATCTTTATTTTTGTACATTCTAAATCTTGTGTTTGTCGAGTACATTAATTCCCCGCAGGATCGAAGCTGCCATTGGTTCACCAGAAGGTAAGTGCTTTTACCACAGCTTTCCACTTCCCTTCTTCCTCCCGCGTTTATTATAGCACAATCCGTGTTTGGTCGTCGCCTCCATTAAAGCCATTCTGGTCTTCCGCGGTCCCTGGTGTTAACCGGAAGGGTCCACGTGACAATATGTATATAGCAAATATTTCATTTTTATTGTACCAAAAACATTTATGACATTATATTATTTCTTGCAGCAACATTTCTTTTCATTTGATACCATACAACACATATTTGGTGTGAATAAAATAAAAACAACATGTATGCAGACTGAATCACCGGATGCCATTTTGTTTTTAAAATTACTCCGCTCTGCCAAGTATGCGAGTCAGACACCATCGGATTTCGTGATCTACATGATCTAACAAAAACAAGACCGAAAATCTAACAGTGGCGTAGCTTGGCTTGTAAAATATTATAAACCACAAACACATATGAATAGCTTTTTAAACAGTCGCTAATGCTGTTTATAACATTAAACAAAGACATTTGGAGGAATCCCGACATTCGTGAGGTAAGTTTTATTTCTAGAACTGAGGGAAGATCTACTGTAATTTATGTACCACACAAGGGTTGGATAATAACATGCTATCAAAAAAACAAGGCGAATTCCTTACTTCCACGGTTGTTAGTCCGTACACCGCTTATCATTGATTCATGAACTGTCCACCACTTCAATCCATTAACTATGTATTCACGACATTGGGATTAAAGTGTTATGGTTATATTTACTATATTATTATTATTATTACAAAAACGATACTACTGAAACGATACATTACTGTATTAAGAAACCTAGGCTTAATTTGTCCGAAACGGTCCGAAGATGAGGCATGAAGACTAAGGCCTATACGTACCGTATTGTTGGAAGAGACGTAATGCTTTCGATATTTGATGGTCATTTTAACAATCGGTTTGTTTGTGTTTCACACTGAATGAAAAACGTTAAGGTCGAGCATGGCGATTGTGATATATGACAGGTTCGACGATATGTTCGGTCTGAACGAAATTGGAATCAAAATGCCGGAGTATGGAGGGTCAGCTGCTGTACCTTTTTGCGGGTCAAACCCCCCTCCCCACTCCGTAGACCCTCTTAATGGGCGCAGATTTTGATGCGGTCATTACACCTTCGTTAGGCATCAGATATGCAGCTTGTGGTCAAGTTTCATCAAAATCGTGTGTGCAGTTTCGTAGAAGAGAGCAAATACCTATTTTGGAGGGGTCAAACCCTCCCTCCTCCTCCCCGTAGACACCCTTAATGAGCGCAGATTTTGATGCAGTGAATACACCTTCGTTAGGCATCAGATATGAAGCTTGTGGCCGAGTTTCATCAAAATCGTGTTTGGTTCAAGTGATAATGACTGGAGTGTTTCCAGACTCAATGACTCAATGACTCACTCACTGACTGACTTACCCACAGACACTGCTCGATCGCATAAGCTCACCAGACTAAAGTCCAGTTGAGCTAATAATTTATACATAATTGCACAGAGCTCACTTCATTTGATATTCCTGCAACTCTGCCAATGTTTCACCCAACTCACCAAGTTTCTTTCACATTGTTGCAGAAAACATTTACATTGTAGTGGTTACCGCTGGATGTACATAATCGCCTTGCACCGGCCAGAACACGGCCAGACGCGCCTCTCCCGGGCATGCCCGGACTCACTGTTCCCGGGCACGCCCGAACCTCCCGGGCACGCCCGGTCTCGTCTTTCCCGGGCATGCCCGCTATCGCCTTTCCAGGGCACGCCCAGAGCGTCCGGGCATGCCCGCTATTGCCTTTCCAGGGCTCGCCCAGAGCGTCCGGGCATGCCCGCTATCGCCTTTCCAGTGCTCGCCCAGAGCGCCCGGGCACGCCCAGCCTCGACTTGCCAGGCCGCAGCCAAACACGCCCGGGCAGGTCCAGACTCGCCTTTCCAAGGCTCGCCCTTGATACCCGGGCATGCCCGGTATAGCTTTTGCCGGGCAAACTTCCCGACATAAATGTGTATATATATTGTTGCCCGAAAAACGGGCTTGTCAGAATACCTGAGCTGTTTTGTTTCAATAAAGCAACTCGGACGAATTCCGTCTTTGGTTGCGTCAATTCTTTCGACTCGCGTTGGAGCGCAGTTCCTTCATTGGTGACCTACCGACATGGATACGGCAGTGACGCTTAAACTGCCTACCTTCTGGGAGACTCACGCGGCTGTTTGGTTCGCCCAGGCGGACTCCCAGTTCGCCCTGCGAGGCATCACCGCGGACGACACACGCTTCCACCATGTTGTGGCGGCGCTCGGTTCCACCACCGCGGCCCGCGCCTTGAGCCTCCTCCAGCACCCGCCGGCTGCTGACAAATACGACGCGCTGAAGACGCTCCTCCTCGGCGCTTTCGCCCTCTCACCGGCAGCACGCGCACGGCGCCTGCTTGACCTGCCCGAGCTCGGCGACATGCGCCCGTCCGAGCGCATGGACTATATGCTCTCGTTGCTCGGCGAGCACTCTCCGGCATTCCTGTTCCGGGAGCTGTTCCTCCGTCAGCTGCCTAACCCGGTACGCCTCGCCCTGGCTGGCACGTTGATCACGGATTCCCGCGCCCTCGCCAGGGAAGCCGATAAGATCTCCTCGGCGGGCCAGCACATCGGCGCAGTTACCTGGAGCCCGCCGCCGTCCGAGGCGACGCCCACGACGCCCGAGCGCCCTGTGCGGTTGGAGGCCGAACTGCCGGTGCAACTGGCGGCCGCCACGCCGCACCGCCCGCTTCCGACACGACGGCCGGGGCCTCCACCTGACCGGGCGTGGTGTTATTACCACGCCAGGTTCGGACACAAGGCTCGGACGTGCCGGCCCCCGTGCACTTTCGGCAGGTCGGGAAACGGCCGGGCCGGCGTTCATTCCCAGCCATGAGCGCCGGCCACTCGGGCAACTTGCTGTTTATTCGGGACAAAGCGTCTGGACGGCGTTTCCTGTGCGACACCGGCGCCCAACTGAGCGTCATACCTGCCTCCGAGCAGGACAGGCTGGACGCAGTTTACGGCCCCTCTTTGGTCGCTGCTAATGGCTCGGCCATACGCACTTTCGGCCCACGCGTCGTCACCCTCTGCTTCGGCAGCCAGCGCTTTCAATGGACTTTTGTTACCGCCAGCGTCCCCGTGGCTTTGCTGGGCGCCGACTTCCTATGCGCGCACGGGCTGCTGGTCGACGTCAAACGACGTCGCCTTGTCCACGCCGAGACCTTCAGCTCCCTGGCGTGCACACTGAGCAGCTACGCGCCGACCGAACTGGCGTGCGCCCTCCCGGCAACGAACGAGTTCGCTCGCCTGCTCGTGGAATTCCCGGCCCTCACGCGGCCGACGTTTTCGGCCGTCGCGGTGCGGCACGGGATCGAGCACCACATACCCACTACGGGCCCGCCGGTCTACGCCAGGGCCCGCCGCCTCGACCCAGCCAAGCTCGCCGTGGCAAAGGCCGAATTCGACGCGTTGGAGCACCTCGGCATCGTGCGGCGCTCCAATAGCGCGTGGGCCTCGCCACTGCACATCGTGCCAAAGCCGGGGGGTGGATGGCGCCCGTGTGGCGACTACCGCCGTCTCAATGACGCTACCACCCCCGACAGGTACCCGATCCCGCATATTCAGGACTTTTCCGCCCGTTTGGCGGGACGGGTCATCTTTTCGAAAATTGACCTGATACGGGGCTACCACCAGGTACCTGTCCGGGCGGCCGACGTCCCGAAGACGCCCGTCATCACGCCGTTCGGCCTGTTCGAATTTTTGCGGATGCCGTTTGGCCTCAAGAACGCGGCCCAGGCATTCCAGCGCTTGATGGACGGCGTGCTGCGCGACCTGCCGTTTCTTTTCGTCTATCTGGACGACATCCTCGTCGCCAGCACGTCCCGCGCCGAGCACCTCCTCCACCTCCGAACACTGTTCGGTCGCCTCAGCGAGCACGGCTTAATTGTCAACCCGGTCAAATGCCACTTCGGCGCGACGACCGTTGACTTTTTGGGCCACCGCATCACCAAGACCGGGGCCGTGCCGCTGCCGACCAAGGTCGAGGCCATCACCACGTTCCCGCTTCCCCGTTCCATCAAGGCCCTCCAAGAGTTCCTCGGCATGGTGAATTTTTATCACCGATTCGTGCCCCGTGCTGCTCAGCTCATGCGGCCCCTTTACGAGGCCCTCCGGGGCAAGCCGGCCAAGCATGACATTGTTTGGTCCGCGGCCATGGACGCGGCCTTCGCCAGTGCCAAACGGGCCCTCGCCGACGCAACGCTGCTGGCTCACCCGGTGCTCAACGCGCCCATCGCCCTCACTACGGACGCCTCCAACTACGCGGTGGGCGCCGTCCATGAGCAATGGGTGGACGGGGTTTGGCAGCCACTCGCTTTTTTCAGCCGGCAACTCCGGCCGAACGAGTTAAACTACAGCACGTTCGACCGCGAGCTGCTCGGGCTATTCCTGGCCATTCGCCATTTCCGACACCTCCTGGAGGGCCGCCCGTTCACGGCTTTCGTCGACCACAAGCCGTTGGTCTACGCAATGGCTAAGGTCACGGAGCCGTGGTCGGCCCGCCAGCAGCGCCACCTCTCCGCCGTGTCAGAGTTCACCACGGACATCCAGCACGTCGCCGGCAAAGACAACGCCGTGGCCGACTGCCTTTCGCGGGCCAGCGCGAACGCGGTCCACCTCGGCGTGGACTTCACGCTCATGGCGGCCGACCAGACCACCGACGCCTCGGTGCAGGCACTCCGCGTGGCGGACACGGGCCTCCGCCTGGCCGACATCCCCTTCGCGGGCACCGTCCTGCTCTGCGACGTCTCCCAGGGCCAGCCTCGCCCCATCGTGCCCGTTTCCTGGCAGCGCCGCATCTTTGCCTCCATCCACGGCCTTTCTCACCCGGGCCGGAAAGCTTCTCAGAAGCTGGTATCGGCGCGTTTCGTCTGGCACGGCCTTCGACGAAACATCCGCGACTGGGCCAACGCCTGCACGGCCTGCCAGCGAGCCAAGGTCCACCGCCACACCCAGGCCCCGCTGGCACCTTTCGCCGTGCCTGAACGGCGTTTCGACCACGTCCACGTGGACCTGGTGGGTCCCCTGCCCCCCTCGCGGGGGTTCACCCACCTGCTCACCATGGTGGACAGGACCACCAGGTGGCCGGAGGCCGTGCCCCTCACCTCCACCACCACCACCGACGTGGCGCAGGCATTCATCGCCACCTGGGTCGCGCGCTTTGGCGCACCAGCGGACATCTCATCCGACCGCGGCCCACAGTTCACTTGTGAGCTTTGGGGCGCGGTCGCCCGTTCGTTGGGGGTCACGCTGCACCGCACCACGGCCTACCACCCCCAAGCCAATGGGTTGTGCGAGCGGTTTCACCGCTCCATGAAGGCCGCACTCATGGCCGGCCTTCAGGACGACGGTTGGGCCGACCGGCTGCCGTGGGTCCTTTTGGGCCTTCGCACGGCCCCCAAGGAAGACCTCCAGGCGTCCGCCGCCGAGCTCGTCTACGGCCAGCCACTCCGCGTCCCGGGCGAATTCGTGCCTGACGCTACCAGTCCCTGGTCCGCCGCTCGCCAGCGCTCGGACCTCCAGGAGGCCGCCCGACGATTTGCCCCCGTGCCGACGTCCCGCCACGGTGGCCCCCAGTCCTACGTCAACCCCGGCGCTTCGCACAGCGGAGTACGTCTTTGTGCGTCATGACGCGCACCGGGGGCCACTCCGGCCGCCGTACGACGGGCCCTTCCGGGTCCTGCGACGGGGCGACAAGTCTTTCATCGTCGACTTCGGCGGCCGGCCGGACTGGATTTCTGTGGACCGCCTCAAACCGGCGCACATGGACGTCGACCGACCACCACGGTTGGCCCTTCCTCCGCGGCGAGGCCGCCCCCCGTCCACAGTTCCCCCCGCTCGACCACCCACCACCACGTCAGACCCCTCCCCACGACCCTCCAGGGGTCGCTTCGGCCGGGTCATCCGGACCCCCCTTAAATTGACCCTGCCGGTGCAGGTCGATTCTGGAGGGGCGTGTGTAGCGGTTACCGCTGGATGTACATAATCGCCTTGCACCGGCCAGAACACGGCCAGACGCGCCTCTCCCGGGCATGCCCGGACTCACTGTTCCCGGGCACGCCCGAACCTCCCGGGCACGCCCGGTCTCGTCTTTCCCGGGCATGCCCGCTCTCGCCTTTCCAGGGCTCGCCCAGAGCATCCGGGCATGCCCGCTATCGCCTTTCCAGGGCTCGCCCAGAGCGTCCGGGCATGCCCGCTATCGCCTTTCCAGGGCACGCCCAGAGCGTCCGGGCATGCCCGCTATCGCCTTTCCAGGGCTCGCCCAGAGCGTCCGGGCATGCCCGCTCTCGCCTTTCCAGGGCTCGCCCAGAGCGCTCGGGCACGCCCAGCCTCGACTTGCCAGGCCGCAGCCAAACACGCCCGGGCAGGTCCAGACTCGCCTTTCCAAGGCTCGCCCTTGATACCCGGGCATGCCCGGTATAGCTTTTGCCGGGCAAACTTCCCGACATAAATGTGTATATATATTGTTGCCCGAAAAACGGGCTTGTCAGAATACCTGAGCTGTTTTGTTTCAATAAAGCAACTCGGACGAATTCCGTCTTTGGTCGCGTCAATTCTTTCGACTCGCGTTGGAGCGCAGTTCCTTCAACATCATGAATGGAAAAAACTTGTCTTCAAATTATATGAAGAAAGTGGAAACGTTTGGTTAAATAAAATCTAATCCTGTGGGACTCTCCGTGGTATAAACATGGAAGTGATGTCATTTTTACGGCGTAGCCCATAGGGCAAAGCCATCGAGAACAGTGTTTGTCCGTCCGTATGTATGTATGTATGTATGTATGTATGTCCCCTCAAACGTATACCAATCAGAGCTGAGGATCTGGTCACATGACAGGGTGATGTGATTACGTCTGAGGTCATTACGGCGGTACAGCGGCTGACTCTTCACACTCCAACATTTTGATTCCAATTTCGTTTGCATTTTTCACATTGAAAGCATTTTCTCTGATTAATTTTTATCGTAGGTACTGGTACCAGGTAGGTACCGGTACTATTTGGGTCATGAGGCGAATGTCATTTCAAATTTTGGTTGTGGCCAAAATTTTTTTTGGGGAACCACTGCTTTAACTGTTGGAGCTAAGCTATGGACTAATCGTTTTATTATTTCTTACCACAGTGCATGGTGCTCCTGGCCCACCTGGAGAGAAAGGTTCTAGAGGTATTCCCGGAATGCCAGGAACTCAGGGAGATGCCGGTATGTTACACAATCATGGTGGGTCTAAATGGATACTTTGAGTAACACATTGTATGGTACTGTACTTGTAAAATACACGTTATTGGTATATCACGTGAACAAACACCATTTACGGGCAGTCTCGGTGCCTTTGGAGCCTGAAGCTCAGTTTAGATATGTGGGTATATGTGAGGACTTTGGAATATGCCACATTGACAATTATCAAATAAAATAAGAACAAAATAATTTTTCTGACAATATTTAGCTTTTTCAGGTCCCAAAGGAGATGTGGGGCCAACAGGACCTCAGGGTGAGAAAGGACAACGAGCTGCTGCTGGACTTCCGGGTCCAAAAGGAGATCCAGGTATGGAGATTTTCAGAGCAGTAAGGAGTCTATGGGGTAAGTGCAACGCATGAGAAAAATCTGTAGGGAAATGCCATTGAGATCCTTTTAGATGAATGACAGGATGACGAGGAGGAAATGGACAAGCGACCATAGAAAGGACATAACCAGGGATGAGGGAAGCGCTCATCTTTTCAGGGTGATACATCTCAGAATTTAAGATCTCAGTCTGAAATTATATAACAGACCCCAGCTCAGCCAAGGTTGCACAGGTAGAAGAAACACCTGTGCAACTCATCATACCCAATTATATTGTTACGGAACGCTTTAACCGGTAAAAGGGAAATAGTTTATTCTATTTATTTCATAGGGCGTGTTAGCATAAGTGTGAAGTAATTAATGTAATTAGCGAGATAGTGCTGAGTTGTGTTTAGAATCTCTTGCCTCCCTCCTCCAGTCTTTGTATCCAAGCCCCATCTTTCCCCTCCATACACTCTGCAGCATTCCCCATGTAAATCTGTCTTTGTGTTTTTCCACGAGCAAAACTGGGCAAAAGGTCACGCAGCTCGAGGGATGGGCGGAGTTGGATCGAGTTGTTCCACCATTTGTGGCCGTGTTCTCATATCTTCACCT
Source organism: Myxine glutinosa (assembly GCF_964187855.1). Lineage (NCBI taxonomy): Eukaryota > Metazoa > Chordata > Myxini > Myxiniformes > Myxinidae > Myxine > Myxine glutinosa. Next base: position 48,890,379 of record NC_136262.1, on the reverse strand, counting down.
CCTCATAGTTTCTTCTGTTAATAAATCCTTTGTTAATGAGAACCCTGTCTATGGTCACAGAGGGATTGGTGGCTCTGAAGTGCATTTAGTTATTTGGGCAATTTGACCCGTTATACGGGTGAATTGGGATTGTGCCTTTGAGGCGCCATTTATAAGCCATCGAAAGCTGTCAGGCGGATTCGCCAATGGCATGTGGTTCTTAAACTGCTGGCTACGCCCACACAAATTTCAGGCAGACATGGTGACCTCTCTTCGCCTACTTGCTTGGTGGTTCATTGGACCGGTTAGAATTCCATGACCATTACAATATTGTAGCGGTTACCGGAAGCATGACACAATCACCTTGCACCGGCCGATGACGTAACCGGCGGGCGGTTACTTGCCCGGACTCGCCCGGACATGTCCGGACTTGCCTTGCCCGGGCGGACTCGATTTGCATACCACGCCCCGTTGAGAGGCGTGGCTGACTTATTTGCATACCACGCCCCGCCTGAGAGGCGTGGCTTTTGTGTGGTGAACTTTTGATACAAGGTTGCAAACATTGTCATAGGTTGGTGTTTTGGTTTCATTTCTTTCCAGGTGACAAAGGACAACATGGATCAACAGGAGAGAAAGGAGAGCAAGGTCCAGTTGGCCCTAAAGGCGAGAAGAGCAGCAAGGGGGACCCTGGTATGTTATATACATAATGGTGTCTTGTGTGTTATGTGAGTACATGAGAATTAATGTTTGTTTTGTGTCATAATAAAGGAACCAAAATGTAAAGAGGAAAATGTAATTAATTGTCACGTAAAGTGATAAAAAAAAAAAAATTCAACGGTTTATGACCTGCCATAAAATATGATGGATGCTTCTTGCAAAATATCCCCGTGAAGGATCTAAAGGTGATCCAGGAATACAGGGCCAACAAGGAGAAACCGGAGCCACAGGTAATCCAGGAAGGGTTGGAATATCAGGAAACGATGGTCGTCCTGGGCAGAAGGGAGCAAAGGGAGAAATGGGACTGCCTGGACCTTCTGGACCTCTGGGGTTGCCAGGGGTTGCAGGTAAGACCAGATGAGCTACATTGTGTTTGTACAACTTAAAGCTTACATGCTGAAACAGAACCGAGGCAACAATGGTAATAATACAAACCATCTTTTGATTGCAAACGCATTGTGGGGCACTGCAAAGGGGGGGCGGCAGGGGGGGGGGTGAAGGGAGAGGGGGTGGAGGATTAAATTGAGAAAAGGAAGAGAAGCCGAGAAGGGAAGACGAGAGGAATGAGAATGGAGGGATATGGGAGTAGGAAGAGAAGGAAAAGAGGTTTTGAAGGAGATGTGAGTAAAGGGAAGGAGTACGTGACTTTCAAGATGACGTATGAATGCTAAACGAAGCCTTTTGCGCATGTGTTGTGTTGTTATTCTGTTTTGCTCACCGGGCACTTTTAACCTGCCATTGCCAACACGAAATCTGTAATTGAAATCGCCTTTTAAACAGAATTTTCAGCATTTAGACGAAAGAGTGGCAATTTCAATATGGCTAACCATAATTGTTCTGTTCCTGAATGCAAACTGGACACACAGTTAACCAAATTGTTAACCAAAATAACAAATATGAGAAATATCCATGGATGAGAGGTGTCAGGTTCATACCATTTCCTGCTAATACAAGCTAGCAGCGATCATGGATATAACACTCAAGGAAGGACACTTCTCCTTTTAGCAATAGATGCAAAAATGTAGTATAATTTCTGTTGTGGGCCCATAGCAATTTTTTTTTGTTTTTTTCCCCCTTTTTTGCCATATTTACATTTGTCCTTTTGACTATGACTTAACAAATTAATGCATTTACATAGCCTGGATAAATTATTGGAGAACTGCCGCACAACTTGACCAACTTTAGATAAGTATGAATAAACAAAGTCAGTCAGTCATGTCAAAGGGAAACCCCCATGCTGAAAGAGCTTTCAGATGCTCCACAAGTCCTGCTTCCTTCTGCTCACCAAGAGATGTTGGATGACCCAGCTTGCTGTGGTGTTTCCCATTAATTTTTTGTGACAACGTCCACAATGAGATTATACCCTCAATTAAAATTTTTATGCAAGTCAACGACGTTTACACAACTCAACCAGTGAACATTCAAGATCCGAAAGAGCAGATTGAAACAGCTTTTTGGAGAAATGACAGTTGGAATGCAACAGGAAGTGGTTTTGGAGTATTGCGAAAGGTTGCACACATTGCTTGAAAATGATGGAAATCATGTTAAAATCCATAACTAATTTTGTACACTTCTGAATTTAATAAAAGCTTTATCATAAAAACTTGAAATATGTATCACTATCCTGTAAAAAAAAATTGTTGGATTTTGTTTCTTATCAATAGAATTATAGGGGTTTAAATTGTGGAGAGATAAATGGGCCACCTGGTACCATCTTGATGCAGACTTTTAGCGTGGAAGAAAAGACGTCTGAAACTTTAGGATTCCGGGTCAATTCCCTTTTTTCAACCACCACTGATCTAACCCAGTGGTCCTTCTTCCGGGAAATCCCGTAATGGAAATCCCCCGATAAGCCAGAGCTCAAGCATATTTACATATTATAAGTTCAAAGGCAAAATGATGCCGCTGCAGACTCTCACATCTTTGCTTTCCACTGGATGATTCCCCAGCCTGGATTTCACATGACGGCGCTGTACACTGTACAAAGGGCGTTACTAAAAAATACCACCTCACACCGTACACTGTACAAAAGGCGCTACTAAAAAAATTCCGGCTCACACCGTACACTGTACAAAAGGCGCACTAAAAACATACCAGCTCACACCGTACACTGTACAAAAGGTGTTACTAAAAATATACCGGCTCACACCATACACTGTACAAAAGGCGCTACTAAAAAAATACCGGCTCATACCGTACACTGTACAAAAGGCGCTACTAAAAATATACCGGCTCACACGGTACACTGGACAAAAGGCGTTACTAAAAAAAATACCAGCTCACACCGTATGCTGTACAAAAGGCGCTACTAAAAAAATACCGGCTCACACCGTACACTGTACAAAAGACGCTACTAAAAATGTACCGGCTCACACGGTACACTGGACAAAAGGCGTTACTAAAAATATACCGGCTCACACCGTAAACTGTACAAAAGACGCGACTAAAAATATACCGGCTCACACCGTACACTGTACAAAAGACGCTACTAAAAATGTACCGGCTCACACGGTACACTGGACAAAAGGCGTTACTAAAAATATACCGGCTCACACCGTAAACTGTACAAAAGGCGTAACTAAAATATACCGCCTCACACCGTATACTGTCCAAAAGGCGTTACTAAAAAAAAATACCAGTTGGCTCACACTGTACAAAAGGGATTACTAAAACAAGACCGAAAGTCTAACAGCGGCGTAGCCGGGCATGTAAAATATTATAAACCACAAACGCACATGATTAGCTTTTTAAACAGTCGCTAATGCTGTTTATAACATTAAACAAAGAAATTTGGAGGAATCCCAACATCCATGAGGTAAGTTTTACTTACAGAACTGAGGGAAGATCTACTGTAATGTAGATAATACCCCACATGGGTTGGGTACGAACTGTTTTGTTGGAAGAGATGTAACGCCAAATGCTTTCGATATTTGATGGTCATTTTAACAATCGGTTTGTTTGTGTTTCACACTGAATTAAATATGTAAAGGTAGAGCATGGCGATTGTGATATAAGACAGGTTCGACGATATGTTCAGCATGAACGGCATATAAATCGAAATGGCGGAGTGTGGAGAGTCAGCCGCTGTACCGCCGTAATGACATCAGACATAATCACATCATCCTGACATGTCACCAGATCATCAGCTCCGGTTGATATACATTTGAGGGGACATACATACATACAAACAGACAAACACTGTTCTAGAAGGCTTTGCCCTACAGGCTACGCCCTAAAATATTGGATCACACTGTACAAAGGCGTTATTTAAAAAATACAGTCTCATATTGCACACTGTACAAAAGGCCCTACTAAAAAAATAGCGGCTCACACTGTACACTGTACAAAAGGCGTTACAAAAAAAATACCGGCTCACACTGCACACTGTACAAAAGGCGTGACTGGAAAAATACCGGCTCACACTGCACACTGTACAAAAGGCGGTACTAAAGAAATACTGGCTCACACTGTACACTGTACAAAAGGTGGTACTAAAAAAATACTGGCTCACACTGCACACTGTACAAAAGGCTTTACTGAAAAAAATACCGGCTCACACTGCACACTGTATAAAAGGCATTACTAAAAAAAAATACCGGCTCACACTGCACACTGTACAAAAGGCTTTACTAAAAAAATACTGGCTCACACTGCACACTGTACAAAAGGCGTTACTGAAAAAATACCGGCTCACACTGCACACTTTACAAAAGGTGTAACTGAAAAAATACCGGCTCATACTGTATACTGTACAAAAGGCTTTACTAAAAAAATAATACCAGCTGACACTGTACAATCGTCCCCAGTGTTTTCTATCAATCTGTTTATTTTACCTATCCTTAAACCCCATTTTTTTACCTGCCCCTTTTAACCCTCTAACCTTGGGGTTCTTAACCTGGGGTATCCATACCCCTTGGGGGTATGGGGACCAAAATCTGGGGGTATGGGACTTGTAATAAATAATAATAATAAATAGTAATAAATTCAATGAAATATCAAAATATCAAGATATTTTGAATTCACACTGGAACCTCATGGGATTGGTAATCAGGCGCGGATCCCCGAACTTGGCCCATTTTCTGGGTAATAAGTTACCAATTTGCATCAAAAAAATAGGCAATTAAAGTAAAAACTCCCCTCAGAATGCACCACAGAGCACCTAGAAATCAAAAGAATTCTAGGGGGACATGCACCCAGCACCCCCTAGCTATGCGCACCTTCGGTGCGCCTTGGTCAGTCAACAGTCTGGCGAAGGGGGTAAGGGGACATCGTGGGCAATCCGTTGGGGGTCTTGACAGGGAAAAGGTTAAGAACCCCTGTTAAATAGACGGTCGGACGTTACATGGTTAGACAGTTAGACAGTTAGACGGTCTAACCAATTACCCCACAATATCCCTGAGAGGGAAGATGTTTGTTTTCCAGTGGCACTCTCGTAAACATACGAGTCCGGTTTGTTCTTCCTTCGATACGTAAGGACAGGATCTTCCAGCTAATTTACGATAAAAACAACGCTGAACCTAATTAGGCTATGAGCCAGACCCCCCAAATTGACCGGTCGGTACCATACAGATGGAGTAAGGCTCATTGTGATTTTTAGCAAGATATATGTCCCTAGATATGAAAAAAAAGTGATAGCAGTGTATAACTCTCGGCCATCTCTGTGTTATCACCCGAAATATTATTATACGCCCGCTTCGCTTCGCCAAAAAATGTGATATTTGCTAAAATTGGAATGAATATGTTTTTAAGGACCACAGAGTGCCAAGATCGAGATCGAGATCGTATTTGTTCGAGAGATCATGATAAACCTAGAGTGTGGAGCAAGTTTGCATGCATTGTGAAATATAATGTAGCTGATGTTACAAACCTACTTTAGGATACTAGCTAATACCAAAAATTACACTGAGATACCAAAAGTAGTAGACGAATAAACCTAAAATGTTCAAAAGCGATGTTTCGTTCCAAAATATCAAAATTAGGGGGTATGGTTGAACATATTTTGAACTTTGCCAAAATATGTGCCCCAAACAACCACCATATTACAAAGTAATGATATATTCCAATGCAGTGGTTCCTTGCGAAGATTTTGAGGGGTCAAATGTTACTCTGGGAGTTTTTATTTTTGAAATATTGACAAAAATGTACAATGTGAATTCTGAACTCGAAGCGATTTCGGCCACTTTTTCACTAAATTTAACATATTTTTTGTCATTATATCAATATTTTGATAAATAACCCCCACAAATGTTCTATATTTCTATTACTATATTAGTTGGCATCCAGTATGCAAATTATTGGCACTCTGTGGTCCTTAAAAACATATTTATTCCAATTTTAGCAAATATCACATTTTTTGGCGAAGCGAAGCGGGCGTATAATCATATTTCGGGTGATAACACAGAGATGGCCGAGAGTTATACACTGCTATCACTTTTTTTTCATATCTAGGGACATATATCTTGCTAAAAATCACAATGAGCCTTACTCCATCTGTATGGTACCGACCAACCCCCTTGGCTCATAGCCTAATTTACAGACAAGTTAAAATGGACGAGACTGAACTAAATAAAACATTCCTGTAAGAGCTGAAGAGTGTGTAGTCCTTGTGTGAAGACTTGCTTGGTCAAATAATGATTAGCCAAGGATTTCAGGTAAAATGTAGAGGGAAAAGTGAGTTTTAAAGTAAAACAAAACATGTATAACAGTATAACAGTAACAGCACTTCTACGATTAAATGTTGTATCTCGGTATAACCTGTTACATTTATGATGAAGCTAATAATGTTACTGAAAAGTTTTGATAGAGAAACCTAGAGAGGGCAGCAAATGTGCCAGGGCTCCAAAGGAAGATGGGGCTTCACCCCCTCGGTCGGAAGATGGGCGGAGCTTGGACTGTGTCCGTGGCGCATCATATTCAGCTGGGAGTGGGGCGGAGCTTGGACTGTGTCAGTGGCGCATCATATTCAGTTGGGAGTGGGGAGGAGCTTGGACTGTGTCCGTGGCGCATCATATGCAGTTGGGAGTGGGGGGGTGCTTGGACTGTGTCAGTGGCGCATCATATTCAGCTGGAAGTGGGGCGGAGCTTGGACTGTGTCCGTGGCGCATCATATTCAGTTGGGATTGGGGAGGAGCTTGGACTGTGTCCGTGGCGCATCATATTCAGCTGGGAGTGGGGCGGAGCTTGGACTGTGTCCGTGGCGCATCATATTCAGTTGGGATTGGGGAGGAGCTTGGACTGTGTCCGTGGCGCATCATATTCAGCTGGGAGTGGGGCTGAGCTTGGACTGTGTCGGTGGCACATCATATTCAGGTGGGAGTGGGGCGGAGCTTGGACTGTGTCAGTGGCGCATCACTCATTCACCTGGGAGAGGGGCCGAGATAGGATTGCTCATAAATAAACGGCTCATACTGTTCATTCATTTTTCATTTAACTGATTTATTTATCTGCTTGCAGAATGTAAGCACAAACCACTATTATGTAATAAATTTATATATGGTCCATTCATTATGACGAGACATGAGTGGATAAGAATGTTAATCACCAATACCCTTCATTGTACTACCACAGGTGAAAAGGGAGTCATGGGACCTCCTGGTCCTATCGGCCCGATAGGTCTTCAAGGTCTTCCAGGAATCCCAGGAGCGATAGGAGAGAAAGGAGACCAAGGGGACCTAAGCAAAGAAGGTAGGTTTATGCTTGGTGTGACCCCATTTGAGAATATCAGAAGTTCAAAAGTCTGGATGTCAAGTGCTATGGAGAAAGGATGGAGAAAGGCTATCTTGACTTATTTTGTGTACCAAACACAAAAATACTGGTTGCCCAAAATTTTGAGTCTCTTTCACTTTGCAGATTACCATCGTTTCAGATGAATGAATAATGAATGATCGTTTTAAGGCCATTTTTCCCCGCTAGAGCAGGGGTTAGCCTTGCGGGCCCCATGACAATCCTGGTTCCCTGTTTGAGGCAATGTTTTTATGGCCGGATGCCCTTCCTGACGCCAACCCTTGGTCATGCTCTTACGATGCGCAGGGATACGGTGTATCTATTCTAAACCGGGGTACACACCGTGATCATTCATCCCAGCAAGCTGGTACTCAATTTGCCGACCTCGGAAGGATGGCAGGCTGAGTCAACCTCAATGACAGGCTGAGTCAACCCCCCTGGTGTTAATTCAGCGATCGACCGGGATTCGAACCCAGGATCCCAAGCCAGCACCCTAACCGCTAAGCCAGATCAGATCAGATCATCTAATCAGATGAGGCTGAATAATAGGATGTAATAATTTTAAACGACACATATTTGCTTCTTTGTCATGTTCTGAATCCAAGGAAACACCTTGTGAGAAATATCAGGGTCACTACATGTTTGCAGAATTAATTTTCACATCATATTTGATTACATAGGAAAATGTATCATTGTAATCCTGAGTGTGGATTGCTTATGAATATTTTATTCCTGAAAATGAATAAAGAGAAAAGTACTAGTTTGTTTGAATCTCACCCAAAATCCATGAAATATACTCTTCTTTTTTTGGTCGACAAAGACAAGGCTCGTGCAAGAGCTGGAATACAGAAGGAGTACCAAATGAACATTAGAAATATGGGGTAAGGGGGGAAACACCAACAGCAGGGCCAAGGGCAAAAATAGACAGAGACAACCAAACAAGGGATGTGGATAAAGAGAGATATGGGAGGGTGCAGGGAGTGGACAAGATGGATACAGAAGCAAATTCTCAGGAAGGAAAATGGGAGAGTTGGAAGGAGGAGGGCTTGGGGAGGGATAATAGTGGTAGAAAAAATCATGGTTTTTTTGTATGGTGGATGATGTGAAATGGTGGTGAACACCTGTCTTGAAAACCTGGAAGGAAGGATGAGATTGAAAAGAATGTGGAAGTTGGTTCTACAGGTGGGGAAAAAGAGGAACGAATGAGTGGAGGTGAGCAGTGATCCTGGATTTTGTGAGTTTCACCAGAAGAGGGTTGCTTGTGGACTGTAGGAGCCCTGCAAAAACATGGGGGGAGGAGGTGCAGGAGGGACAATGCACGGAGAGGTCAGAGCATGGAAAGACCAGAAAGAAGGCGGTTTAAGACAGAGAGACCACCGACCTGACTGTGATGGCAAAGTGATAGGCCTATAGATTCAGCTTCATCGCGGGAGTTTGCAATGGTCTTGAAGGCCATGGTTTCCACGGTGTCAAGCTGAGCAAGGTGAGAGGCAGGAGCACCAGCCCAGAGGGGAGAGCAGTATTCCATCAAGCTGTGGATGAAGATCTTGTATGTGGACATAGGAGTTCAGGTCTGCCAGGGAAGTACTTTGCACAATGGAGGAAGTCCAATCGTCGGCTGGCTTTGGAGGCCAACTTTGAAATGTGGTTTGCCAAAACATGGTCATGGTTGATAGTGAAACTCAAGTGAGTGACTGAACCTCTTCAACAGGATTGCTAAGAAAGAGGATGGAAGGGTTTTCCAGACGGTCCTTTCAGAGAGTGAGAGAGCGAGAGAGAGAGCGAGAGAGAGCGAGAGACAGCGAGAGAGAGAGAGAGAGAGAGCGAGAGAGAGAGCGAGAGAGAGAGCGAGAGAGAGAGCGAGAGAGAGAGAGCGAGAGAGAGAGCGAGAGAGAGTGAGAGAGAGAGAGCGAGAGAGAGAGCGAGAGAGAGAGCGAGAGAGAGCGAGAGAGAGAGCGAGAGAGAGAGCGAGAGAGAGAGCGAGAGAGAGAGAGCGAGAGAGAGAGAGAGAGAGAGAGAGAGTGAGAGAGAGAGAGCGAGAGAGAGAGCGAGAGAGAGCGAGAGCGAGAGAGAGCGAAAGCGAGAGAGCGAGAGCGAGAGCGAGAGCGAGAGCGAGAGAGAGAGAGAGAGAGACAGTGTGAGATTTGTTAGGATTGAAAGATAGTTTTGGAGTGGTCTAACATGCAGACAAACAAGAGGTGAGAGCGGAGTTGTAGTCATAGTCAAAGGTATGCCACGGGGTTGTATACAGACAGTGATAAATTGAGTTATTGATGTAAAGTGCTGCTCCGCTACCAGGGCATGGTTCAGGCCAATCAAATTGGAGGAGACAATATAGCCAGCAAGAGCCCCTAAGGAGCCACATCCTTTGGGAGGAAGGATTCTGTTAAACAGCTGACAGGCATTATGGGCCTTGTAAAGGTGACTACATTTCGGCCTCAGGCTTCAAGCCTTGGACTTCAGGTCTCTGGTATCAGCCTATGTGCCAGTGTAATGGAATTACCCGAGTTATATAACCACGATGCATTATGTACAGCAGTATGGAACACGGGTTATGTCTTTGCTTCATGTATGGAACACGGGTTACTTCTAATTTCATGAGCAATTGAGGCAGCGGTCTGTTGCCTATGCATCACCCAAATAAAGGGATGTTTCATAACATGTTGAACACTTGTAACAAGATCACCCGTAAGGTGGGTACTCTGCTTGTAATATGCAATAACGAAAACAATAATCATGGCATGTGCCACATGGCACAGCATTACTCCAATGAGATCTATGAAGAACGTACAGTGTGTTCCAAAAAGGCCTGGACAATTTTGTTTGTTAATATATTTAGTACCACAAATGATACAATGATACTCTTTGTTTTATTTGATACAGAAACTCATACGGTTTTTCTTTAGTTTCATGTCTGGTGATTTAGTGTGAAACAAAATGGCGACTCCACAAGAGAAAGCTCAGTGCGTCGAATGGTTCATCAAGACGATATCTGACTCAAAGGTTCAGCGTAATTTCTGTACAAGGTACGGAATGAATCCGCCATCGCGGACTAGTATCAGAGAGTCGTGCAAGAGGTTTAAGGAGACTGGAAGTTGTCAGAAACAGAAAAGTACCGGTCGACCAAGCACAAGTGCAGCAGACGTGAACGAGTGCGTGAATCATTTCAACAAAGTACCAGAAAATCAATCTAACGCACATCCAGAGAACTGGGACTACCAATCATCAACGTACACAGGATTTTGCATAAAAGACTGAAGCTTTATGCCTATAAGGTGCAGATTCTGCATTAACTCAAACCAAATGATGGACCCAAACGCAACTGCTCAGTCACATAGAGGCTGACGAAGATTACCTGAAAAAGGTCATGTTCATAGACGAAGCTTGCTTTCATGTATCGGGGAACGTCACCTGGCACAATGTGAGGATCTGGGGCTCTGAAAACCCCTACGTGGTCATTGAACACATACACGACAGTCCAAAGGTCAATGTATGGTGTGGCCTTCTCCTGACCACTTGGTGGGTCTGTTTTTTCTTTGCGGCGAAAACAATGACCCCAACAATTTACATGAACATGTTGGAAGGATTCATCTTCCCACAGTTGGAAGACCTGCAAACCAATATCATTTTTCAACAGGACGGAGCTCCCCCTCATTGGGCGTTAGTCGTTCGAGCCGTCCTGAATGCAAAATTTCCATGTCGCTAGATTGGCCGAGTCGGACCAATTGCCTCGTCCACATTATCACCAGACATAACCCACTTGATTTTTTCTGTGGCAGTTTGTCAAAGATGTTTTCTACAACACCACTGTGTCAAGCCTGCAAGATCTTCATTCTCGGATCACAGCTGCATGCGCACTGGTGGATGCAAACATACTGAGCGGAACATGACAATAACTTGTGTACCGCCTTGATGTATTGAGAGTGACAAACGGAGGTCACATTGTATTGATGGTGCGCACAAAACGGTATGAGTTTCTGTATCATATAAAACAAAGGGTATTGTTGTATCGTTTGTGTTTCTACATATTGTTACGGACACGGCTTAAGATGTTGCTTGACCGAGCGGAATGGCCGCCGTGTTCGCACAGTTTACCCGATTACTCCCAACTCACCCGATTCCACTCGAACGTTGGCCAAATCGCGCTACGCTAAATCAATGATGGAAAGGACACAACGACTGGGATAAATGAAACGACGCAAGGGGTACAGTTCTCAAGACCTCCGGAGGAGGATATAATTAGTGGTGGAGAAAAGGGGTAGATTACAAGGTAGAGTGAGGTAAAAGACACAGAAGAGATAGGCACTTAGATACAATCTTATCTATCCCAGACAGACCACAGACAAACGGAACAAGACTGACTTACACAGGGATTGATGGCAGGGAAGGACAAGCAGTTGATAGCACAAGGTGCACCTTGGCTCAGGGACAGGATAAAGCACGGTCCAGTCCAGAGATGCGGGGAGGTGTCACAGCGCTCGGAGGTGGCGTCCTTCTCTCTCCAAGCTCAGCGCGCATCTGACGTCACCTCCCTCTTCCTGCGCATGCTCAGCGGGGAGTCACACGCCCTCGGCTCGTTGGCTCCGCCCCAGATGGGACCGGTCCGCCGCTTCTATTGGGTGCGGGGGTTACCGGGCTCCGCCCTTGACGAGGAGCTGACAGCGAGCCCCTACTTGGTAACCCCGTCGAGCACATGTTCGATGGCGGCTCGTTGGAAAGGCCTGGTGCCCTCCCAACACCCCCTACCAACCAAGCCGGAGTGAGGACGCGCACTCCCCGCGCCGCCGCCGTTGTTGTTGTTGTTGTTGTTGTTGTTGTTGTTGAACCGTGAGGAAGAGCTGCGGGGAGGTATTGGGAGGTCCTAAACTTCCTAACGGTGCCATACAATCACATTCTGGTGCAACGAAGAGTCAGAATTAATGGAAACGAGTCCTTAACTGACATAGACTAAGAATAACTAGCAAGATGTCCTATAGTTGTCTTACATGAGATGCGGTGGACCTGGATGCGACATTTAATGGGGGAAATAGGGGGAGGTCGGGTCTACAGAGTGTTGTTTACAGAAAATGGGACTAGGGAATGGGGGGATTGGGGATAGTTGGGAAGTATTGAGGAAATAGGGGAATATTTACAAGCGGATATGGATGGATGTAAATCCCATATCCGCAACTTTGCACCCTTCTCTACCTCGGGGCATCCTGACCCAATAAATTTTTACCTACTTTAGTGTGGCACTCAGATGTAGTTCCCTCTACTATTAACTCAACCCTGAGTGCGACAGTTTTACAGATGTTCACAAATGAGTAAATATGTCCCCCTGCGACGTTGCACCCTTCTCCTAACAGAAACACACCCACAGGATAACCGAATCGCGGAAAGCATCCTCAAACTAAACATACAGCCGGTAGGGGGCATCATTTACACAAGACTAGACTGATATTTACACGACGGTCACCACCGGTGACCATGGACACTTGATTGTGCATTTATTATTGAACACTTTATTGGTGCACCGGATGGTGCTGACTGTGCATAATGGGGTGGTGCTTTTGGTGCTTGGATGGGGTGCTCTGCACATTATTAAAGGCCATAGGGCCACAGGGCACTCGTGGGTTGGTGTATCGATGCTGGCATGCGTGCTCTCTCTATGCATAACACCTGCATGTGTTCCTCAAAGAACAGGTCAAGTGTCCATGGTCGAACGTTGGCCAGAACTCAGTATGAACTCAGTATGAGTATACTCAGTATGGGAAGAACTCAGTCGACATACAACGACATACAATCAAGTGTCCATGGTCACCGGTGGTGTCGCAGCCAGCCGATGTTCTGCCGCTGGTCTTGCCTTCATGGAGGGCACTTGGCCTTCTGGCTTCTTTAGAAATAAAGAAAGGCGCCAACCGCGTCCATTTCTGAATTGTGGCCGTCAGGGGGCCAACTAAAAGTGGTTCACCTGTATGGCATAGGTGCCACGTTGACCCAGAGGTCCATCAACGGGTGGTGCTTGCCCGCAAAAGAACTGCGGTCCATGGTGGGCGGCCACAAAAATTGCGGTCCATTTGGTGTATCGATCCAGGCAGCAAGCAGCGGAAGTACAGGCCCACAACTGCGGAGCCAGCACCTCTCTCTCCTCTCTCTCTGCCCCAAAGCCAGATCCTCGGAGGTGGGAGACAAAGGAAAACAAGTGAGTAAGGTGGTAAGGGCGCAAAAGTGCATGCAATGTAAGGTAATGCACACTGGGGGCACATGGGAACCAGGTGAGACAGGTACGTTCCTACCGTACGCCCCCCCCCCCCCCCACCAGGTAACCTACATTGCCCCTCCATTACCCCTTACTGTATCCACAAAACACAACACTACCCATAAACATCTACTTTACACATCAACAAACGTCCCTACTGTCTTCCCCGTTCCTCCCATAAACCAAATTCGTCTTCTCTCCCTCCTAACCAATCAAATTTGCCATTTCCAAATCTCATCAAAATTTGCCATCTCCAACTCAACATCAAAATTTGCCATCACCAATTCATCATCAGTCCCTCCTAAGGAGGGAGAGATGGAATCACCCCAATGTCTTATCCACGTCGTGATGCGTCTCACAAATCCAAACAGCAATTCTCATTTCCTGCAACACAGAACAAAGGAACACAGGTGTGGAGTCATCATCACCACCTCAGGTAAGTGGCTGCGTATGGTGCGACAGGGTCATCAATCCTAACTATTTCCTAAATGACTTTAACAACTTTACATTACCCGGGGTCTTTCCCTGCCAATCCATTGGCCAACTTACACTATGGGTTCTAAAAACCAATTCCCATTGCCCAAACTGTGGTGCTTCTCAAGTTGGGGTCTCACTCCCCCGATTCATCACTCGGTGCCCCCGCACAATTTCAGTGGCTGGGTCGTGTGACGCTCCCAGCTGGTCCGCCCACCTGCACACCTCCACCACTGTTGTTGCCTACCGAGCTCACCTGCTCCTCACCCTAACCTAACTAACTGGGGAAGGCCCTCTCGCACTCTCACCCCCTCAGTGCCCTCTCTGGCACGGGCTGCCCGATCCATACCCGGGATCCTCAGGCACCCACTGACACTAACGGCTCCAAGAGCCCACCTGCGGCCTCACCTGGCCGACATCTAACAGTGGCGGAGTGCCCAACCATTCACACTCATACTAACAGGCCACACGACCAGCCAATTTCACCACACCAATGCACCCATCGACAATACCATTCTGCAACCGCACCACAAATGCCAATATCCAACCACAATTTACCTATCCCTTCTAACTATTCTTTAAACTACCCTCCCTGGGTACTCGTGAAAAGGGGTCCACTCTTCCCCCATCCACACCTTCGCACCATGCACACCACTCTGTACCACTTACTCCAACTCTCTCCACACCACTCATTCTCTGCTCCACCTGTGCTCTCATACTTGGTGCCGCCTGCACCCTTCTCTCCCCCAAGCGCATTCGCGCTGATCCACAACACTCACTACTCATACACTGCTCCACACACCTGTCCAGTTCTCACACAGCATCATCTCATCTAACTACTCCCCTCTGAAACTTGCGCTTCCCAGTCGTCCCTTTAAACTATTGCGCTCCCTCGTCATTATCATCCACTCTAATCTACCTGCGTCCCCTCTACAGGTATCCTTCTCACTAACTAACCTTAACGTTACCTAATGTCATCTTCGCTAGATCCCTACACACAATATCCTAACCCACCCGGGCTAGTTTTCACTGCCATAAACCCCATAAACTATAGCGCATTTGCCCCATCATGGGAAGGGTGGCAGGGATGCCACCCTTACCCACCGGGCCCATCGCTCATCAATCCCCCAGTCCTCTGGCACTAATAAGCCCCCCCTTATTCAGAGGTACTGGGTCCCGCCTCGGCATCTAAAGCCGAGGCAATCCACGGGGGCGCATGCTCGCCGGTGTAAGGCCTTATCCGGTCGGCGTGGACGATCCGAGGGAGGGCTCGTGGCCCCATTTTGATTTTTACTACCACGTCACAGACTTGTGACAGGACGACCCCCGGGCCTTGCCAGGGAGAGGTGAGTTTCGGGCACCTACCCTTCCTCCTCCGGGGGTTGAAGAACCAAATCTTCATCCCCGGAGTGTACTGACTCCCCTGGCTCCGGTGGTCGTACCTGCGCTTCATCTTTTCCCCCGCCAGATGGAGTTGGCGGCGGGCGAAGGCATGGACTAGCTCCATGCCTTCCTCTAGGTGATGTGCATACCCCTCCCTCGGCGGGTTAACCACTGTGTCTGGCACGGGACCGCATAGCAAGTCGGCGGGAGCCCGTAACTCCCGCCCATACATAAGCAACGCTGGACTGCATGCGGTGGCCCCGTGCTGGCTGGTTCGGTAGGCCATGAGCAAATAAGGGAGATGTTCGTCCCAGTCATCCTGACGGGTGGCGGTGAACAGTGCCAGTTGTTGGATTAAAGTTCGGTTAAATCTTTCCACCATCCCGTCAGATTGAGGTCTTAAAGGCGTTGTTCTTGTTTTCCGAATTGACAGGAGACTGCACACATCTTTTAGCAATTTGCTCTCAAAATTTCGTCCCTGGTCGGTGTGCAACTCCTGTGGAATCCCATGCCGGCACACAAATCCTTCCACGAAGGCCTGCGCTACCACCCCTGCTTCTTGGTTGGGGAGGGCGTAGGCCTCCGGCCACTTGGTGAAGTAGTCCATCACAACGAGGATGTACTTATTACCTAGGCGGGTGCGGGGTAGTGGGCCTAGGATATCCATGGCCACCCGCTCTAGGGGGGCCCCCACCTGGTGTAATTGAAGGGGGGCCCTCATCCTCCGTGCTGGTCCCTTTTTGGCAGTACAGGCGTCGCATCTCCGACACCAGTCCTGTATGTCGCGCCCCATATTCACCCAATAAAACCTCCGGCGTACCTGCGATGTCGTCTTTGTCCTGCCCAAATGGCCGCCGGGGCGGGTACCATGCACCTGTTGCAATATATCGGTCTTAAATTTATTTGGGACTACCACCAGCCAGGAAGTTTTATCAGAGGGAACCTCCACCCACTTGCGATACAAGATGTTATCCTTCAATTCCAGGGTTTTCCACTGAGCCCAATATGCCTTGGTCTGTGCCCTGAGGGGGGTGACCTCTTCCCCATTAGGTCTTTGCCCCAATCTCACCCATTCGTGCACCGGCCCCAGTACGGGGTCCTCCCGCTGGGCCGCGCTCCAAGCCAAAGTTCCGAATTCCTCATCTGCGGTTAGTGGCAAAATTGGCCCTCTCACCCGGGTTGCCCGGACGACGAGAATCGGGGCGGAATCGCCCAATTGCTCCCTCTCCTCGTGTCTCGCACAAAATTTACAGTTTTCCCCCAGACAAGGCCGCCGAGAGAGTGCGTCTGCATTACCATGGGCCTTCCCGGCCCTATGGGCCACATCAAAATCGTACTGCTGCAACTTTTCCAACCACCTTGCAATTTGGCCCTCCGGTTCCTTGAACCGAAGGAGCCATTGCAAGGAGGAATGGTCAGTTCTAACCAAAAATTTCCGCCCGTACAGGTACGGGTGGAAATGGTTCATGGCAGCCAGCATAGCCAATAACTCTTTGCGAGTGACACAATAATTTCGCTCGGGCCTACTTAAGGCCCGACTATAGTAACCAATCACTCTCTCCACGCCCTCCTGTGTCTGAGACAAAACTGCGCCCAATCCTTCCTGGCTCGCATCCGTGTCCAGGGTAAATGCCCCGTTGCTAGTGGGGTAAGCTAGAAGGGGTGCGGATGTTAGACACCCCTTCAATTTTTGGAAGGCCTCGTGGCACTCCCGTGTCCAATTAAATCGCGTCCCCTTCTCCGTAAGCCGGTGGAGGGGACGGGCCAACTCCGCAAATTTCGCCACAAAGCGCCGGTAGTAGGAGCAGAGTCCCAAAAATCCCCGCACCTCTTTGATGGTACGTGGTGCGGGCCACTCCTCTACCGCTTTAATTTTGTCTGGGTCCGTTTTTACCCCCTCGCAACCGATGACGTGGCCTAAATAGGCCACCTCCTTGGCAAACAAGGTGCACTTACTCGGGTTCAGCTTCAACCCTGCCTGTCTGAGGCACCCGAACACCTGGTCCAAATTAGCTACTGCCTGGGGGAACGTTTTGGCATGTATTAGGATGTCATCCAGGTACACCAGGCATGATTGCCATGGCATGCCGCCTAGTACATGTTCCATCAATCTTTCAAAGGTGGCGGGGGCGTTACACAAACCAAACGGCATCACAGTAAACTGATACAGTCCCTTACCTGTGGAGAATGCCGTTTTCTCCTTCCCTGCCCTATCCATCTCCACCTGCCAATACCCACTCTTGAGGTCCAAAGTTGAGAACCAATTTGAGCCCACAACGGCATCGAGGGTGTCATCAATCCTTGGCAGGGGATATGAGTCCTTGAGTGTCACGTTGTTTAGCTGGCGATAGTCCACGCAGAACCGCGTGGTCCCATCCTTCTTTTTGACCAGCACAACAGGTGACATCCAAGGACTTCCCGAGGGCTCGATCACGCCTGCGTCGAGCATTTTTTCAACCTGCTCGTCAGCTTCCGCCCTCTTGCTCCAAGGGAGCCGTCGGGTGGCCTGACGAATAGGCCGGGCCTCACCGGTGTGGATCTGATGTTTCACCAGGCCCGTACGTCCAATATCCTCGGTGGACAGGGAGAAGAGGTCCAAATGGGATCCAACCAGTTTGTGTAAGGCCTCCCTCTGGGTACCTCCCAACTCTACGCCACTACGATTTACCATCTCGCAAATGGGATCGGGCCAATTCCTACTTCTTATTGAAGGCTCCCCCCGGGGCCGGCTCGGCTGGACGTTCTCGCCCCTCACTGTCGCGACTTCCTCAACTGGGGTGCAGCCAGCTACCCTCGTGCCCCTTACTATAGTGCGTGGTTCTGTACTTATATTTATTACTCGGACGGCCACTACCGGTCCGTCTGTTTTTACAAGGGTGCGGCCCACGATTAAACCCGGTATGGACTGCGCTGCCACCGGTTCGACCAGGCCACAGGACTCCTGCCATGTTGGGCGAGCTGCCCACCGGGCCGGCACTATCGCCTCGGCCCTTGGGGGAATGGTCACGGCCTCGGAAGCCTCCAGCTCCGCTCTCTCGGCCGTGCTCACTCCCCCTAATGGCAGCTCTCCTACTCCCACCTGCAGGATCCCCCGGCACAAGTCGATTTTACAACCGCTGGCAGTCAACAAATCCAACCCTATTAAACATGAGTCGCACACCTCCGCCACCCAAACATCTATCTCCCTCCTTACCGACCCTAACTTGAGGGTCACAGAACCACGCCCTATGATCGGGGCCGTTACCCCGGTAGCAAGTTGCAAACTATAATTTTGCAGGCGCTGGATCTTATCCCAGCCACCTGCGCTCGAATCAAGGACCACAGGGCTGATGATCGTGGCGCTAGCTCCTGTGTCCACTACGGCGTCTACCCCCACGCCGGCAATTTTGCATCTGATTGTCAGGCTACCGGTTCCAATCTGGCCACAATAAATGACCTGTCGCGTCAATGAGGGCTCTCCTCCATCCTCTTCTGCCGAACACCGCCCTACGTGCCCGACACCTTCTAGTTTCCCGGGGTCTGGCGGGGGGGTGTCTGGGGTCGGCTAACCCGCTCCCCCCTGGGCGGAGTTGAGGACCTCAACCGCCGGGGATCATCCCGGCGCGTGGCTCGCCAGTGCCGCGCCAGGTGACCCAGACGGTTGCAAGTATAGCACCTCACCTGATAAGGTGCTTGTCTCCGGAATTCCAAATTTCCCCCCCTGAAGGTCCAAATTGGATTACCCGCTCGTGGTCCACCGCGGGCCACCTCCGGGGCCGCCTGCCATGGTCCAGGTCCCGCCAGGCGCTGGTCCACCAGCCTCCGGACCATGCCCGCCAGGTCAGGACTCACGTCGGGGGCGGGCCCCCTAAGGGGTCCGCCCTCCATCGTGGGTCCCACCTGGCGGACCGCCATTGCGTGACGCTCGCTCCCCCACGCCAGGGGCCTCGCTGCTTCCCAACGGGCCGCAGCGTCAGCCGCCTGGCTCAGAGTCTGCGGGCGCCACATGGCGAGCTGTTGCCGGAGCTCAATTTCCGGGAGGGCCTGGATAAAATGGTCCAGCGCCAGGCTTTCCCGGGAATCCGCTGCCATGCTAGCATGTGCGATCCCCACTGCGCGGCGAATATCGTGGGCAAGTTCCCCGATGGCTTCCTGGGGCTTGCGTTTTCGCAGCGCGAGCTGAGCCTTAACAAGCTCGCTCTGCTGTTCAATGCCGAATCGATTAATTAGGGCGTCGCGGAGGGCTGGCAGGGTGAGAGCACCCGGTGGTAATGCCGTCGCCACCTCCGCCGCCGTGCCGCGCAATGCGGCCACCAGGTGTACTCCACCTTCGTCCTCACCCCAACCGTTGCCCTTACACACACAGTCAAACTGCGCCAGGTACGCGCATAGATCACTCTTGCCGTCATACGGCGCGAGTGGGACCTTGTGGGACCACCTCGTATGCGAGTCGTTGCCCGCCTGCTGGACCCCGTGCGTCGCCCCTTGCGGGGTCAGCGCGGGGCCGAACCGGCCGGGCCCCCACAGTACATTACCCCCAAGGGGCTCCCGTGCCTCCCCTGTCCCTCTAAAAACTACCCCTGTTGGTGTCGATGCATGGGTCACACTTCCGCAACCCGCTACCCATTCCATACCACCACAACCTTGCTCACTCACACCTCGCACCTCTCCCATCACCGGACCCTCTCGCTCGCACCCTCGTTCCATACCCTCCGGACCAGCCATACACCTCACTCTTGGCCTCTCACGAACATCCGGGTCCATCTCGACCCCCAAGCTTATTAAATCACCTGGCGCATCATACGCACGACCATATTGGTCACCACTTACACCGGGTCCTCTTTCTCTTCGCTTCTCCTCCATCACCTGCGAATCCCTCATCCGGTTAATGAGCACATCATCACGATCCGAACACAGACTTTGGACCAATTCTTTTACTTCCTCCTTTATCTCTTTCTTATCCTCTCTCCGTCGCTTCTTAATTTCGCTCACCCCTTCTTCCACTTCTTCTAATTTCTGCTTCACCTCCTTCATCTCCTCGTGCGCCCCCTTAAGTTCTTCCTCTAACTCCACCTTATTTTTTTCTATGTGCTCCCGCACCTCCCGCTCTTTAACCTCCATCACCTCTACCACCTTGTTCATTTTCCTCGTCAGGTCCTCATGTACCATCTGACACTCTTTTTTAATTACCCCTACGTCCTTTTTCATCTCCTTCTGTGTCGATTTTAAACCCTCTATTACCGCTGTGTTCTTCTTTACCTGCTCCCCCAACTCCTTTTGTCCCACTGTCAGTTGTTCTACTCCCAGCGTCAACTCCTCTATACCACCTTGCAATTTTACAGTCCCCTTTCTCACCTCCTTCTCCATGCGCTCCTTACAGTGCCTCACCTCCTCGCGCACTCCTCCGACCTCCTCACTCACACCTCTTCTGATCTCTCCCATCACTTGCATCTCCTGCCCAGATGCCACCCTCATCTGCTCCATTTCCTCCCTGTGAGCATCCAATTTAGTTTCTACCCCCATTCTGACCCCCTCTATCTGCTGCCCCATTTTTTTAACTTCCCTTTCCGCTTGGTCCCTCATGTCCCTCAATTTGCCTTCCATACTGTTTTCTAACCCCTCTAACCCATTTTTCACTCCCTCTATCTGATTCTCCTGGGCAGCCATTCTATTTTCCACCCCCGTTAACCCCTCCTGTATTTCCCCTAATCTATTGTCTAATCCCTCTATTCTACTCCCTAACCCTCCGATCTGGGCCCCCATCCTTTGTTCTAACCGTTGGCTATTGGCCCCCATGTCCTCCCTCAATTTCTCGCTATTGGACCCCATTACCCCCATTTGCTCACTCTGAGCCTCTATACTGTTTTTCAAACCTCCAATTTGGTCTCCCATTCGCTCACCCTGAGCATCCATCCCTTTGAAATTATCATCTGTTTTTACCATAAAGGCCATCATCTGTTTCATAAACAGGTTCCAATTCATTGGCATCTCGGGTTCGGCTACCGCGACCATGGGCGCGGCTAAATTTGGTGCCGCAACAACCATGTGCGCGAGGACGCCATCTTGTGCGCCCGAAACCTCGTGCGCGAGGACGCCATTTTGCGAACCTGCCGCCCTCACTGCTTCGCTCTCCTCTTGTCCCTCAATTTGGTCCTGGATCGACCCTGCCTCACTCTCCTCTACCGGAACCCAGCCGTCTTGATCTGCCATAGCGCAACTTTCAAAATTCGGGTTTTTATTTTAAAACAAAACAAATTTCACACTGCTTGTAATTTTGAGCGCGTTAAGCGCGCTTCGGGTCCAATCTCACTTCCTGACACCAATTGTTACGGACACGGCTTAAGATGTTGCTTGACCGAGCGGAATGGCCGCCGTGTTCGCACAGTTTACCCGATTACCCCCAACTCACCCGATTCCACTCGAACGTTGGGCAAATCGCGCTACGCTAAATCAATGATGGAAAGGACACAACGACTGGGATAAATGAAACGACGCAAGGGGTACAGTTCTCAAGACCTCCGGAGGAGGATATAATTAGTGGTGGAGAAAAGGGGTAGATTACAAGGTAGAGTGAGGTAAAAGACACAGAAGAGATAGGCACTTAGATACAATCTTATCTATCCCAGACAGACCACAGACAAACGGAACAAGACTGACTTACACAGGGATTGATGGCAGGGAAGGACAGGCAGTCGATAGCACAAGGTGCACCTTGGCTCAGGGACAGGATAAAGCACGGTCCAGTCCAGAGATGCGGGGAGGTGTCACAGCGCTCGGAGGTGGCGTCCTTCTCTCTCCAAGCTCAGCGCGCATCTGACGTCACCTCCCTCTTCCTGCGCATGCTCAGCGGGGAGTCACACGACCTCGGCTCATTGGCTCCGCCCCAGATGGGACCGGTCCGCCGCTTCTATTGGGTGCGGGGGTTACCGGGCTCCGCCCTTGACGAGGAGCTGACAGCGAGCCCCTACTTGGTAACCCCGTCGAGCACATGTTCGATGGCGGCTCGTTGGAAAGGCCTGGTGCCCTCCCAACACCCCCTACCAACCAAGCCGGAGTGAGGACGCGCACTCCCCGCGCCGCCGCCGTTGTTGTTGTTGTTGTTGTTGAACCGTGAGGAAGAGCTGCGGGGAGGTATTGGGAGGTCCTAAACTTCCTAACGGTGCCATACAATCACATTCTGGTGCAACGAAGAGTCAGAATTAATGGAAACGAGTCCTTAACTGACATAGACTAAGAATAACTAGCAAGATGTCCTATAGTTGTCTTACATGAGATGCGGTGGACCTGGATGCGACATTTAATGGGGGAAATAGGGGGAGGTCGGGTCTACAGAGTGTTGTTTACAGAAAATGGGACTAGGGAATGGGGGGATTGGGGATAGTTGGGAAGTATTGAGGAAATAGGGGAATATTTACAAGCGGATATGGATGGATGTAAATCCCATATCCGCAACAATATATTAAGTTGTCCGGCTCTTTTTGGAACACCCTGTATTGTTGCTGTGAGAAGTTCAGATACATGAAGGAAGGACTTTCTGCAATGGAGGATGCCTATTTAGTGAATGGCTCTGGAGACCACCTTTGACGTGTCTGCCCAGGATAACTCGCAGCTGATGGTGAAGCCCAGAAGTTTGAAACACAGAGCTTTTTCCAGTGATTGATGTGAGTTGGGAGTTCACAGATATTGTCAGTCCCATGGAGTTGCTGAAGGCCTTAGTTGCAGTATCAGTATAAGATATTAGTGTAACGGAAACTTTAGATGACCCAGATATCTGCAAAATGGTTATAAATGCAGTGTACTCATAAATTCCACAAGGAATATTATAAATCAATGTTGTGTGTGTTTAAATGTGTGGCTTAACATGTTTCTTGCTTGAACTGTTAACTGTACAGAATGTTCTGCTTACACAGAGTTGACATTGATGTACAAACAGGAACCAAGGCAAGGCTGGTTGGCGGGAGTTTAAATTCTGGACGTGTCGAGATCTTCTACGAGGGCCAGTGGGGCACCATATGTGATGACAACTGGGACATCAATGATGGCACGGTGGTTTGCAAGATGCTCGGTTTCTCTTCTGCCACGACATTTTACAGCGGGGCACATTTTGGTGAAGGTGATTGAAGGAATGTAAATTATGAGCTGTCTGAGAGATTTCAGAATGATGGTGCAAATCAGAGATTTGTTTTGGCAATAAATAATAAAATGAATCAATAATAAAACCCCTTACCCACTATCCGACACATGCGCACATGAGACAACAATGAACGGCAAATCCTTAAATATCCTATGCCTTAGGGCCCAATCAATCAACCCACAGGATATAGACACAGAGGCTGACAAGACGGAACTAGATATCTGCCATCTCAGAGATCGCCCGCGATTTACCTTTGGCCCACGATCTAATGATGGCCATATTGTTTTGGACCAATGATAGCATGTGACCTTCACCTTCAACATTTATGGATAGAGTGTAAATTAAGAAAATGTGTCGCCATCTACAATCTATCCAAAAAACTCATCATGAAAATCGTAAGAAAATTATTCCAGTTATAATCAAAAAAGTGTTTTTTTGTTAATTAGGTCACAATCCCCCAAAAATAGGTCAAGGTCATGAAACAAGTATGAGATGCTCAACTTCAGTGCAGGTCTACCATCTTACTATAATTCACCAAATGTCTGTCTGTCTGTCTGTCCGTCCATCCGTTCCCAGGTGCCGCAAAAACGGCTGAACCGATCGCAACGAAATTTTGGGTGGGTAATCCTGGGACCCCCTGGAGTAAAATAGGCTATATTGTTTTTTCAATTTTTTCCCAATTTTTCCAATTTTCCAGTTTTTCCAAACACGATGGAATAATATTTACCGATATGAACAGTGATGTGGCTTTTATGGAATTTCTACAAATACTGTTTAGATTTTGATAATTTGCGTGTGATATGATTCAACGGATGTTTATATAAATCGTTTAAAATAAAAAAAGCCTTCAATTTCTGATATTTTGCCTTTTCAATTGGGCCTCACAATTGAAGCCCGGCTCGATCTTTCACGAGCTCACCTTCACTCCTTCATTCCTCTTTTCTCCCGCCTCTGGAACAAACTCCCTCACTCTCTTCAATCCCACTCCACCCTCCAGGTCTTTAAAACAGCTGTTCACCACCATCTCTTATCTTCCCCCATACAAAACCTTGATCTTTTCTACCCCCGCTAATTTCGGTCCCCTTGTGTTTTATACCTCTCCCCCCCCCCCCCCCCCTCTTCCCACGCCTCCTCCCCCCAAGCCCTCTCCCTCCCACACTTCTCCCTGCTCTCAAATGTTGTGTTTGTGTGTTTGTGTGTGTGTGTTTGTGTGTTTGTGTGCTTCCCCTTCTCTCCCCATCTTGTCTTCCGCTCCCTCTTTTTATATATTTTGTTTGTCTGGTTGATTTGTTTGTGAAATAAATGTTAGCTCTTTCACGAGCCTCGATTCAGTATACAAAAAAAAAGAAAAAAAAAAAGAGAGTCTTGATTTTGGCAGTTTAACCATAAGAGGGTTGCTGGCAGATCTTGTGCGACCTGTAGGAATATTTGGGGGATAGAGCACAGACAGAGCTGGGGGAGCAAGGCCGGAGAGGAGTCGATAGAAGACAGAAAGACCACCAACCTGCCTGCAGTGAGAGAGAAAGGCCCTCAGAATTCATTTGATCATTAATTTGATTCATTTTGTTTAGCTAAAGTGAGCATGTCAATCAAAATTCCCATTAAAATCAGCGATTTCCTCTACTGTAACAAACTATAAGTGATGATTCCCAGTCCTGCACATCCAGGAGTTTTTATATTTGGTTTCCAATGAGAATCTCTTGAATCCAATCGAAGAATGATTGCCTTAAGGGATACAAAATTGAACGACTTTGGTATTTAGGGAGTTTGAAAATAATTGTACACCCTGATCTTATGTGCACTTGATCATTTTTACCCCAAGCATGCGAAGTGAAAAGCGGGGTTAAACAATTGGTTCACTTCTGTCTGTCTGTGTGCCTACAAATGTGAGTTTATGATCGAGGAACAACTTCATATTTTGAACACGAATCGGAACATGAACCTGTAGTTTAACAGTACTTTGTCTCTGGATTTGTCCCGATTGCACATGCACAGAGAGTGGGATAATATTTCAAACAAAATTTTAAATCAGGAAACTTGCTGTTTTTGAGGAACTCATAAAAGACACAAACACCAGGTATGAAGAACTAATGTAACGTGTTAAATCAGGCGGTGTAAAAGATGCTGCGTCAACGGCGGTAAACTTCGGAATTTTTTTAAAATGTTCTTTAAAAATCCTATTTTATTTAAATGGAATTATATACTGTACTTGAACACTGTAGAACACAAATCACCTTTTTGACACTTTAGCAGTACTTGGACTAAATATTATGGCATTTTACATCATCAAGACCAATCAAATTTGCTCCTCATAGTCCTTGTTTCTTAAGGCAGTGTAGGTTAAGGTATTCTATGAACTCGTACTTTGGTCAAGTATCAGATGGCTGCTGAATTTACTTACAATTTCCTACCATTTACCTCTCTTATGTCATTCTTATCTGCTTGAAGGATTTATTTGTTAACTATCAGAATTTGTGATATGGCCGATCAGAAATTGTGTGATCTACTTCCCCCGAGTAATGATCTTGTGTCTGGTTGTAATTGGCATCAACCCATTCGGCAATGATCTCAATATAGTCCTTGCCTAAACAGATTTAGCTGAATTTTGATGTTTTGAGAGATGTGATACTGATGGGAGATGACATTGATAGAAGGGTATAGGCCTTGATGCTTTTACAGGGTAGGCTATATGTTTTATTATCCCTGTTAGCAAATAGTAAAGTGTATTTTTAGTGATATTTTTTTAGTATAATTAGTTTTTAGTAATAAATAGTATTTTTAATATGATTAAAAATAATTATGATTAAATAATTTAATATGATTCAATAATTTTGAATAAATTAAATAATTAATTTTAACTCAGATTAAATTAAATTAACTCAGAGACACAATTAATTAATTAAATAATTTAAATAAATTAAATAATTAAATAAATATGAAATAATTTTAATATGATTTAAAAATAATAATTAAAATAATAATTTAATATGATTAAAAATAACATGGATAATAAGAGGTATGGAGCACACTGTGTATAAGGTAAAAATGGTAGGCCACAAAGTTGTTTTTGTGTCTGAGTTTCCTTGGATTTTGAAACATGGAGTTTACAAGACACAAACAAAACCAGTGTTGAGCTGTGTGCGTGTCCTTCTCTCCTTCTCTCCCTCTCTTTCTCTAGGAGGAGGACCAATATTTCTGGATGAATTGAGATGCAATGGAAACGAGACGGACATCGCAGACTGCAGTTCTGATGATTGGGGTTCACATAATTGCAATCACAGTGAGGACGCTGGAGTGCAATGTGATTAGCGGCCAAACTTTAACAAAATGTATGAGTATTTTGTATTCGAAAATCAAAAGGAAAGAAAAATTTCAGGCATTATTTCTTCGCTCCCACCAATTAATTATTGGACATTTATATACTACGCACATAAACATAAATGGTAGAATTTTGATCTCTCTCTCTCTCTCTCTCTCTCTCTCTCTCTCTCTCTCTGTCATTCTCTTTCTCCTACATCTTCTTCTCTCTTTCACAAAACCCTCAAAAGCCCCTCCACCTCTTGCTCTATCTTTTCTTTCTAGACTTGCCGTTTTTTCTCTGTCTCCCTCTTTTTTCAATGTATACAGACCTTTCTTCCAAACTTTTTTCTTAAATCATATCTGGCTAAAATTACACAATAATTTGCTCAATATAATCTATCCTGCAAATGCCTGATGATGGTTCTTTCTACATTTTGTATTTTGGTAAAACATAATCAGAAGTGCATGCACTCTTGGAGGTTTTTCTTCTTCGTCATCTTTTGTAATGCAACATATTGCTGGTGTGGTGTATGGTATATGGGGTTTGCAGCTGGACCACTGATGAAATGCCCCCAAAAGGTTATAGAGGGAATTTTTAATTTTGCCAGGGTGCCAACGATAACTTGCCTACGCCAAATTAAGGACGCTATAAAATCTTTGCTCCAAGTTCTCGCAAAGAATAATCCACCATCCTGGCAACAATCGACACCATTGGCCACAACGATTGGCACAACAGTGTGGGGCGTGGGGGAGTGGGGAGGTTCAGAGGGCCCGAGTCCCACCTTGGTCATATATGGCATTACAATTTTTTTCTTTCTAGCAGCTACAAATTTGTTTTTGCTGTGTCTGTGTTGTCTCATTCCGTGGTATGTTGTATCCGTGCCGTTTCCATGCCGTGTTCTGTTCGTGCTGTGTCATGTCCATACTGTGTCATGCGTATTTATTCTGCAGTTAATATAACTGATTTATCAATTATTACAAAACTCCTTATAAACCGCCAACTGAACGGAAAAACAAAACCTACCAATCTGTAGTGAACATGCGACCGGCATTTTCATATACACTACAAACTTAACATCGCATCGCCATCTTCACTAACACCATCTTCATTTGAATCGCGCACACAGGGCTTGAAACTATACAACTCCACAATTCCCCTGAGAGTGTTTCTACACTACATGACCAAAAGTATGCGGACACCCCTTCTAATTAGTGGATTTGGCTATTTCAGCCACACCCATTGCTGACAGGTATATATTGTTGTGGATATGAGAATGTTTTTTTATTTTGTTGTTGTGGTAAAATGTTGTTGTAAAAGGTTGTTGTAAAATATCACCCCTCCTCCCTCCGTTTGTGGTTGTATAAAGGTCAAAGGGCGTTTCTGTAGTTAGTCCATAAAACATACATGCAGGACACGATATATCCTTTCTTTTGACAGTTATATCCTTATTATGTGTATTAGCGTAAGGCTGTGTCTTCCATTAATTGAAATACTCCATTGCACCAGTGAAAGAGAATAGACCCCCTTTCCTTCCCATCCCCAAAAATCTCCCTTTCCCTCCCCTCCAATAACCGCCATTGACCACGAGGCTCGAGTCAGGGAAGAAAGGCGTGTCTCCACCTCGTCAGAGGAGGGGAGGGGCGCGCCCGCCCGTCGTCGCCCGGGGCGGAGCCCGAGGGTCGTGCGACCAGCCAGGGCCGAGGTGAGCGCCCCGATGGGCGTGTCCAAAGCGCCGGGGGCGTGATCGCTGGAGGCGCTATAAAAAGGCGCGCACGGAAGTAAAAGGAGAGGTGGTTGGACAGTTGGTTGGTTGCACAGAGGTGGTTGGACAGTTGGTTGCGCAGAGTTGGCTGCGCAGGGTTGGTTGCACCGTTGGTCAGAGTTGGCTGCGCAGGGTTGGTTGCACAGAGTTGGTTGCGGTGAGGAGTCGGTGGTCAGAGTGAGGGACCAAGAAAGAGTGGAAGGTTTGGACCAGACGAGTGGGACAAGGCCTGGCAAGGCAAATGGAGGCGGCAGCAGCAGCGACACCCGGCAGCCGCTTGGGGCCTGGGCGGCGGTTTGGAGCAGGGCCGAAAAGGAACGGCGGCTGCTAAACGCGCCGATCGTGCTGCATGACCCCCCCTTGGACCTCCCTCTCCCTCCAGCCATCCACATCCTGCGATTCCTGCAATTCCCCGCGTGAGTCAGTCGTTTGTTTGTTCTGTCCTGGGATAAGTTAAGCCTGTAGATAAGCTAGTATTTGCACTGTGTCACCTGCGTCTTATGTGTTGTAAATAAACTTGATTGCTCCTTTTTGCTTGTGTGTGTAAATAATAAACCCCATTACTCGTCTGTACGTCTTCTCGTTTTAATTCCTTTTCCTCTTACATTGCGTCGCTTTTGTCTTTTCCCTCATTGAGCAGCTAGGGTGCGATACGGCCAAAGTTCTGGGTGAATCGGGTGAGTTTTGTTAGGTCGCGGTTTTACACCACCGCTCGGTCTATAACATCCAAACCGCGATCTATAACAATTGGTGTCTGGGAGTGGAATTCGGGTCCCGAACCAAATTTTTAAAACATCTAGAAAAAAAATTTTGGTCAAAATTACGAGCTGCCGAACTTTGTTTTTTTTAAGCAAAACCCGAATTTTGAAATCGCGCCATGGCTGTTCAAGGCGACGGGATGCCGGTGGGAGAGATAGACGGGGTAGAATCGACCCAGGACTTAGGAAAAAAAATGGTGGAGGAGAGGAAAGAAGGTGTGGTTGAGGGAGTATCGGACGCACAAAATGGCGCCTCGCACATTGCTACGGCGGCCGCACCCGCTGCACAAGTGGGAGGGATGGCCCAAATGCAGGCCCTCATGGAGCAATTTATGGCACAAATGAGGGCCTCTATGGAAGAGTCAGTGTATAATTGGAAGAGGGATGCCATGTCAGACGAATCCGGGTGTGATCAAAAAAAATTGAGGGAGGAATCCAGGTGTGAAGTGGAAAAACGGATATCAGAGGCAAGGGAGCAGAGGGACAGAGACCGCAAGTTGGGCGAAAGGGTCCCAGGGGTGCACGAGGAGGTAACGCGAGTCGGAAAGCGCTGGTTGAGCGAAGCGGAGAAAAGCACGGGTACAATGACGGGGGTAGAAATCGCGACCCGGGGTTTGGAAAAGCCGGCGACCGATGAGGTAGAGGAGGGTGTTTTATTAAAGCCAACGGTCGTCGAGGTGAACAAAGAAATTATGGGTATAGTTGAAATTGGAGAGACCGGGGACTTAAAGTTAAAAGAGCAACAATCGGAGGAAGGAATGGAAATTGCTCAAAGTCTAAATGCACATCCTGATGCTGTACTCGCTAATCCAAATGGAAGTTTGCAGGTTTTGGTGCAGGGAGGAAGAAGAACCCCGAAGGTGAGACGTGCTGTGTATTGTGCTGGGAGATTTTGTAAGAGGATGTTTAGCGACAAAAGAATTTTCGCGCGCTTGGGATCGAGGAAGCACCCGGGCGTTGGTGAAGGGTCCCGAGTGAGTGGAAATGGCACGCGTGGGAGGAAAAAGTGTGCGTCGGCGAGTGGGTGTGTTATAAAGTGTGGGAGTGAAACCGAGTGCGAGCGAGAATGCACGTCGGTGTGTACGGGGTGTGACACAGGGAGTGAGAGCAATGCGGAGTGCACGCCCATGGTGAGTGTTACGGAGGACGTAACGGAGGAGAGGTGTGGACCGAAGTGTGCGCAAGAGGTGTGGTGTGTAACAGAGAGAGCGTTGGTGGAATGTACGGACGGCGTTGGAACGCCAGGTTTTGTGAGGGTGAAAGAGGTAGCGTATGCTTGTAAGCATGCAAGTGAAGCATCGATGGTAACCGGTTTAGTGGTTAGAACGACGGATAGCCGATGCGAGCACTCGGTGCGAGGGGGGGTGCTTTGTTGGGTGCGAGGCCCGGCGCGGGTCGATGCTGCGTCGCTTCTCTTCGAAGCGTCGTTGCCGATTCGGGCTTGGCCCCGCCCCGCACGGTCGAGTCCGGGCTTTGTCGGGCGAGGCGACCGGTCCGGTTCAAGGGCGAGTGGGAGGAGGCGGAACGGTGCCCCCTCGTGGGGACGGGGTTCCGACCGGGGGAGATGGAGCCATCGGGCCCGGGACCGCAAGGTGCCGCGCCGAGATGGTGCGTGGAATCTCGGTCCAACCAAACCACCTCCCTTGAACCGAAAGCCGGACGGATTCAACCTGCAGGCAACCAAACCACCCGAATTCATTGCTCGGCTTTACGAAGCCGAGTTTAATGATGTCATGACGCACCGAGGCTAGGATATAGCGGACTGTGATGATGGTGATCGTGATAGTGATAGTGTTTTGGACCCAAAATTAGAGAAAAAACAAAATTTGATGATTGGCAAAGGATTGGCAGTAATGATTGGCAGATGATGAGTAGTGATTGGCAAATTTTTGATTGGTTGGAATTTAGGTGTACAAAATTGATAGCGAGAGACCCCCGATGTGGTGGGATGGCAAATCCACCATCCCTCACAGACGGGGGGCAAAGGAGCTATAGTTTATGGGGTGTATGGCAGTGAAAACTAGCCCGGGTGGGTTAGGTTATATTGTAGGGATCTAGAAGAGATTGACATTAGGTAACGTTAAGTTTAGTTAGTGACTGATACCTGTAGTGGGGACGCAGGTAGATTAGTGTGGATTATAATGACGTGGGAGCGCAATAGTTTAAAGGGACGACTGGGAAGCGCAAGTTTCAGAGGGGAGAAGTTAGCTGAGATGATGCCGTGTGTGTGAGGATTGAACAGGTGAGAATGGAACAGGTGTGATTGCACAGGTGTGCAACTGAACAGGTGTGTGGAGCAGTGTATGAGTGAGTGATGGTGATGTGTGTTGCGTTGACCAACTGGTCCAGAAAGAGGAGGAGGGTGCAGGTGGCACCAGGTGAGATTGCACAGGTGTGCAACGACAGGTGAATGAAAGACAGATGTATGGAATAAATGGTATGGAGGATTGGAATGGATGGTCGTGGAGTGAGAATGGTGGAAATTGTGGAGTGGAGTGGATGGTGCGAAGGTGTGAATGGGGGAAGAGTGGACCCCCATCACGGATACCCGGGGCGGGTAGTGTAAGAGTTAGGTAGAGGGTACAGGTAAATTGTGGTTGGATATTGGCATCTGTGGTGCGGTTGGAAGAATGCTGTTTGGATGGGTGCATTAGTGTTGTGGAAATGGCTGGGCGTGTAGCCTGTTAGTGTGTGTAGTTGGTTTGGGCACTCCACCACTGTAAGGATGTCGGCCAGGTGAGGCCGCAGGTGGGCTCTGGGAGCCGGTAGAGTTGTGGATGGGGCCCGAGGATCCGGAGGATGGACCCGGGTAGCCCAGTGCCAGAGAGGGCACCGAGTGGGGAGAGTGCCAGAGGGCCTTCCCCAGGTAGTTAGGTTAGGGTAAGGAGCAGGTAAGCTCGGAGGCAACTACAGTGGTGGAGGTGTGCAGGTGGGTAGACCCGCTGGGAGAGGTACACGTCGCGGCCCAGAAATTGTGCGAGGGCACCGGGAGATGAATCGGGGGAGTGAGACCCCAAATTGAAAAGCACCACAGTTTGGCCAATGGGAATTGGTTTTTAGAACCCATAGTGTAAGAGGGCCAATGGTTTGGCCAGAGAAAGACCCCGGGTAGTGTAAAGTGTGTTAAAATCATTTAGAGGGTAGTTAGGATGAAGGATCTCCTCGCACCATCTGCACCCACTCACCTGAGGTGACAGGTACTCCACACCATGCCATGTTTGATTATTTTTTATGATGCAAATGTTTGGATTGTGAGACGCATCATGACGTGGGTGTGACATTGTGCTTTGATGTTCCATCTCTGCCTCCTTATGAGGATTGATGATGAATTGATAATGGCAAATTTTTGAAGTAGAGGGATTGTGGAGACGAATTTGATATAGGGGAAATATGGGGAAGACGTGACAGTAGTGACGAATTGGTAATGTGTAGGTTTTGTACATATGGGGTAAGGGCAAGGGTGGGCTAGGTAACAGGGGGGTGACGTACGGTAGGGACGAGCTTTCTCACTTCGCCCTCCGTACGCATTTCGCCTTGCATTGCCTTTTTGATGTGTACCCTTGAGACCTTACCCCTCGCTCATCTGTCTTGTCCCCCCTTTTTGTCTCCCACATGAGGACCTGAGCGCCGTTGGGCGCCGAGGGGAGCGTGCGTGGGTCGGCCATTGTGCGCCCGAAATTCCCAGAACCAGCTGTCTGCATCGATGCACCACATTATGGACCACATGCCTGTGGCCGAGCACCACTTATGGACCCCATGGGTTGGGGCATGGCCCCTCTGCTGGAACCGGCCAAGAGGGCCCGAAATCTTGCTGGCGGACCTTGGCCACAGGGCACCGATGCCCCACAGGTGAACCACACATAGTCGGCCCTGTGGGCCATAAATAAAATAAATAAGAAGGACACATTGGGCACACTTTATTGCAAATAGGCCGCCAGTAAGCAAAGCAAAAGAGAATGACAACATCTGGAAGACAAATAATAATAACCAGCAGAGGGAGCCGAAGAGCAAGAGACACCTGCAGGGTTAGGGGTTGTTTGGTTATTTTTATTCATGAACAGTGATGACTGTGCACCGATTGGTGCTTGAGGGTGCTTTGGTGCGTTTTTGGGTGCTTTAATGGTGCATTGATGCAGAACAGACTGTCTCCCCCCCCAAGAAAGAACAATTACAGGTCCTGGGTTAGTTTTGTAAATAAAAATAGCGTCAGTGTAAATAATGCTTCCCACCGTCAGTGTATAGTTTGAAGACCATTCCGCAATTCGGTTAACTGTGGGCGTAAGTCTGTTAGGCAGGGTGCAATGGAGCAGCGGGACACATTTATTTATGTTTTAAAACTGTCGCACTCAGGGTCAGGTTAAAAGTAGAGGGAACTACACCTACGTGCCACACTAAGGTAAAAGTAATAGGCCCGGGACGTGCCTAAGGGGAGGAGGGTGCAGTGTTGTGGATATGAGAATGTTTTTTTATTTTGTTGTTGTGGTAAAATGTTGTTGTAAAAGGTTGTTGTAAAATATCACCCCTCCTCCCTCCGTTTGTGGTTGTATAAAGGTCAAAGGGCGTTTCTGTAGTTAGTCCATAAAACATACATGCAGGACACGATATATCCTTTCTTTTGACAGTTATATCCTTATTATGTGTATTAGCGTAAGGCTGTGTCTTCCATTAATTGAAATACTCCATTGCACCAGTGAAAGAGAATAGACCCCCTTTCCTTCCCATCCCCAAAAATCTCCCTTTCCCTCCCCTCCAATAACCGCCATTGACCACGAGGCTCGAGTCAGGGAAGAAAGGCGTGTCTCCACCTCGTCAGAGGAGGGGAGGGGCGCGCCCGCCCGTCGTCGCCCGGGGCGGAGCCCGAGGGTCGTGCGACCAGCCAGGGCCGAGGTGAGCGCCCCGATGGGCGTGTCCAAAGCGCCGGGGGCGTGATCGCTGGAGGCGCTATAAAAAGGCGCGCACGGAAGTAAAAGGAGAGGTGGTTGGACAGTTGGTTGGTTGCACAGAGGTGGTTGGACAGTTGGTTGCGCAGAGTTGGCTGCGCAGGGTTGGTTGCACCGTTGGTCAGAGTTGGCTGCGCAGGGTTGGTTGCACCGTTGGTCAGAGTTGGTTGCACAGAGTTGGTTGCGGTGAGGAGTCGGTGGTCAGAGTGAGGGACCAAGAAAGAGTGGAAGGTTTGGACCAGACGAGTGGGACAAGGCCTGGCAAGGCAAATGGAGGCGGCAGCAGCAGCGACACCCGGCAGCCGCTTGGGGCCTGGGCGGCGGTTTGGAGCAGGGCCGAAAAGGAACGGCGGCTGCTAAACGCGCCGATCGTGCTGCATGACCCCCCCTTGGACCTCCCTCTCCCTCCAGCCATCCACATCCTGCGATTCCTGCAATTCCCCGCGTGAGTCAGTCGTTTGTTTGTTCTGTCCTGGGATAAGTTAAGCCTGTAGATAAGCTAGTATTTGCACTGTGTCACCTGCGTCTTATGTGTTGTAAATAAACTTGATTGCTCCTTTTTGCTTGTGTGTGTAAATAATAAACCCCATTACTCGTCTGTACGTCTTCTCGTTTTAATTCCTTTTCCTCTTACATTGCGTCGCTTTTGTCTTTTCCCTCATTGAGCAGCTAGGGTGCGATACGGCCAAAGTTCTGGGTGAATCGGGTGAGTTTTGTTAGGTCGCGGTTTTACACCACCGCTCGGTCTATAACATCCAAACCGCGATCTATAACAATATATTCAAGCACACAGCCATGCAATCTACATAGACAAACACTGGCAGTAGAATGGGCCGTACTGAAGAGCTCAGTGACTTTCAACGTGGCACTGTCATAGGATGCCACATTTCCAACAAGTCAGTTCATCAAATTTCTGCCCTGCTAGAGCTGCCCCAGTCAACTATAAGTGCTGTTATTGTGAAGTGGAAACGCCTAGGAGCAACAACAGCTCAGCCGCGAAGTGGTAGGCCAAACAAGCTCACAGAATGGGACCGCCGAGTGCTGAAGCGGGTAGCGTGTAAAAATCGTCTGTCCTTGGTTGCAACACTCACTACCGAGTTCAAAACTGCCTCTGGAAGCAACGTCTGCAAAACAACTGTTCGTCGGGAGCTTCATGAAATGAGTTTCCATTGCCGAGTAGCCGTACACAAGCCTAAGATCACCATGCGCAATGCCAGGTGTAAAGGTCGCCGCCATTGGACTCTGGAGCAGCGGAAATGCGTTCTCTGGAGTGATGAATCACGCTTCACCATCTGGCAATCCAACGGACGAATCTGGGTTTGGCGGATGCCAGGAGAACGCTACCTGCCCGAATGCATAGTGCCAACTGTAAAGTTTGGTGGAGGAGGAATAATGGTCTGAGGCTGTTTTTCATGGTTTGGGCTAGGCCCCTTAGTTCCAGTGAAGGGAAATCTTAACGCTACAGCGTACAATGACATTCTAGACGATTGTGTGCTTCCAACTTTGTGGCAACAGTTTGGGGAAGACCCTTTCCTCTTTCAGCATGACAATGCCCGCATGCACAAAGCGAGGTCCATACAGAAATGGTTTGTCGAGATCGGTGTGGAAGAACTTGACTGGCCTGCACAGAGCCCTGACCTCAACCCCATTAAACACCTTTGGGATGAATTGAAACGCCGACTGTGCACCAGGCCTAATCGCCAAAAATCAGTGGCCGACCTCACTAATGCTCTTGTAGCTGAATGGAAGCAAATCTCCGCAGCAATATTCCAACATCTAGTGGAAAGCCTTCCCAGAAGAGTGGAGGCAGTTATAACAGCAAAGGGGGACCAATTCCATATCAATGCCCATGATTTTGGAATGAGATGTTCTATGTTTGGGTGTCCACATACTTTTGGTTATCTAGTGTATCACTAATTTTGTCTCCAATAGTTTCTTCACAATCTCACTGATCCGTTTCAACATACTGAGAACCTTCAGAGTTGCTAATGACAGTGGAATCAGTATCGGAATCCCAGCTTGAAATACACTGTTCGCTATGTAAACCACCATTTGGATGCAGGTGAGTTCATAGTGTGATGTATTTTGGTGAAATGGAAAATCGACACTATTTCGACACTTTGTGATTTGCAAAAGCAGTTTTAAAAAATCTTCCCTTCAAATTACACCACTAAAAATATTTTTCAAGTATGTTGGTTGGTCTTGTGCATTATTCTGTCTGTTTGGTTGTCTGTTTGTCTGTCAATCGCCTGCAGGTCACAATTTTAAAAACGATCTTCACGAAACTTCACCAGATGGTAGAATTGGTCACAAGGAAGAAGTCTAGTGATTTTGAGGTCAAAGGTCATCTTGAAGTCAAATTTCTAAAATTGTCATTTTTCATCCAATTGACTTGAAAATTGACCAGCATTTGCATATTGAGTCTCTAATATGGGACACCAACTATTTTTGAGATCAAATGGTCAAAGGTCAACTCAAGGTCAAACTTCCAAAATCATCAATTTTCATCCAATTGACTTGTGGATTAAACAGCAATTTATTTTTTTTTGTATACAAGATCGAGGCTCGTGAAAGAGCGAACATTAATCACACAAAAAGTCAAACCGACACATAAAACACAAAAAATAAGGGGAGCGGTAGACAAGATGGGGAGAGAGGGGGAAGGACACAAACACAACATTTGAGAGCAGGGACATCGGGAGAAATGTGGGAGGGGGAGGGCTTGGGGGGAGGTGGGACAGGTATAAAGCATATGAACACTGCAAGGACTTCCAGGAAAGAAGTTGGAATTTCAAAAAAAAAAAAGTGTATCTGGGGTGAATTAGCGGGGGTAGAAAAGATCAAGGTTTTGGATGGGGGAGGATAAGAGATGGTGGTGAACAGCTGTTTTAAAGACCTGGAGGGTGGAGTGGGATTGAAGGGAGTGTGGGAGTTTGTTCCAGAGGCGGGAGAAAAGAGGAATGAAAGAGTGAAGGTGAGCAGAGAGCCGAGATTTTGGCAGTTTAACCATAAGAGGGTTGCTGGCAGATCTTGTGCGACCTGAAGGAACATTGGGGGGACAGAGCACATAGAGAGCTGGGGGAGCAAGGCCAGAGAGGAGTCGGTAGAAGACAGAAAGACCACCAGCCTGCCTGCGGTGAGTGAGTGAAAGGCCCTCGGAGTTAGCTTCATCGCAGGAGATTCCAATGATTCTGAAAGCTTTGGTTTCAACAGCATGAAGCCGAGCGAGGGGTGAGGCAGGAGCACCAGCCCAGAGAGGGGGAGCAGTATTGTGCGTCATTGAATTGCATAGTGCCTCATTGAATTGCATAGTGCCTCATTGAATTGCATAGTGCCTCATTGAATTGCATAGTGCCTCATTGAATTGCATAGTGCCTCATTGAATTGCATAGTGCCTCATTGAATTGCATAGTGCCTCATTGAATTGCATAGTGCCTCATTGAATTGCATAGTGCCTCATTGAATTGGGAAACCAACTATTTTAAGGTGAAAAGGTCAACTCAAGGTCAAGCTTCTAAAATCATCAATTTTCATCAGAAAATCATCAATTTAAATGCGATTGACCCAAGCTTTGATTAAGATCATCAATTTTCATCTTAATGAAATGGACAATTTGATGTATCCATGGCTACTTTTGTTATTTTGGGGAGGGGTGGATTTTGTAAGTTTTGTGATCTGCACGACGTCTTCTTGTTTGTTTATTTGTCTGTCTGTTTATCGAGGCATAATTTGCCAATGTAGAGTACAATTTTTACATGTTATCCTTTTGCGGCCGACTACCTTGATGAAGTATTACAATTGGAATGTGAGTACGTCTATAAAATAGGTACTATAATACCACACAAAACAAGCCCGTGCAAGAGAATGCAATCTTTGATGGCTTGTTCTAGTTATTATTTGCATTTCGATGACTTATTTTGGCACATTGTGAACAAAAGATGTAGTAACATTCATATTTGCGGGATGCAGGGGCCAGAAGACCCTCAACACAATCAAAATTGGACTGGTAGAGATGAAGAGAACCAGGAAGAAAAGGAGCTCAGCAAGAGCAAAGAGGTAATGAATGAGATAATTTAAGGTTTGGAGAGAGGTCGGGGAGAGGAATTTTAATTTAATCAATGTAACCATTACAATCTATTAATGTTCAACTTCATGGTACAAATCTACATATATGGGTAATCATATTTGATTTACTCTGACCTGTGGTACCCACACCACACTCATGGGAATAATCGGAGTTCTTATAGACTTGCTCACGTACTGAGGCGGGGCTATCCTTTGGGCCTAGTAACCATAATAGACAAGGTGCTAGAGAACCACATCCTCAGTGTGATGGTAATATCACAGTTCTGCATTGGCCATAGCTACCCAACCCACCTCCCCTGCCAGTAGCGGCATGACGACGGAGATAAGGAGAGTTGGATTTGAAGGTGCAGAGATGATGAAGGTAAAAGGTGCAGGTAGTGCTTCTCCATACTCAGAGCTGAATGAATCCTCCCCTCTGTCGGCAGATATCTGATGGGGATGTGGCCGCAACGCTCACCTCACACAGGTAGACTAGAGGGCAGCATTGACAATGTCAATTTTGTAATAATTGGCAAAACCCTGTGTCTCACCAGGCCCGTGATATTACAATGGTCAACAACGTTGGCGAGATCCGGGACCACTGATAAAGAGAGCAGTCAGTGGACCTGAAGCGGTGTTGTTAAAGCTAAAATAAATAACCAGGCTTTGACTGCTATTCTGAGCTTGACCTTCTTTAGGAAGATATCAAGTCTTGCACTGTTTGTAATTCTAGGCCAAAAGGCCAGAAAGCATAAACATGAGAAAAATGTATGTTTATATCAAATTTCAGAAAAGCTCATTCATGTTGAAATGCTAATGAGTAGCCTCCGTCAAATCAAGAAACTAATCATGAACATAATGTTTGGTGATCATGTCTTTATTACATACTAGTAAAAGGCCCATCGAATATGACTGGTTGGAACAGTTTATTCGACGGTGCAGCCTTGTGAGCATGCCAAAGTCTGAATTCCCGGCCTAGTGTCAGGTGCGCTTATGTCTTCTTTATTTATTAGACGTCATACAGGTATAATGAACACTAATTTTATTCTGCGTGCTTTGCACATCACGTGCACTGAATTTCACCTCCTTGCGTCTTGTATTTATTGTTATTTAAAAAACGCTTCTGTACACCGCCCTTGAGGCTCGGTTTGCAAGCCACCGTCTACAATTCCAAAAGAAGAGACATAATTATTCTTTCATGGAAAACGTTTTTCAAGTTTGTTTTGTCCTCAAAAATAAATAGACCGTAGTGAACACACATTCATGTTAAAAGATTGGCCTTTAAAACCTACCCTTATGAAGGGGGACAGACATCTGTACAAACACAAAAACTGACATTGTGTTTTATATGGTGGATGAACGACATGATACAAACGTGAAATTACCCAAGTGACACACGAGGTTAGCTCGGATACATTCATGCTCACTATGTGGCCACTCTCTCGTTCTCTTCTTCCCCAAAACTGTCAGGATCACCCCAAGATGGTATCATACCTCAAGATCTCCTGGTGGCTCTTTGTCAAGCCTCGGGATCGCTGGCGTTACCATGCTCTGGCCCGTCCCGACCTAAATGTGCCATGACTGCTCTGGCTATGAGGCATGCTTCAAGACCACCTGACTCGGCCTGGAGCATAGCACATCTGAAGCATCTCGTTGAACAGCCGGTTTCCCTCTCTGGGGCAGGGAGGTCAGTGAGAGGTGGTCTAAGCTGTCTGGTTGTTGTTTTTCTCATCTTGGCTTCCATCTTTTCCCTTAATATTGCTGCATATAATCTTGGTGTAGATCATTCAGCCCCCATTCCCTTTATTCCATCTCTTATACAGAGAGTTGGAGTTTTTATACGATGAGCAAAGCAGAATGGTGGTACAGAGGTCTTTGTCTCAAAGTCCGGGTTCCTCTCTTCTCACGGATGAATTCCTCCTGGTTAGGAACAAGGGGATGGTGCAGTTGGACTGGGTTGATGAGTGAGTTCAAAAGTTTATGGTCTTGGTTGGTTTAACATTCCTGTACAATGGTGTCTACCTCCCTTGCTCTCATTTACCAGATAGCTGGTTATGGTAGTATCCAGTGAAGATGCAATTACCACTTCACTAGTGAGGTACCCATGCTACGCACGGCTGGGAGGCCAGAAGCAAACAGGCAATGCAGATACGGCGAATGCTAAAGCATGAAACCAATAAATTCCACCTTCCTGTAGCACCTTCAGTCGCACATCAGACATGGACAGCAAGTTCGTATATGACTTCCATGAAAAACGTACCCGGTCGCAAACAAACAGGTACGTTCACGCATAGAAACATCGATCGTGAGTCCGTGGCGAATCTGTATATGGTGATCCGCGAAGTTCACGTTCAGAAAGTAGAAACCATCACGGCATGTCGTCATTCACTTGAACTCGATGTCTCTTTTTTCATTCCAAACAACATATCTCCAATCACAAATTAATCACAAAACAAACTTTTAACAACATTGGTAATGTTTCCTTCATTGTAAAAACTACCAAGTCAACAGTTAAAAGGATTTTAAGCCGATAGCTGTTACGGCCTTGGCAAGATCGATGGAGACAGCGATCTGTTAGCGTATACACCGCCCAAATAGCTATGTGGAATTCTCTCATGTAGAGAATCAACCCGTGTCCTTATAAACTATCCGTGGATATCCGTGTCCTTATAAACTACCCGTGTGCTATATACGTTTGAACTTTCGCCGGGGTCATTATTTACTTTTAATGATGTTTATATACGAATCGAAAAGAAGATAATTGGTTTTGGGTTGTCCTTTCCGCATATCTCGTGGGATTGTAAGTTGGAGAAACGGCTGTGATGTTGGGGAGGGGGCTGGAATTCTCTCAAGCAGGGATTCAACCCATGTCCTTATAAAAGGTCTTTGTCCGAGGTCACCGAGTCCGATCGGTGCAGCCATGCAGCAATCGGTGCAGCCGTTTGTGCGGCACCCAGGGAAACAACATCGTCACAATGAAAACATCGTCACAATGAACGTTATGTGAACGCGAATGTTATGCGGGAGTCCAAACCTGAGAATGCTGGAGACTAAAGCTGAAATTGGAAAAACAATAGAGCCTATTTTACTCTTGGAGATCCCAGGATTATCCACCCAAAATATCGTTGCGATCGGTTCAGCGTTTTTTACGGTACCTTCGAACGGACAGACAGACAGACAGACGAATGGACATTTGGTGAATTATAGTAAGATTAGCTCGTCAGAAGACTTCCTTCCTAATCTCGTCAATATGCCAAAATCCACATGGCATTTAGGGCTCCGGCATGGACCACAAGGAGCTGTTTAGGTAAGTGCCCTAAAGCAAATGTTACTACCTGATTATGGTTAGGAGACCACCGGTGTTTTGCGGGCAGCCTGTGGCTGCTGGTTACATCATTTCCTGAGGGCTTGGCTGCCGCTGATGCAATGCCTCTCTATTGCCAGTCATCTGGTACTCATTTTGCTGACCCTGGAAGGATGACAGGCTGAGTCAACCTACCTGGTGTATTTAACCCACAAAGTATCGATGTAAAATGATCATGCTAGTGTTGAAAACACATTTGATGGGCCAAATGCCCTTTTCTTGCCTCGAGTGTTTTTGTATTCATGTATATCAGTAGAGTAAATAAAAAAAATAACCACCTTTAGAGGCCATTTTTCCCCGCAAGCGGGGGTTGGCCTTTTTCGGGAACCGTGGTTGTTGTTGTTTTTTGATCCCCTTTTTGAAGCAATGTTTTACGGCCGGATGCCCTTCCTGACGCCAACCCTTTTTGCCGCCTTTAACGACAAGCAGGGAATTACCAGTGAACTGGTACTCAATTTGCCGACCTCGGAAGGATGACAGGCTGAGTCAACCCCCCTGGCGTTAATTCAGCGATCGACCGCGATTCGAACCCAGGATCCTAGGATCCTAAGCCGGCACCCTAGCCGCTAGCCCAACACCAGGGTTTATCAGTATATCAGTAGAGTGATATTACCATTCAAGCAATGGAACACCATAATGATCTACCGGTGTATAATTTTCAAAGATCTTTAAAGCAGACTAGGTCGAGCACAAAGGTATTTTGTAATGAACTTGCAACGCTTTCATGTTGGTTCAATAGCAAGGAGCAATCATGTGCTATATAGTTTATATCATCCAAATAACCTTCACCTTGTCCATGCTGTCCCCTCCTGGTCAAACACCATCAGGGTCAACCATGAAGGACACTTCTGTCGGGTATTCCCCTCACTGTAAGTGCATTCTATGTACAGCAGCTGTACACGAATATATGGTATTTTTAAACCAATCGGAAGCTTGAGCTGTACCTTTTTCCATCCCTGCACCAAACATGCCTATGACTTCTCTTATTTTGTGTTTAGTACCTTGGGGTTAGGCCGCCCAGGCCGCCCCAGCAAGTTCAGCCCGAGAGCAGACCGCAAGATGCTGAAAGAAGTCTCGAAGAACGCCAGAATGTCATCACGGGATCTACAGGTAGCTCTTGCCACTGTTTATGTCAAAGTCTACCATTAGAAAGAGGCTGCACAAATTTGATCAACATAGGAGGTGTGCCAGGAAGAAACCTTTGCTGTCCAGAAAGAACATCAGGGCAAGACTAAAGTTTGCCAATGAACACCTAGGCAAAGACCAGCACTTCTGGAACAATGTGCTCTGGACAGATGAGTCAAAGGTAGAGCTATTTGGCCACATTACCAGAAGACATGTTTGGCGAAAACCAAAGACAGCATTTGACCACAATAACCTGATACCAACTTGGTGTTTACCCTGGTGTTGGGCTAGCGGCTAGGGTGCCAGCTTAGGATCCTAGGATCCTGGGTTCGAATCCCGGTCGATCGCTGAATTAACGCCAGGGAGGTTGACTCAGCCTGTCATCCTTCCGAGGTCGGCTAATTGAGTACCAGCTTGCTGGTAATTCCCTGCTTGTCGTAAAAGGCGACAAAAAGGGTTGGCGGCAGGAAGGGCATCTTCAAAAAAGGGGACCAAAAAACAACAACAACCACGGTCCCCGAAAAAGGCCAACCCCCTCTTTGCGGGGAAAAATGGCCTCTAAAGGTGGTTATTTATATATTATACAACCTGATACCAACTGTAAAGCATGGTGGTGGAAATATTATGGTTTGGGGCAGCTTTGCTGCATCAGGGCCTGGGCAGCTCACCATCATAGAATCCACTATGAATTCTTCATTGTACCAGAGGGTGCTTGAGGATAATGTGAGGCCATCTGTCGGAAAGTTGAAGCTCAACCGAAGGTGGACCTTGCAACATGACAATGACCCTCCACATTTTTTTTTTTTTTTTTTTTTTTTTTTGTATACAAGATCGAGGCTCGTGAAAGAGCGAACATTAATTACACAGAAAGACAAACCGACACATAAAACATATAACATAGGGAGCGGTAGACAAGATGGGGAGAGAGGGGGAAGGACACAAACACAACATTTGAGAGCAGGGACCGAGAGACATGGAGACATCGAGAGATCTGAGAGAGGGCGAGGGCTTTGGGGGGGGGGGGGCGTGGGAAGGGGGCAGTGGGAGAGGTATAAAACATATGGACACTGCCAGGACTTCCAGGAAAGAAGTTGGAATTTCAAACAAGGTGGATCTGGGGTGAATTAGCGGGGGTAGAAAAGATCAAGGTTTTGGATGGGGGAAGATAAGAGATGGTGGTGAACAGCTGTTTTAAAGACCTGGAGGGAGGAGTGGGATTGAAGGGAGTGAGGGAGTTTGTTCCAGAGGCGGGAGAAAAGAGGAATGAAAGAGTGAAGGTGAGCGGAGAGCCGAGATTTCGGCAGTTTAACCATCAGAGGGTTGCTGGCAGATCTTGTGCGACCTGTAGGAATATTTGGGGGACAGAGCACAGAGAGAGCTGGGGGTGCAAGGCCGGAGAGGAGTCGGTAGAAGACAGAAAGACCACCTACCTGCCTGCGGTGAGTGAGTGAAAGGCCCTCAGAGATAGCTTCATCGCGGGAGATTCCAATAATTCTGAAAGCTTTGGTTTCAACAGCGTGAAGCCGAGCTAGGTGTGAGGCAGGAGCACCGGCCCATAGGGGAGAACAGTATTCCATTGAGCTGCGGATGAAAGCCTTGTATGTGGTGAGGAGCTCAGGTGTGCCGAGGAAGGACTTCGCACGACGGAGGATGCCCAGTCG
Organism: Myxine glutinosa; assembly: GCF_964187855.1. Taxonomy (NCBI): domain Eukaryota; kingdom Metazoa; phylum Chordata; class Myxini; order Myxiniformes; family Myxinidae; genus Myxine; species Myxine glutinosa. Next base: position 48,845,776 of record NC_136262.1, on the reverse strand, counting down.
GCGACTGGCTTTGGAGGCCAGCTTGGAAATGTGGTTTTCCCAAGAAAGATCATGGCAGATAGTGAGACCCAAAATCTTGAGCGACAGAACTTCTTGGAGAGGATTGTTGAGAAAGTAGATGGGAGGGTTGTCCAGTCGATCTTTTCGGAGAGACATAGTAAGAGTGTGAGATTTGTCAGGATTGAAAGACATGTTCCACTTGTTTGACCAGTCTGTGATTTTGTCCAGGTCTTCAGAGAGTGAGGAGGCAGCAGACTGCCGATCTGAGGGAAGAGGAATGGAGCGGCAGAGAGTGGAGTCATCAGCAAAGAGATAGAGAGGATTTTCGAGAGAGTCAGAGAGATCATTGATGAAGACCAGAAAAAGCACGGGGCCCAGAACACTGCCTTGGGGAACTCCAGCCTGAACAGGAAGAGGAGATGAGAGAAACCCATTCAGGGCCACACGTTGACGACGACTAGAGAGGAAGTCCGCCAGCCATGCGTGGAGATTTCCATGGATACCAAAGGAGGAGAGTTTGGTGAGCAGAGCGGGGTGCCAGACCGTGTCGAAGGCACGTGATATGTCGAGGGAGACAGCTCTAATTTCCTGTTTGGCATTGAGGACCTCCATCCATTGTTGAGACAGCAGAAGCAGCATGTCCAGAGTAGAGTGACCTGGTCTGAAACCAAATTGATGATCAGAGATCAAGCCATTGGAGAAGAGGAAAGATTTCATATCAGAAGCAATGATGGATTCCATGACTTTGCTGATAATTGGGAGAAGGCTGATTGGTCTGTAGTTGCTAGGATCTGTTTTTGCACCTTTTTTGTGCAAAGCGGTGATGTTGGCTGATTTCCAAGCAGATGGCAGTTGACCTTGAGCAAAAGAGAGGGTGAAGAGAACAGAGAGAGGGTGAGATAGAGCAGCAGAGCAGGATTTTAGGACCCGTGGGCTGATGCCGTCGGGTCCAGTTGCAGAATCAGAGTCGAGGGTTGACAGAAACTTTTCCACCTTGTCAGGAGGAAAGGACACGGAGTCCAGGAGCAGCAGGGTACGACTGGGTATGGTGGGTACAGAGAGGGATGGGTTTGGGACACAAGATTTAGAGGCAAACACAGAGTTGAGGCATTCAGCTTTTTCACGTGCGGAGTCAGCTGTGTAGCCGTTTGAGGTAAGGGAGGGGATGGAGGGGGAACAAACACCAGAAACGGATTTGACCAGACGCCACCAGGATTTGGAAGAGGGAGACAGATAAGAGAGTTCGGTCTTGAGAACGGAGAGATATTGTTTCCTGGCTCTCCTGAGGGTGGACACACACTTGTTTCGGGCTTTGTGAAAGGAAATGAGATTTCCTTCCGTTGGATTTGCTTTCCAGGAGACGAAGGCAAGTTGTTTCTGGGCAACAGCCTCACCACAAGATTCCGTGTACCATGGACGGGAGGAAGGGTATGACAACTGAAGACGAGATGGGATAAATCTGTGCATGAGAGAGAGCAATTTACTTTGGAAGAATTCCCAGGATGAGTTGATGTCAGAGGTGGTAGAGATGGGAGACCAGTCCAGATGATTGATGGCTGCTTGAAGACCGTGCCAGTTGGCCTGAGTGAAATGCCAGACTCGTCGACGCTGAGCAGGCTCCCTGAGGATGGTCAGAGAGATGTCCACTTTAACAAGGACATGATCAGATGATCCGATCGGAGCAGAAGAAGAGCAGCAGACATTTTCAGCGAAGTTAGTCATAACCAAGTCCAGAAGAGAAGATGTTCCGTTGACTGAGATCCGGGTCGGGAAATTGACAGATTGTGTCAGTCCCAGTGAGTCGCAGAAGTCCTTTGCTGAGGAGCCATGGCTGGTGAGAGAGGTACCCACACCCAGCCAACTGGCATGATGACAGTTGAAATCACCACATATGAGGAAGAGAGAGTTGGGATGAGTAGATAGAAGTTGGTCCATATCATCAGACAGCGAGATGTAGATGGAGTCATCACTGTTTGGTGGACGGTACAACACACATATGAACAAGAGGTGGGAGCGAAGGGGAAGCCGTAGCCAGAGGTATTCCTGGGGGTGAGGTGGAGAGAGTGCAGTGCAGGGCGAGTGAGGAAGAGAGTTTTTGATAAAGATAGCAACCCCGCCTCCAGGACGAGGCTCAGGTCTATCATACCGGAGGAGGGAGTAGCCCGGGAGAGATACTATGGAATCAGAGACATCATAAAGGAGGAAAGTTTCTGTTAAGCAGATCACGTCTGGTTTGACAGAAGCAACCTGTATGGAGAGATCAGTTAAGTTTGAACGAAGGCCCCGGATGTTTGACGTCCATACCGTTAATGAAGAGGAAGGGGGAGCATCAGATACAGAACAGGGGGGAGGAGGGGTAGGGTAAGATGTGGAAGAGGTGGAAGAGGTAGGGAGAGCTGTTGAAGGTGTGTCAGAGATTTCAGAATAGCTCGGAGAAAGGGAAGGATGGGGCGGACAAAAGGTTTGATGGTGATTGGGTGAGCCACAATGAGGTGTTATTTGAGGAGGGGGAAGAGCGAGGCAGAAGGTTGGGGGAGATGGAGGTGAGAGTTTGAAGGGGGAAGAAGCGGGGAGGACGCTTTGAGGAGGGGGAGTGAGAGGGGGGAAATTGAGAAGCAATGAGGGTGGGGAGATTTGAAGGGGAGGGGTGAGGGGTGAGTTTGGGAGGGAAGGGACAAGGGGAGGGATTTGAAAGGGATGGGATATGGGGGAGATTTGGAGGGGAGGGGTGAGGCAGGAGTCTAGGAGGGGAGGGGCGAGGGGGCGTCTTGGCGGGGAGGGGTGAGGGGGTAGTTTAGGAGGGAGGGGGCAAGGGGGGAGATTTGAAAGGGATGGGTGATGGGGAAGATTTGGAGGGGAGGGGTGATGGGGAAGATTTGGAGGGGAGGAGTTATGGGGAAGATTTGGAGGGGAGGGGTGAGATTGGATTTTTGAAAGTGTACGATTTATGGGAAACGAACATTTATTGCAAAATGAGTTTCTTGTGACCTTCGAGTTAAAAATACGTTTAAGGACGCTGGATGGAGGATGGAGTGCAGGAGAGTTTAGGGAATGTAGAAAAAAGGCACTATAGGAGATGGATATTTTTTTTGGGATGAATTGATTTGGTGAGCAAGTTGAAAGCAGCCTTTTAAAGAAGAAGAAGAAAAAGGTGTTATAAAATATGACGGAATACATAACTTGAGGGGAAAGTGTAAACATTGAAGGTTAATGAGTGAAAACTATCTGGGGAAATGGGGGAGAAACACGTGGTCGAAGAACGAACAAACGAATAAGAATGAATAAACGAATGAGAACAGAGAAGGAAATGTTTTTTTTTTTTTGTTTTTTTTTTTGAGTTGAGATTTACACAAGGAAGTATGGGTGAAAAGACTGGGAATACAGAGAACGAAAGTTATTGGATCACAAACGACGGACCACTGAGAGAAAAACAAAGCCTCAAGGTTGTACAGTGCACACTGTACAAGGCCTTGCTCGCGACACGGCAAACAGACGATCAATTTATGAAAGATAAACACCGAGAAACAACCAAAGTTGCACACAATAACTTCACACACCGAAAGATAAATACAGTTTCGACAAAATACAATTGTGAACAGACTTAACTTCGAAAAACGTGGAGACCGTGTGGAGCTTCGAAAATCCCTGCCGCCGTCTCCAAGATCTCGCGAGATCTCCAAGACTGGGAGACACTTATAAGACATACCAGTAAATCCACCGGGGAATGGCTGAAAAGAATGAAATGGAGGGTTCTGGAATGGCCAAGTCAAAGCCCGGATCTAAATCCCATCGAGATGTTGTGGGGGGATTTGAAACGAGCTGTGCATGCAAGAAACCCCTCAAACATCGCACAGCAGAAATATTTCAGCATGGAGGAGTGGGCAAAAATTTCTCCCAGTCGATCTCAGAGACTGGGAGACACTTATAAGAAATGCCTACTTGAGGTTGTTTCTGCCAAAAGGGGCAATACCACCTATTAGAGCCAAGGGTGTACTTACTTTTTCCACATGCGAAATTTGCATTTATGTTTATTTAAATTATACAATGGACTACAAAATGTAAATGTTTCATGATATTTGTTATATTATATCACCTTTATCTATCAATATTGTTGAAATGAAGATCAAATAGCTGTATGTTGAAATATGTTGAAAAAGTCAAAACTTTACATGGGGTGTACTTACTTTTTCACGTGACTGTATATCTTTTGAGAGAAACAAAACACACTAATCGTGAAACACAGCCAATACACCGTCATTATCTGGGTTCAAAGTGTGATTTACCTACTGTGCATGCGCAGCAGTTATCGCGATAGTTAATTTCCATTATTGTTATCGCAATAACAAATATAAAGCATGATTATCGTCCCATTGTAATTACCACCCAGCACTACTCCCTTCAGTTTACCTGGGATGTGGTTTTAGTAATTTTGCTGTCCGGAGTTAAAGGCTCTCACCTGTCAGTTGGCCATCTTTGGTCGGATGAAGAAACAAAATCTTCTGCATATGTATGCTCGTGGATTTTCTTTGTGGCAAGTTTGAAGAAAATCAGTCCATGCATATCTAATAAATCGATGGGGACACGTTTAAGTAACAAAATTGCCACCAGTCGGCCATGTTGGATCTGATCTCGAAAAAAACAATGACGTGCATATGTAACTCATCATTCCTTATCTGTGTGCCAAATTTATACAAAACCGGTAAATGCATGTCCGAGAAATGTTTGAGGATGTGGTCAATATCGGGTTTTTTTACAACTAAAATGGCCGCCAGTTTACCAGTCAGCCATCTTTTATGAGATCGCAAAATAAAGTGAGGTGCATGCCATCGTGTACTGTGCTTTTTGCCAAATTTGAACAAAATCGGATCATGCATGTTCGAGAAATTGTTGGAGTCACATTTAAGTAACAAAATGGCCGCCAGTCAGCCATATTGGATCTGATCTCAAAATTACATGACATGCTTATGGACGCAATAATTCATTATCTGTGTGCCAAGTTTGAACAACATCAGCAAATGCCTGTCTGAGAAATGGTTGAGGACGTGTTGAACATGTTTTTTGTTTTTTTTTACAATTAAAATGGCTACCGATCGGCCATCTTTGATTGCACCGTGAAACAAAATGATGTGCATATGTATAAAAAAAAAAAAAAAAAAAAAAAACTGTGCATATGTATACCGTCATGTATTGTCTATGTGCCAAGTATGAGCAAAATCAGTCCATAAAGCTCTGAGATATGGTTGCGGACGCACGGACGGATGGATGAGACCAAATCCATAAGCCCCCGTTTCGGATTAAGTCCAATGGGGGTAATAACGATGAAAAGTAGAAGTAAAAACTAGAACGACACTTTGTAGAGCTCGTACCTCGGCCAGGCTGAACAGTTTATGTTTTATATCCCACAGATAGGCCAGGTCTGGTTTCGGACGTGAACCAAAATTGAATTGGTTTGTTCTTGTTGCCAAACCAACTCGTTCACCTAGTTTCGTCCGAATCCATCCATAACTTTTTGAGATGTCGTTCTATATATCGTTTTTGTCCCTCTCTCTAAATGGTGAAGAATCACTTTAAAAATTCTCAGATCCATATCCGGATGCAGATGTACACCAACATCTAATGATTTCGTCCTTGCCACACACCCAACTTGTCCACCAAATTTCGTCTGAATCCGTCCACAACTTTTTGAGATATCCTGTTCACAAACAGACAGACAGGGGTGAAAACATAACCTCTGCCCACCTGTGGTGGCGAAGGTAATAAAAGTATGAAATGTGTGCAGGCTCTGTGCAGGCTCTGCGGTAAGTTCCTCTACATCTGGAGCCCCACGGTTTGCACCACTCCCTGTTGTAGCTTCTGCTCCCCAACCGCTGCTATGATGCCACTAGCTCCTCCCTGCTCACCTGCCATTGGATCGGGGCCCACGTCGGCAATTCACTCCGATCTTACACCCAGATCGTGCTGGTGGGGTGGGACCGATCAGAATGGTTGTGGATGGAGTTTCCCGTCTAAACTGGCACTGTCTGACGCTTTTAAAGAACATAAAAGACAGATGACACAGGGATAAGACATGAAATTGGTTTCAGAAGAAAGAGGTTTTAGAGATGCAAATGTGGGGAGGGAAGAAGGCAGTTTTCTACACATGAACGACGCATATTCAGAAAGTATTCACACCCCTTGGCTCTTCTCACAATTTGTTGTGTTACAGCCTAAATTTAAAATGGACTAATTTTAGATTTTTTTTGTCACTGATGTACACATAATGCCCCAAGAAATGAGAATTCGCAGAAACCCTGTCATGCCCTGAGGGCAGTGTAACGATGAGAAAAGCCATGAGAATCAGCATTTTTTAATTTTTTTTTGGATACAAGATCGAGGCTCGTGAAAGAGCGAACATGAATCACACAGAAAGACAAACCGACACATAAAACATAAAACATCTGGAGCGGTAGACAAGATGGGGAGAGAGGGGGAAGGACACAAACACAACATTTGAGGGCAGGGACCGAGAGACATGGAGACATCGAGAGATCTGAGAGAGGGCGAGGGCTTTGGGGGGGGCATGGGAAGGGGGGGTGGGAGAGGTATAAAACATATGGACACTGCCAGGACTTCCAGGAAAGAAGTTGGAATTTCAAACAAGGTGGATCTGGGGTGAATTCGCAGGGGTAGAAAAGATCAAGGTTTTGGATGGGGGAAGATAAGAGATGGTGGTGAACAGCTGTTTTAAAGACCTGGAGGCAGGAGTGGGATTGAAGGGAGTGAGGGAGTTTGTTCCAGAGGCGGGAGAAAAGAGGAATGAAAGAGTGAAGGTGAGCAGAGAGCCGAGATTTCGGCAGTTTAACCATCAGAGGGTTGCTGGCAGATCTTGTGCGACCTGTAGGAATATTTGGGGGACAGAGCACAGAGAGAGCTGGGGGTGCAAGGCCGGAGAGGAGTCGGTAGAAGACAGAAAGACCACCTACCTGCCTGCGGTGAGTGAGTGAAAGGCCCTCAGAGATAGCTTCATCGCGGGAGATTCCAATAATTCTGAAAGCTTTGGTTTCAACAGCGTGAAGCCGAGCTAGGTGTGAGGCAGGAGCACCGGCCCATAGGGGAGAACAGTATTCCATTGAGCCCGCGGATGACAGCCTTGTATGTGGTGAGGAGCTCAGGTGTGCCGAGGAAGGACTTCGCACGACGGAGGATGCCCAGTCGGCGACTGGCTTTGGAGGCCAGCTTGGAAATGTGGTTTTCCCAAGAAAGATCATGGCAGATAGTGAGACCCAAAAGCTTGAGCGACAGAACTTCTTGGAGAGGATTGTTGAGAAAGTCGATGGGAGGGTTGTCCAGTCGATCTTTTTGGAGAGACATCGTAAGAGTGTGAGATTTGTCAGGATTGAAAGACATGTTCCACTTGTTTGAACAGTCTGTGATTTTGTCCAAGTCTTCCCTCTTGTAGCTTCTGCTCCCCAACTGCTGCTATGATGCCACCAGCTCCTCCCTGCTCACCTGCCATTGGATCGGGCCCACGCATAAATTCTATCATGCACTGAGAGCAGAATAACTATGAGAAAAGAAATGAGAAAATAAATGAGAATCAGCGCAAACCCTGTCATTCCCTGAGGGCAGTGTATCTTTGAGAAAAGCTATGAGAATCAGCCGAAACCCTGTCATGCCCTGAGAGCAGTATAACTATGAGAAAAGAAATGAGAATCAGCATAAACCCTGTCATGCCCTGAGGGCAGCGTAACTTTGAGAAAAGCCATGAGAATCAGCATAAATTCTATCATGCCCTGAGAGCAGAATAACTATGAGAAAAGAAATGAGAATCAGCACAAACCCTGTCATTCCCTGAGGGCAGTGTAACTATGAGAAAAGCTATGAGAATCCACATAAATTCTATCATGCCCTGAGAGCAGAATAACTATGAGAAAAGGAATGAGAAAAGAAATGAGAATCAGCGTAAACCCTGTCATTCCCTGAGGGCAACGTAACTTTGAGAAAAGCTGTGAGAATCAGCCGAAACCCTGTCATGCCCTGAGAGCAGTATAACTATGAGAAAAGCTTTGAGAATCAGCATTAATACTTTCAAGCCCTGAGAGCAGAAAAACAATGAGAAAAGAAATGAGAAAAGCTATGATAATCAGCATAAACCCTGTCGCCCTGAGGGCAGTGTAACCATGAGAAAATAAATGAGAATCAGCACAAACCCTGTAATGCCCTGAGAGCAGAATAACTATGAGAAAAGCTGTGAGAATTAGCATAAACCCTGACATGCCCTGAGAGCAGAGTAACTTTGAGAAAAGCCATGAGAATCAGCATAAACTCTATCATGCCCTGACAGCAGAATAACTATGAGAAAAGAAATGAGAACCAGCATAAACCCTGTCATGCCCTGAGAGCAGAGTAACTTTGAGAAAAGCCATGAGAATCAGCATAAATTCTATCATGCCCTGAGAGCAGTATAACTATGAGAAAAGAAATGAGAATCAGCGTAAACCCTGTCATGCCCTGAAGGCAGCATAACTTTGAGAAATGCCATGAGAATCAGCATAAATTCTATCATGCCCTGAGAGCAGAATAACTATGAGAAAAGAAATGACAATCAGCGTAAACCCTGTAATGCCCTGAGGGTAGCGTAACTTTGAGAAAAGCTGTGAGAATCAGCATAAACCCTGTCATGCCATGAGAGCAGAGTAACTTTGAGAAAAGCCATGAGAATCAGCCGAAACCCTGTCATGCCCAGAGAGCAGAATAACTATGAGAAAAGAAATGAGAATCAGCGTAAACACTGTCATTCCCTGAGGGCAGCGTAACTTTGAGAAAAGCTGTGAGAATCAGCATAAATTCTATCATGCCCTGAGAGCAGAATAACTATGAGAAAAGAAATGAGAAATGAGAATCAGCACAAACCCTGTCATTCCCTGAGGGTAGTGTACCTTTGAAAAAAGCGATGAGAATCAGCCGAAACGCTGTCATGCCCTGAGAGCAGTATAACGATGAGAAAAGCTTTGAGAATCAGCATAAACCCTGTCATGCCCTGAGGGCAGTGTAACCATGAGAAAAGAAATGAGAATCAGCATAAACCCTGTCATGCCCTGAGAGCAGAATAACTTTGAGAAAAGAAATGAGAATCAGCATGAACCCTGTCATGCCCTGAGAGCAGAATAACTATGAGAAAAGCTATGAGAATCAGCATAAACTTTTTCATGCCCTGAGAGCAGAATAACTATGAGAAAACCATGAGAAACAGCATAAACTCTTTCATGTCCTGAGAGCAGAGTAACCAAGAGAAAATAATGCGATTCAGCATAAACCCTGTCATGCCCCGAGGGCAGTGTAACTATGAGAAAAGCTCTGAGGATCTGCATAACTTCTATCATGCCCTGAGAGCAGAATAACGATGAGAAAAGAATGAGAAAAGAAATGAGAATCAGCACAAACCTTGTCATTCCCCAAGGGCAGTTTAACTATGAGAAAAGCTCTGAGGATCTGCATAACTTCTGTCATGCCTTGAGAGCAGAATAACGATGAGAAAATAAATGAGAAAATAAATAAGAATCAGCAGAAACCCTGTTATGCCCTGAGGGCAGTGTAACTATGAGAAAAGCGATGAGAATACACATAAATTCTATCATGCCCTGAGAGCAGAATAACTATGAGAAAAGAAATGAGAATCAGCATAAACCCTGTCATGCCCTGAGGGCAGTGTAACTATGAGAAAAGCGATGAGAATACACATAAATTCTATCATGCCCTGAGGGCAGTGTAACTATGAGAAAATCCATGAGAATCTGCATAACTTCTGTCATGCCCTGAGAGCAGAATAACAATGAGAAAATAAATGAGAATCAGCATAAACCCTGTCATGCCCTGAGAGCAGAATAACTTTGAGAAAAGAACTGAGAATCAGCATAAACCCTGTCATACCCTGAGAGCAGAATAACTAAGAGAAAAGCCATGAGAATCAGCATAAACTTTTTCATGCCCTGAGAGCAGAATAATTTTGAGAAAAGAAATGAGAATCAGCATAAACCCTATCATGCCCTGAGAGCAGTGTAACTTTGAGAAAAGCTACATGAATGAGCATGAACCCAGTCATGCCCTGAGGGCAGGGTAACTATGAGAAAAGCTGTGAGAATCGGCAAAATCTGTCATGCCCTGAGAGCAGAATAACTATGAGAAAAGAAATGAGTAAAGATATGATAATCAGCATAAACCCTGTCATGCCCTGAGGGCAGTGTAACCATGAGAAAAAAATGCGAATCAGCACAAACCCTGTCATTCCCTGAGGGCAGTGTAACTTTGAGAAACGCTATGAGAATCAGCATAAACCCTGTCATGCAGTGAGAGCAGAGTAACCATGAGAAAAGAAATGAGAATCAGCATAAACCCTGTCATGCCCTCAGGGCAGTGTAACTTTGAGAAAAGCTCTGTGAATCTGCATGAACCCTGTCATGCCCTGAGAGCAGAATAACTATGAGAAAAGAAATGAGAATCAGCACAAACCCTGTCATGCCTTGAGAGCAGAAGAACTATGAGAAAATAAATGAGAAAATAAATGAAAATCAGCATAAACCCTGTCATGCCTTGAGAGCAGAATAACTATGAGAAAAGCTTTGAGAATCAGCATTAATTCTTTCATGCCCTGAGAGCAGAACAACAATGAGAATAGAAATGAGAAAAGCTATGATAATCAGCATAAACCCTGTCATGCCCTGAGGGCAGTGTAACCATGAGAAAAGAAATGAGAATCAGCACAAACGCTGTCATGCCCTGAGGGCAGTGTATCTTTGAGAAAAGCTATGAGAATCAGCCGAAACGCTGTCATGCCCTGAGAGCAGTATAACTATGAGAAAAGCTTTGATAATCAGCATTAATTCTTTCATGCCCTGAGAGCAGAACAACAATGAGAAAATAAATGAGAAAAGCTATGATAATCAGCATAAACCCTGTCATGCCATGGGGGCAGTGTAACCATGAGAAAAGAAATGAGAATCAGCACAAACCCTGTCATGCCCTGAGGGCAGTGTAATTATGAGAAAAACTTTGAGAATCAGCATGAACCCTGTCATGCCCTGAGAGCAGAATAACTATGAGAAAGGCTGTGAGAATCAGCATAAATTATATCATGCCCTGAGAGCAGAATAACTTTGAGAAAAGAAATGAGAATCAGCACAAACCCTGTCATGCCCTGAGAGCAGTGTAACTATGAGAAAAGCTATGAGAATCAGCATAAACAGCATAAAGGAAATGAGAATCCTGAGTCGATAAAAAAAAACTCTTTCATGCCCTGAGAGCAGAATAACTATGAGAAAAGAAATGAGAATCAGCAGAAACCCTGTCATGCCCTGAGAGCAGTATAACTATGAGAAAAGAAATTAGAATCAGCGTAAACCGTGTCATGCCCTGAGGGCAGCGTAACTTTGAGAAAAGCCATGAGAATCAGCATAAACCCTGTCATGCCCTGAGAGCAGAATAACGATGAGAAAAGAAATGAGAATCAGCAGAAACTCTTTCATGTCCTGAGAGCAGAGTAACCAAGAGAAAATAAATGAGATTCAGCATAAACCCTGCCATGCCCTGAGAGCAGAATAACTATGAGAAAAGCCATGAGAATCAGCATAAATTCTATCCTGCCATGAGCAGAATAATTTTGAGAAAAGCTATGAGAATCAGCACAAACCCTGTCATGCCCTGAGAGCAGATTAGCTATGAGAAAAGAAATGAGAATCAGCTGAAACTCTTTCATGTACTGAGAGCAGAATAACGATGAGAAAAGATATGAGAATCAGCATAAACCCTGTCATGCCCTGAGGGCAGTAAAACTTTGAGGAAAGAAATGAGAATCAGAATAAACCCTGTCATGGATGCCCTGAGAGCAGAATAACTAAGAGAAAAGCCATGAGAATCAGCATAAACTCTTTCATGCCCTAAGAGCAGAGTAACCAAGAGAAAATAAATGAGATTCAGCATAAACCCTGTCATGCCCTGAGAGCAGAATAACTATGAGAAAATAAATGAGAAAAGAAATGAGAATCAGCATAAACCCTGTCATGCCCTGAGGGCAGTGTATCTTTGAGAAAAGCTATGAGAATCAGCATGAACCCTATCATGTCCTGAGAGCAGAATAACAATGAGACAGGCTATGAGAATTAGCATAAATTATATAAAGCCCTGAGAGCAGAATAACTTTGAGAAAAGAAATGAGAATCAGCATGTACCCTGTCATGCCCTGAGAGCAGAATAACTATGAGAAAAGCCATGAGAATCAGCATAAACTTTTTCATGCCCTGAGAGCAGAATAACTTTGAGAAAAGAAATGAGAATCAGCATAAACCCTGCCATGCCCTGAGAGCAGAATAACTATGAGAAAAGCCATGAGAATCAGCATAAACTCTTTCATGCCCTGAGTGCAGAGTAACCAAGAGAAAATAAATGAGAATCTGCATCAACCCTGTCATGCCCTGAGGGCAGTGTCACCATGAGAAAAGCTGTGAGAATCAGTATAAACTCTGTCATGCCCTGAGAGCAGAATAACTATGAGAAAAGAAATGAGAATCAGGATAAACCACGTCATGCTGTGAGAGCAGACTAATGATGAGAAAAGCTCTGAGAATCAGAATCAACCCTGTCATGCCTTGAGAGCAGAATAACTTTGAGAAAAGCCATGAGAATCAGCATAACTTCTATGATGCCCCGAGAGCAGACTAATGATGAGAAAAGCTATGAGAATCAGAATCAACCCTGTCATGCCTTGAGCACAGAATTACGATGAGAAAAGCTATGAGAATCAGCATAAATTATATCATGCCCTGAGGGCAGAATAACTCTGAGAAAAGAAATGAGAATCAGCATAAACCCTGCCATGCCCTGAAAGCAGAATAACTATGAGAAAAGCGATGAGAATCAGCATCAATTCTATCATGCACTGAGAGCAGTAGAACAACGAGAAAATGTACGAGAATCAGCATAAACCCTGTCATGCCCTGAGGGCAGTGTAACTATGAGAAAAGCCATGAGAACCAGCATAAACGCTGTCAAGCCCTGAGAGCAGACTAACTCTGAGAAAAGCTATGAGAATCAGCATAAATTCTATCATGACCTGAGAGCAGAATAACTCTGAGAAAAGCTATGAGAATCAGTACAAACCCTGTCATGCCCTCAGAGCAGAATAACTATGAGAAAAGCTATGAGAATCAGCATAAATTATATCATGCCCTGAGAGCAGAATTACGATGAGAAAAGAAATGAGAAAAGCTATGAGAATCAGTACAAACCCTGTCATGCCCTGAGAGCAGAATAACTACGAGAAAAGCTATGAGAATCAGCATAAATTCTATCATGCCCTGAGAGCAGAATAAGAAATGAGAATCAGCATAAACCCTGTCATGCCCTGAGGGCAGTGTAACTATGAGAAAAGCTATGAGAATCAGCACAAACCCTGTCATGCCCTGAGAGCAGAATAACTATGAGAAAAGCTATGAGAATCAGCATAAATTATATCATGCCCTGAGAGCAGAATAACGATGAGAAAAGAAATGAGAAAAGCTATGAGAATCAGTACAAACCCTGTCATGCCCTGAGAGCAGAATAACTATGAGAAAAGCTATGAGAATCAGCATAAATTCTATCATGCCCTGAGAGCAGAATAATGATGAGAAAAGAAATGAGAATCAGCATAAACCCTGTCATGCCCTGAGGGCAGTGTAACTTTGAGAAAATCTATGAGAATCAAGTGCAAGCTGTTGTGTCAACGAAAAACTGAAAAGCTCATTTCTAATTGATGGATCTTGTAATAAGTCAACAAACAAAATTGAAAAGACTTTTATTCACATACGAGTCACATATGAGGTACGAGCTGAAAGCACCCGGCGTTGCCCGGGTTATTTTTGAATGAATTTACTACTATAATTCAGCTTTTACTAGTGGCTGTAGAAGATTGACTACTATAATTCAGCTCAGCTTTTAATTGCGAAATAGGCCCAGCTCGGCCGATGTGGCCTCGACCGGCCTCGCCACCTCGCCTAAAACCTTCCCGGGGCCCGTCCCGACATTTTTAGCTCTTTTTGAATGAATTTACTACTATAATTCAGCTTTTACTCGTGGCCATAGAAGATTGACTACTATAATTCAGCTCAGCTTTTAATTGTGAAATGGGCCCAGCTCGGCTGACGCGGCCTCGACCGGCCTCGCCACCTAGCCTATAACCTTCCCGGGGCCCGTCCCGACATTTTTGGTTCTTTTTGAATGAATTTACTACTGTAATTCAGCTTTTACTCGTGGCCGTAGATGATTGACTACAATAATTCAGCTCAGCTTTTAATTGTGAAATGGGCCCAGCTCGGCCGAGGTAGGCCTCGGCCTCTCCACCTAGCCTATAACCTTCCTGGGGCCTGTCCCGACATTTTTGGTTATTTTTGAATGAATTTACTACCATAATTCAGCTTTTACTCGTGGCCGTAGAAGATTGACTACTATAATTCAGCTCAGCTTTTAATTGTGAAATGGGCCCGGCCCGGCCAAAGCTGCCTCAACCGGCCTCACCACCGAGCCTAAAACCTTCCCGAGGCCCGTCCCGACATTTTTTGTATTAGAGGTTTCCTCCTATCTTTCACCGTTCAGGAGATTAGCTTGCGCAGACAAACAAACAAAAACTTTCTTTTATAATATAGAGAGATAAAAGCAGCTCACTGAGGGCGTCGTCCATGTATGAATGTATTGTTTGCAAACACGTGATGTCTCAAAATGTCACAGAGTATTCACCAACTCCTCTTTCATGCCCTTATTGTGTCCATGATTTCTCTGTATATTTACTTCTTGTTTATTGTTTTTGTTTTGATTTCATTTGCAAATATATGATGTTTTATAAATGTAGCACCGGAAACCTCTTGTATGTAAATATAATTGTAAATAATTTGGTGCAAAATATGTACAAATACTTTCACTTGTTTATAACAATACTACATGTATTTCACTGCAGGGTTGGGGTCATTATCATTGTCGTTGTTGTTGTATAGCCCCGGACAGTTCTCTACACGGTTGGGGTAATTCGAGGAGATGTGGTTTATATTTGTTTTGTTTTTACAATAAAGAGAAAAAAAAAACAACTCAAGTCTTATTGAACGTTGTTAAATTTGAATCAAGTCCCTCACCACCCCTCAACACTCCCTTGAAGGCATTCGCGTTGCGCATGCGCAAGATTGGAGGTCACGTTTCTTTTGAGGCTGTCCATGCGCTCACGCTTTTGAAGTTAAGTAATTTTTTCACAGTTGTGTTTTTGTCGTGGCTGCATCTGTCTTTCGGTGTGTGTACTTGTGGTGTGTCTTTGGTAAGATTCTCGGTGTTGATTTTTCGTACCTGCACACAAAATCGTCGGTTAATTCGTGTCGCGTATTCTGAGGCCTAGTAGGTTTCCGGTCCAACCTTGGGGCCTTGTTTTTCTCTCAGCGGTTCGTCGATTGCGCTGCAATTACTTTCGTTCCCTGGCCCCTGAAGAACTGTATTCTGTCGTATTTTCAAACACCTTTTTCTTCTTCTTCTATAAAAGGATGCCTTCGACTTACTCACCAAATCTATTCATTCCAAAAAAAAATTCCATCTCTTACAGTGCCTCTTTCATACTTTCCCTAAACTCTCCTGCTCTCCACCCCTCCCCCCCCCCCCCCCCTCCAGTGTCCTCAAACGTATTTTTGACTCAAAGGTCTCAAAAAACTCATTTTGCAATAAATGTTCGTTTCCCATTAATCGTACATTTTTCAAAATCCAATCTCACCCCTCCCCTCCAAATCTTCCCCATCACCCCTTCCCTCCAAAACTTCCCCATCACCCCTCCAAAACTTCCCCATCACCCCTCCCCTCAAAATCTACCCCCTTGCCCCTCCCCTCCAAATCTTCCCCATCACCCATCTCTTTCAAATATTCCCCCTTGCCCCTCCCCTCCAAATCTTCCCCATCACCCATCCCTTTCAAATCTCCCCCCTGGCCCCTCCCCTCCAAATCTTCCCCATCACCCCTTCCCTCCAAAACTTCCCCATCACCCCTCCCCTCCAAATCTTCCCCATCACCCATCCCTTTCAAATCTTCCCCCTCCCCTCCAAATCTTCCCCATCCCCCCTTCCCTCCAAAACTTCCTCATCACCCCTCCCCTCCAAAACTTCCCCATCACCCCTCCCCTCCAAATCTTCCCCATCACACATCTCTTTCAAATCTTCCCCCTTGCCCCTCCACTCCAAATCTTCCCCATCACCCATCCCTTTCAAATCTCCCCCCTTCCCCCTTCCCTCCTAAACTCCCCCCACACCCCTCCCCTCCGAGACTCTCCCTCACTCCTCCCCTCCTCGACTCCCCTCTCACCCCTCCTCCTCAAAGCATCCTCCCCGCTTCTTCCCCCTTCATCTCCCCCAAGCTTCTGCATCGCTCTTCCCCCTCCTCAAATAACACCTCACTGTGCCTCACCCAATCACCATCAAACCTTTTGTCCGCCCCATTCTTCCCTTTCTCCAAGCTATTCTGAAATCTTTGACACACCTTCAACAGCTCTCCCTACCTCTTCCTCCTCTTCTATATCTTACCCTACCCCTCCCCCCCCCCCTCCTGTTCTGTATCTGATGCTCCCCCTTCCTCTTCATTAACGGTATGGACCTCAAACATCCGGGGCCTTCGCTCAAACTTGACTGATCTCTCCATACATACAGCTCGTCCTGGAGGTGGGGTTGCTATCTTTATTTAAAAAAACTCTCTTCCTCACTCGCCCTGCACTGCCCTCTCTCTACCTCACCCCCAGGAATACCTTTGGCTGCGGCTTCCCCTTCGCTCCCACCTTTTGTTCATATGTGTGTTGTACCGTCCACCAAACAGTGATGACCCCATCTACATCTCGCTGTCTGATAATATGGACCAACTTCTATCTACCCATCCCAACTCTCTCTTCCTCATATGTGGTGATTTCAATTGTCACCATGCCAGTTGGCTGGGTGTGGGTACCTCTCTCACCAGCCATGGCTCTTCAGCAAAGGACTTCTGCGACTCACTGGGACTGACACAATCTGTCAATTTCCCGACCCAGATCTCAGTCAACGGAGCATCTTCTCTTCTGGACTTGGTTATGACTAACTTCCCTGAAAATGTCTGCTGCTCTTCTTCTGCTCCAATCGGCTCATCTGATCATGTGCTTGTTAAAGTGGACATCTCTCTGACCATTCTCAGAGAGCCTCCTCAGCGTCGACGATCCTGGCATTTCACTCAGGCCAACTGGCACGGTCTTCAAGCAGCCATCAATCATCTGGACTGGTCTCCCATCTCTACCGCCTCTGACATCAACTCATCCTGGGAATTCTTCCAAAGTAAATTGCTCTCTCATGCACAGATTTATCCCATCTCGTCTTCAGTTGTCATACCCTTCCTCCCTTCCATGGTACACGGAATCTTGTGGTGAGGCTGTTGCCCAGAAACAACTTGCTTTCGTCTCCTGGAAAGCAAATCCAACGGAAGGAAAGCTCATTTCCTTTCACAAAGCCCGAAACAAGTGTGTGTCCACCCTCAGGAGAGCCAGGAAACAATATCTCTCCGTTCTCAAGACCGAACTCTTTTATCTGTCTCCCTCTTCCAAATCCTGGTGGCGTCTGGTCAAATCTGTTTCTGGTGTTTGTTTCCCCTCCATCCCCTCCCTCACCTCAAACGGCTACACGGCTGACTCCGCACGTGAAAAAGCTGAATGCCTCAACTCTGTGTTTGCCTCTAAATCTTGTGTCCCAAACCCATCCCTCTCTGTACCCACCGTACCCAGCTGCTCCTGGACTCTGTGTCCTTTCCTCCTGACAAGGTGGAAAAGTTTCTGTCAACCCTCGACTCTGATTCTGCAACTGGACCTGACGGCATCAGCCCACGGGTCCTAAAATCCTGTTCTTCCGCTCTTTCACTCCCTCTCTCTGTTCTCTTCACCCTCTCTTTTGCTCAAGGTCATCTGCCATCTGCTTGGAAATCAGCCAACATCACCACTTTGCACAAAACGGTGCAAAAACAGATCCTAGCAAGTACAGACCAATCAGCCTTCTCCCAATGCAATCAATCAGCAAAGTCATGGAATCCATCAATGCTTCAGATCTTAAATCTTTCCTCTTCTCCAATGGCTTGATCTCTGATCATCAATTTGGTTTCAGACCTGGTCACTCTACTCTGGACATGCTGCTTCTGCTTTCTCAACAATGGATGGAGGTCCTCAATGCCAAACAGGAAATTAGAGCTGTCTCCCTTGACATATCACGTGCCTTCGATACGGTCTGGCACCCCCGCTCTGCTCACCAAACTCTCCTCCTTTGGTATCCATGGAAATCTCCACGCATGGCTTCCGGACTTCCTCTCTAGTCGTAGTCTACGTGTGGCCCTGAATGGGTTTCTCTCATCTCCTCTTCCTGTTCAGGCTGGAGTTCCCAAAGGCAGTGTTCTGGGCCCTGTGCTTTTTCTGGTCCTCATCAATGATCTCTCTGACTCTTGAAAATCCTCTCTATTTCTTTGCTGATGACTCTACTCTCTGTCGCTCCATTCCTCATCCCTCAGATCGGCAGTCTGCAGCCTCCTCACTCTCTGCAGACGTGGACAAAATCACAGACTGGGCAAACAAGTGGAACATGTCGTTCAATCCTGACAAATCTCACACTCTTACGATGTCTCTCCGAAAAGAACGACTGGACAACCCTCCCATCCACTTTCTGAAGAATCCTCTCCAAGACGTTCTGACACTCAAGCTTTTGGGTCTCACGATCTGCCATGATCTTTCCTGGGAAAACCACATTTCAAATCTGGCTTCCAAAGCCAGTCGCCGACTGGGCATCCTCCGTCGTGTGAAGTCCTTCCTTGGCACACCTGAGCTCCTCACCAAATACAAGGCTTTCATCCGCAGCTCAATGGAATACTGCCCTCCCCTCTGGGCTGGTGCTCCTGCCTCACACCTAGCTCGTCTTCACGCTGTTGAAACCAAAGCGTTCAGAATCATTGGAATCTCCCGCGAGGAAGCTAACGCCAAGGGCCTTTCACTCACTCACCGCAGGCAGGTGGGTGGTCTTTCCGTCTTCTACCGACTCCTCTCTGGCCTTGCCCCCCCAGCACTCTCTGGGCTGTCCCCCAAATATTCCTACAGGTCGCACAAGATCTGCCTCTTCTGATCTGATCTGATCTGCCTCGCACAAGATCTGCCTCTTACACACACAAGATCCAAAATCAAGACTCTCTGCTCACCTTAACTCTTTCATTCCTCTTTTCTCCCACCTCTGGAACAAACTCCCCCACGCCCTTCAATCCCACTCCTCCCTCCAGGTCTTTAAAACAGCTGTTCACCACCATCTCTTATCTTCCCCCATCCAAAACATTGATCTTTTCTACCCCCGCTAATTTCACCCCAAATCCACTTTTTTGAAATACCAACTTCTGTCCTGGAAGTCCTTGTGTTTTATACTTCTCCCACCCCCTCCCGCCCCCCATTCCCACGCCTCCTCCCCCCAAGCCCCCTCCCTCCCACACATCTCCCTTCTCTCAAATGTTATGTTTGTGTGCTTCCCCTTCTCTCCCCATCTTGTCTTCCGCTCCCTCTTTTTATATATTTTGTTTGTCTGGTTGATTTGTTTGTGAAATAAATGTTAGCTCTTTCACGAGCCTCGATTCAGTATACAAAGGAAAAAAACAAAAAAACAAACAAAAAAACACCTACCAGTCTACGGTCATCACAAATAAAGGGCATTTACCGCAGTGAAACCCCAAGAGTTTTGTGTGCAGGCTCTGCGGTAAGTTCCTCTATATCTGGAACCCCACTGTTTGCATCACTCCCTCTTGTAGCTTCTGCTCCCCAACTGCTGCTTTGATGTCACTAGCTCCTCCCTGCTCATCTGCCATTGGATCGGGGCCCACGTCGGCAATTCACACCCAGATCGTGCTGGTGGGGTGGGACCGATCAGAATGGTTGTGGTTGGAGTTTCCCGTCTACACTGGCACTGTCTGACCCTTTTAAACAACATAAAAGACAGATGACACAGGGATAAGACATGAAATTGGTTTCAGGAGAAAGAGGTTTTAGAGATGCAAATGTGGGGAGGGAAAAGGGCAGTTTTCTACACATATGAACGACGCATATTCAGAAAATATTCACACCCCTTGGCTTTTCTCACAATTTGTTCACCTTTTTGTTCTTTTGATCACCCTTGAGATGTCTTTACAACTTGATTGGAGTCCACCTGTGGCCAATTCAATTGATTGGACATGATTTAGAAAGAAACACACCTCTCTATATAATGTCCCACAGTTGACAGTGCATGTCAGAGCAGAAACTCCACCATGAAGTCCAAGCAACTGTCCCTATAACTCCGAAATAGAGTTGTGGGGAGGCATAGACCTGGGGAAGGGTATAAAACAATTTCGAGAGTGAAAGTTCCCAAGAGCACAGTGAGCTCCGTCATTAGGAAATGGAAATAATATGGAACTACCCGGACTCTTCATAACTGAGCTGGGTGTTCGACCAAACTGAGCAAACAGGCAAGAAATACCTTGATCAGGGAGGTCAATCTCAGGGAGGACCAATAACCCAATGACCACTCTGACAGAACTACAGAGTTCCTTGGCTGAGATGGGAGAACCTGCCGGAAGGACACCAGTCTCTGCAGAACTTCACAAATCTAGGCTTTATGGGAGAGTGGCCAGATGGAAGCCACTCCTGAGAAAAAGACACATGACATCACACCTAGAGTTTGCAACAAGCCATGTGAAAGACTCATTGCATAAGGCAAAAGATTATGTGGTCTGATTAGATGAAAATGGAACTCTTTGGCCTGAATGCAAAGAGCTACGTTCGACGGAAACCGAGCACAGCTCATTACCCATCTAACACCACCCCGACAGTGAAGCTCATAGCTCCGCCTTGTGAGCGGAATATCTTGAAAAATAAGCGAAGTACCAACTTATAATCTGGTGTGTGGGTGTATCTAGGCACAAAGAAGAACGCTGTTTAAAATTGGGTCGCCACGTCAAAATCAAAGATGGCCGCCGCCATGTATGTCTGAACCTTGTGAGATGAATATCTTGAAAAATAAGCGAAGTACCAACTTATAATCTGGTGTGTGGGTGTATCTAGGCATAACGAAGAACGCTATTGAAAATTGGGTCGCCACGTCAAAATCCAAGATGGCCGCCGCCATGCCGCCATGTATGTCTGAACCTTGTGAGTGAAATATCATATCATAGCATGTTTTCTGCGTCTTTCACTTTGTCAACTCACATTACTTCCCCGACGGGGGACCTAGGCGTAACGCTTGTTTACATGGCAGACATTGTGATATTGATAACATGAGTTTTAATTCAATTATGGTGTCGAATAAAGTCACTTGAAAACAATGTAAATGTCAGATATTGTTTTAATTAAGCTTGTGATGTGCAGATCACATGTCATCTTGATTTAATTCCAATCTCTCATCCGCTAGACATAGGACTGGTAACTCATAAGTTAAAAAATAACTGTTAATTTAAGCCTTTAACATGATTGGTAAAGAAGGAGTCACGTGATCTCTCAATTGCGCTAATCATTCAAAAACCAAAATAGAACAAACACAACCAATGCATCGATTTAAAGGTAATTTTACTGCTCATCTAACAACATCACTCTCAAGGGTGAAAAAAGTTGTTTGCAGGAAAAAGGTCACCACCTAGCTAAGTATACCAAATATACACCTCCAAATATACACACAAAATATACATCCTATCGTTTTAAACAATCAATTTTTATTCGTATACCTACAGGGTGATTCACATACGACGTACTATTTTGTTTTTGAATAACTGTGTTGCATGAACCGATTTACTTGTAATTTGCAGCACTTACAGACAAATGTTCCCCATTTATTATGTGAAAATTTAATTAAAAAATAATTGATACAAATTTAGTTATGTGTCTCGATATGGCGGCCGTCATTTTCGATCACTCGGAACAGTCTCTGCTTGTATTCGAGCATGGGTTTCTGCCGAATTTCATCAGTGATCTCCCACAAGCCATTCCTGATGCGGTGCTTGAGTTCCAGCAAGTCTCTTGGTCGAGTCGTGTACATTTTGGACATTGCTTGGCAGCACCCAGCTTCGACCAAACTCCGTTCGAAGACGTCGTTTCACTTCGATGAAGCTTTTTGTGGCCTCATACCAGGTTGCAGCTTTTGCATGCTCCTGACTGTTGTAACTTGCCATTCTTGCTGATTTTTTCTTTACATTATGCTGCTAAAAAGTCTAAAGCTGACTCTAAGACCGGTTCCATAATTATCAACGTTTAAGAGCAATTTAAGCGACATGTTAATCGACATGTCATGTCATGGCAAGAGGTCAGGCTGTTTCCCATCATCAAAAATGACGGCCGCCATATCGAGACCAATAACTAAATTTGTATCAATTATTTTTAAATGAAATTTTCACATAATAAATGGGGAACATTTGTCTATAAGTTCTGCAAATTACAAGTAAATCGGTTCACGCAACACAGTTATTCAAAAACAAAACAGTACGTCGGATGTGAATCACCCTGTATATAGTTGTTTGGAGAATGCGTTACGATTGTCTGACAACAAAACAGATTTCGAATATCTCATTTAATTAAGTCATGATGATCTTGGGTGATCGGGCCAACTGGTGCATCCTTAACTAAGGCCGCTCGTTATAAGTTCCCATTGGTTGCAGTTGTAAATTACAAGTCGTGCAGATTAAAGAAATACATTAAATTAAAGCCAGAACAGCCACGCATTCAATGACACAAGTCGAAGGGGTGAAAATATATATATATATATATTTGGAGTCGTTACAGCACTGGTGGGACATCATCATGAACGAGGGTAGATCCTTATATGCAAGGCCTGCCACAAACCCACGTGCTCCCATCTACAAGCCGCCACATGCCAAAGGGTAAACCTCCAACATCTACCTCACTCACAATATGGTGAGTTGTTTTTCTGTTTGTTTGTGACCTTACTGCTTTGAGCTCCCAAGGTTAATCACAACGAAAACTTCTGCAATGAGACTTTTTACAACAATGCACCTGAATAGGAGTTTTAAAGTCAGGAGGACGTCATTTGGCACGTTATTTACGTGGTGCACTCTCGAGTTAATTTATTTACGAACTCGAGGTAATTTCTTCACTGCACCTTCACTCCTTCACACCCTTTAAACCCTTTCCACCACTTAGGCCCCGACACCCCTCAAGCAGTACTTCGGAGGAACAACAAGCATGGATTGGAAATCTTCACTGAGGAATGGAATGAGGTTGTCGAGGTTACCAGCTGCACCCATTGCAACATGCAGTGCATTCAGAAAGTATTCAGACCCCTTCACTTTTTCACATTTTGTTATGTTGCAGCCTCATGCTGAAATCGTTTAAATTCATTTTTTCCCTCATCAATCTACACTCAATACCTCATAATGACAAAGAGAAAACAGGATTTTAGAAACTTTTGCAAATTTATTAAAAAGAAAAACCTCAAATATCACATTTACATAAGTATTCAGACCCTTTGCTATGACACTTGAAATTTAGCTCAGGTGCCTCCCATTTCTCTTGATCATCTTTGAGATGTTTCTACACCTTGATTGGAGTCTACCTGTGGTAAATTCAATTGATTGGACATGATTTGGAAAGGCACACACCTGTCTACATAAGGTCTCACAGCTGACAATGCATATCAGAGCAAAAACCAAGCCATTTCATGTGTCTTTCACCGAAGAGAGGCTTCCGTTTGGCCACTCTGCCAAAAAGCCCAGATCGGTGGAGTGTTGCAGTGATGGTTGTCCTTCTGGAAGTTTCTCCCATCTCCACACAGGATCTCCGGAGCTCAGCCAGAGTGACTATCGGGTTCTTGGTCACCTCTGTTACCGAGGCCCTTCTCCCCCGATTGCTCATTTTGGCCGGGCGGCCAGCTCGAGGAAGAGTCCTGGTTGTTCCAAACTTCTTCCATTTAAGAATTATGGAGGCCACTGTGCTCTTGGGAACCTTCAATGCAGCAGAATTTTTTTTGTAGGCTTCCCCAGATCTGTCTCGACACAATCCTGTCTCTGAGCTCTGTAGGCAGTTCCTTCGACCTCATGGCTTGGTTTTTCCTCTGATATGCATTGTCAGATGTGAGACCTTATATAGACAGGTGTGTGCCTTTCCAAATCATGTCCAATCAATTGAATTTACCCCATGTGGACTCCAATCAAGGTGTAGAAACATCTCAAAGATGATCAAGAGAAATGGGAGGCACCTGAGCTAAATTTCAAGTGTCAAAGCAAAGGGTCTGAATACTTATGTCAATGTGATATTTCAGTTTTATATTTTTAATAAATTTGCAAAACTTTCTAAAATCCTGTTTTCTCTTTGTCATTATGGGGTATTGAGTGTAGATTGATGAGGGAAAAAATGAATTGAAACGATTTCAGCATAAGGCTGCAACATAACAAAATGTGAAAAAGTGAAGGGGTCTGAATACTTTCTGAATGCACTGCATGCTAACTGAATATTTACATTGAATTCCCGTTTCTACCAAAACACACTCCAAAGTAAATTTCTCATTTCAGGTCAGACATCTACGAATCCACTTCATTGACGGGTACCTTTCCTGGAATTCGCAATAACACAGACAGTGCATTTGTGCTTTCATACCTCTTTTTATTGCCAAACCCTTCACAAATTCAAGTTTCGTAAAAAGCAGGAGACTTCTTCTGATAAACAATTTTACAATAAGGTTGTTCTCCCCATATCACACATGTCAATGAAACATGGACGACAACAAAGATTGAGCAACAATTGATGTCCAAACTGCCATGGAAAGATGACATCTGAGTATAACCAAAAAGGGACAAGAAAAACAACTAAATCAGAAAGAAAACAAAATTCCTAAACACAGATCACAATCAAAAAACTCAAATGGAACGTGGCTGGATACTTGGCAAGTACAGAAACAAGAAATACAAACTGGAAACCGAAGGAAAACCCTGAAAGAAGCACAATGAGATCCAATATCAGATTGAGAGATTAAGTTATGTTACCATCTGAGTATTTGGCATCAATTTTTCAATATTTCTCTATTGTGAGAAGATGGAGAACCAAATTAGTAAATTTTACATTTTAAAAAAGCTGTCATTTTCTTATCCTCTTTACCTCATTTTTCATATCCTGGTATTTCAGATTTCAGCTCTCCTGTATGGATCTTCATATGTGATTTTAAAATGTATTTTTGAGAGAAACCTTTGTCACATATCGAGCATTTGAAAGGTTGCTCTCCTGTATGGATCCTCATATGTTTTTTCAAAACTCCTTTTTGAGAGAAACCTTTATCACATATCGAGCATTTGTGAGGACGCTCTCCTGTATGGATCCTCATATGTGATTTCAAATCGCCTTTTTGAGAGAAACCGTTATCACATATCGAGCATTTGTGAGGACGCTCTCCTGTATGGATCCTCATATGTGATTTCAAAACTCCTTTTTGAGAGAAACCTTTATCACATATCGAGCATTTGTGAGGACGCTCTCCTGTATGGATCCTCATATGTGATTTCAAATCGCCTTTTTGAGAGAAACCGTTATCACATATCGAGCATTTGTGAGGACGCTCTCCTGTATGGATCCTCATATGTTTTTTCAAAACTCCTTTTTGAGAGAAACCTTTATCACATATCGAGCATTTGTGAGGACGCTCTCCTGTATGGATCCTCATATGTGATTTCAAATTGCCTTTTTGAGAGAAACCGTTATCACATATCGAGCATTTGTGTGGTCGCTCTCCTGTATGGATCCTCATATGTTTTTTCAAAGCTCCTTTTTCAGGGAAACCTTTATCACATATCGAGCATTTGTGAGGACACTCTCCTGTATGGATCATCACATGCCTTTTCAAACTGATGTTCTGAGAGAAACCTTTATCACATATCGAGCATTTGTGAGGTCGCTCTCCTGTATGGATCCTCATATGTAATTTCAAATCTCTTTTTTGAGAGAAACCTTTATCACATATCGAGCATTTGTGAGGTCGCTCTCCTGTATGGATCCTCATATGTAATTTCAAATCTCTTTTTTGAGAGAACCCTTTATCACATATCGAGCATTTGTGAGGTCGCTCTCCTGTATGGATCTTCATATGTGATTTCAAATTGTTGTTTTGAGAGAAACCTTTATCACATATCGAGCATTTGTGAGGTCGCTCTCCTGTATGGATCTTCGTATGTCTTTTCAAATTGCTGTTACTTGATAAACCTTTATCACAGACAGAGCACTTGTGGAAGTGTTTTCCAGTGTGAATCCTCATGTGTGTTTTGATGTTACTCATTGAAGCAAAACCCATTCTGCACACATTACACTTATAACGTATTCGCCTTTCTAGAACCTCATTGTTTTTGTTTAATTTCATATTAATCTTGGTGCTGTGAGGCCCACACATGCACTTGTAATTTAAAGAAAGTGAGTCTCGATTTTGTAATCGTTTCTTAAAAAAAGGCTTCTTCCTCACTGTCAAGCTGCGACTGGAGCTTATTTGTCCCATATTTCTTCTGGATTGTTCTACAGAAACAAAGAACACATTTTCTTTTTTTGGTCAAAATCAAAATGCAAAATATTTAACACATGTCTGAAAATTATATATTTTCTCAACAGAAAAGATTGTATGTAATTTTTTTTACGTTTCCACTCACCAGTTGCAAAACAGGAAGCACTTCTGTTTGTCGTGTGAATATCATCTGAAACTTCCTTTGCAGATGCACATTTTGAATCTTCTGTGACACATGAATCGTTGTTGTGTTGTCTGCCTTCCACATTTACAGAAGAGACATCACCTGTATACAAATCAGCATCAGTCCTTTGCATGGAAATGAGATTCAGAACCATCTTGAGAGTTCATAGAACATGTTACGCCATGGAATGTGTACTTCAATTTAAACATAATAATGAAGTTAAAGATTATTAAAAATAACAATTATGGATGTTAAGCGTGACTGAAGCAGTCTGCTATATCACCCTTATACACCACCCAATTTGACATGTCCAAGTACTGCTAAACTGGAGGTTAGTGGAAGTAACAAGAAGGCGATTTGTGTTCAACATTGTTCAAGTATTTAACTCAATTTAAATTAAATAAAGATTCTAAAATTCATCAAAAAAAATTCTGGAATTTACTGGTGTTAAAAATTGTGCTCTGCCCAAAATCCTGCTCTACCACACTATCACACCCTTTCTCTGTTCTCTTCACCCTCTCTTTTGCTCAAGGTCATCTGCCATCTGCTTGGAAATCAGCCAACATTATCACTTTTTTTTTTTTTTAAAGGTGCAAAAACAGATCCCTGCAACTACAGACCAATGAGCCTACTCCCCATAATTAGCAAGGTAATGGAATCGATCATTGCTTCTGATAATTAATAAACCCTTCTGTTCCTTCTCTACAAAGGCTTGATCTCATCTGTGATCATCATTTTGGATTCAGACCAGGCCACTCCAATCTGGACATGCTGTTTCTACTGTCTCAACAATGGATGGAGGCGTCAGTGCTAAACAGGAAATCAGAGCAGTCTCCCTTGACATATGTCGTGCCTTCGATACGTTTGGGCACCCTGTCCTGCTCACCAAACTCTCCTCTGATGGTATCCAAGGAAATCTCCACACATGGCTTGCGGACTTCCTCTCCGGTCGTAGTCAACGTGCGGCCTGAATAGAATTCTCTCTTCTCCCCTTCCTGCTCAGGCTGGAGTTCCTTAAGGCAGTGTTCTTGGCCCTGTGCTTTTTTATTATTCATTAATGTGTATTCATGAATCATCAACCCTGTGTATTCATCAATGATCTATCCGGCTCTCTGTAAAATCCTCTCCATCTTTTTGCTGATGACTCCACCCTCTGCTGCTCCTTATCTCAACCCTCAGATCGGCAGGCAGCAGCCTCTTCACTCTCTGCAGACCGGATAAAATCACAAACTGGTCAAACAAGTGGAACATGTCATTCAATCCTGACAAACTTCACACCATCACGATTTCTCTTTATAAAGACCATCTGGAAAACCCTCTGTCACTCAACCTTTGGGGTTTCACTTTCTGCCATGATCTTTCCTGGGAAAACCGCATTTCCAAGCTGGCCTCCAAAGGCGCGCCGACTGGGCATCCTCCGTCATGTGAAGTCCTTTCTTGGCACTACTGAACTTCTCGCCACATACAAGGCTTTCATCCGCAGCTTGATGCAGCACTGTTCTCCCCTCTGGGCTGGTGCTTCTGCGTCATACCTAGCTCAGCTACATGCTGTAGAAACCAAAGCTTTTAGAATCATTGGTATCTCCCTCGATGAAGCCGCTACTGAGGACCTTTCACTCTCTCACCACAGGCAGGTTGGTGGTCTTTCTTTGTTCTTCTGACTCCTCTCCAGCCTAGCTCACAAAAAAATAGTTGGTGGTTGAATTCAGTCAGCTGATATGAAAATCTTGTTCAAATATCAAGTCAATCATTTGAAAATTGAGGATTTTAGAAATTTGAAAAGGTTGTTGACCTTTTGGCCAATGTTGTTGTGAAAAAATATTTGGTGGTTGAATTCAGTTCGCTGATATGTAAATCCCATTCAAGTTTTCAAGTCAATCAGATGAAAACTGAGGATTTTAGAAATTTGAAAAAAGTGGTTGACCTTTGGCCTATGTTGACCTCTTGACCTGAAAAATAAAAAGAATTCTGTCGACCCACCAAGTTTATCGTTTTGTGAAGTTTCGTGAGGATCGGTTTAAAATTGTGACTTGTAGGCAAGTATAAGTGAGCAGACAGACAAACACAGACACCAGCACGATGCGCAGCCCATTCCCATCTCCTTGAGATGCAGATCAACCGACTGCAACCACAAGACATGTGGTCGGCCCTCGGTAACAACATGTGGAAACATCAATATTACTGCCAAGGTAAGTGAATCTCGATGTGATCTCAATATCCTCCGTGCAGAGAGGTACAGACCTTTATAGTAGCATCCGAGATGTCATTGAAAGCCTGGATCCTAAAGTCCATGGACCAGAGGGGCCTAACATAAACCCCCTCCCATAATCCTCCTCAACGTGCATAATTATGATCAGTGATGTCTCCTCAGACCAAAAAATGTTAACTTCCAAAAAATTATTTTGGTCTATGTTTTCTCTGACCCCACTGGTGGTGCACATGTCAAAATGTCCCTTTTTAAATATATCGACCATTTCTTGAGATATGCTGATTACTTGCACACCAGTTATGTTGCATGACAATAATCATCAGCTCAAATCACACTGAATTTCATATGTCATTGCTTTCTATGATGTATTACAATCTGACAACTCTAACACAGCCTGGTGTTGGCTTAGCGGTTAGGGTGCAGGCTTGGGATCCTAGGATCCAGTGTTCGAATCCCGGTCGATCGCTAAATTAACACCAGGGGGGTTGACTCAGCCTGTCATCCTTCCGAGGTCGGCAAATTGAGTACCAGCTTGCTGGGATGAATGATCCCGGTGTGTACCCCGGCTTAGAATAGGTACACCGTATCCCTGCGCATCGTAAGAGCGTGACCAAGGGTTGGCGTCAGGAAAGGCATCCGGCCATAAAAACATTGCCTCAAAGAGGGAACCATGATTGTCATGGGGCCCGCAAGGCTAACCCCTGCTCTAGCGGGGAAAATGGCCTTAAAACGATCATTCATTCATTCAATCTGACAAAGTTTTAATTGTTTGTCATGTTTTGATTTTATGTTAATGAAGTCATCTCATCTGCATATATTGAAATACATCCATCATATCTGCCGCCATTCTCTCTCTCCACTGTGAATGAACACAAATAAATCAAATGAAAAATGTAGGAATGTGTTGCATTTTGCTTTTATCAACATCCAGTCTTCAAATAACTGATTGAAATATTCACGTGATACACCAATATGCTAATTAACCCATTTGCACAAACAAAAGTATCACAAACACTTATTTCAGTTTTTGCAGA
Organism: Myxine glutinosa; assembly: GCF_964187855.1. Classification (NCBI taxonomy): domain Eukaryota; kingdom Metazoa; phylum Chordata; class Myxini; order Myxiniformes; family Myxinidae; genus Myxine; species Myxine glutinosa. The sequence continues at coordinate 48,815,833 of NC_136262.1, read as the reverse complement.
TGTTGTTTCTGTAACACTTAATGAGGCCACATGACGTCAGCATGCTGAAAAACATCACACATTCTGTATTTAACGCACATAAAAGGGATTTATTTATTTTTGTTCTGGGTAGAACAAGTATTGATGTTGCAGTCAGAAATAAATAATATACAGTATCAACAATGCACATAACAATTAATTTATTCATAAGCAAACATGCAAATCACCTTGACAACGAATAAAACATGTATTCTAAAAACAATTCACAAGTAGGTTGTGACATTCCATTGGACTATTCACTTGTTTCAAGGAATTAAAGAAAACCATGAATATGTCTCCACAAAGAATACTTTTTTAATGTGATATTCTGTAGATCAGCAAAATCACTTCAATTCAAAGTTTCATTATCAACTTCCGGATCATATTTTGTGGAGACTGATTGTCTGAGAGAGTATCAATATGTTTGGGTCATTTGAGTCTTTTGGGTCATTTGGGGTCCTCTGAATATTTGGGGTCCTTCGGTCTTTTCAGACCTCTGGGTCTTTGGGGTATTCAGATGTCTTTGTGGTATTTAAGGCTCTTTGGGGTAATTTGGGTATTCGGGTCCACTGAGTCCTCAGAGTATTTAAGGGTCTTTTGAATCATTTGGGTTTTTGGGGTATTTAAGGGTGTTTGGGGTATTTTGGGTCTTTGTGGTCTTCATGGTGTTTTGGTCTTTAAGGGTCTTGGGGTCTTTTAAATATTTTGGGTATTTGTGGGTCTTTGGGGAATTTTGGGTTTTTGTGGTCTTTTTGGTCTTCAGGGTCTTCGGGATTTTATGGGTCTTCAGGATCTTTGGGATATTTTGGGTCTTTGGGGTTTTATGGATAATGGGGTCTTTTCATTATTTTGGGTCTTCAGGATCTTGGGGGAATTTTGGGACTTCGGGGGACTTTTGGATCCTCGGGGTCTGTTGGGTCTTCAGGATATTTTGGGTGTTTGGGTCTATTGGGTCATCAGGATCTTTTGGATCCTCTTGATCCAGGGCCGTTTGGATCCTTTCGTTCGTTTTGCATCCTCAGGGTAGTTTGGGTCTTTTGAATCCTTGAGGTATTTTGTGTCTTCTGGGTCCTTGGGTTATTTTGGGTCCTCAGAGTCTTTTAGGTCTTTTAAGGCATCCGTCAGGAAGGGCATCCGGCCATAAAAGCATTGCCTCAAAAAGAGAACCATGACAATTACAACTACATATGGGCAGGGTACAGCCCGAAATGGAGATCGGTTTCTGAGGTTTGGGAAATGGAATGTCGGGACAATGACAGGGAGATCAGGAGAAGTGGTGGAAGTATTGGTCAGAAGAAGAGTGGACATATGTTGTGTGCAAGAGACGAGATGGAAGGGAAGTGGTGTGACAATGGTGAAGGGTAGGCAGGGACAGAAATACAAGTTTGTGTGGCAAGGGTGCCCGGAGGGCGTGAATGGTGTTGGTGTCCTGTTTTCTGAGGAGTTTGTAGACAGTGTGGTGAGTGTGACGAGAGTGAGTGATAGGTTGATGATGGTGAAAATGATGATTGGAAAGCTCTTGGTGAACGTCATCTCGGAATATGCTCCGTAGGTTGGTCGGAGCGATGAAGAGAAGGACAAGTTCTGGTGTGCGATAGAGAAGCTGATGGAAAACGTGAAAGATGAGGAAGTTGTTGTGGTAGCAGGAGACCTAAATGGACATGTGGGAAGGAGTATGGATGGTTTTTACGGAGTTCATGGGGGTTACGGATATGGTGTGAGAAATGGAGAAGGTGAAAGGATTTTGGAGTTTGCTGATGGAGCTGATTTGTTGATTTGTAATACTCAGTTCCAGAAAGAGGATAATAAGCTTGTTACATACACGTCAGGTGGGGCGACGACAACCGTTGACTACCTGATGGTGCGTAGGCGAGATAGGGGGCACCTCTGGGACACAAAGGTGATTCCAGGGGAGGAGGCTGTTACACAGCACCACTTGGTTGTCTGCGACATAAGGGTGAAAGGTGCGAGGAGAGCTCGGCTGGTGAAGTACCAACCGAGAATGAAGGTGTGGAGGTTGAAAGAGGTGACAGTGAGAGGTGACATTAAAAGAGAGGCTGAGTCGGGTAGAGGATGATGTGGTTGAGCTTGAACGTGGTTGGATGTCAATGAAAGCTAGTCTGTTGGGAGCCGTTGGTGAGGTATGTGGATGGACAAAAGGACCACCGAGGCATTCGGAAACATGGTGGTGGGATGATGAAGTTGGAAAGAGGATTGACGAGAAGAGGAAGAAGTTCAAGGAGTGGAAGAAGGCGAAGGGTATGGGAGCAGAAACAGCAGAGCATGAAAGTTATAAGGCAGCCAAGAAGGCTGCAAAGAAAGAGGTTGCAAAGGCGCAGGAGGCATGTAGGAAAATGTTCGGAGAACGCTTGGATTCGGAAGAGGGTCAGAGAGCAGTATTCAGGATTGCAAAGCAGATCGCGAAAGAGAGGTGTGATGTGATGGGGGTGAGTTGCTTGAAGGATGAAGTGGGACAAATCGTTGTGGACCCAGATGGAATTAAAGGAAGATGGAAAAGATATATGGAAATGCTGTTGAATACAGAGAATGAATGGGATGGCAACATAGAGAGTAAACCAGTTTTAGGACCGGCAGAGAAGACAACTGAGAAGGAAGTTGAGGAAGCGATAAAAGTAATGAAGAGTAGAAAAACGGGAGGGCCGACGGGAGTTGTGGGAGATATGTTGAAGGCAGCAGGAAGTTGAGGTGTGAAGAGAATGACAGAGATCTGTAATCTGGCGGTGAAAGAAGGCCGCATTCCAGTGGATTGGGAACTGAGTACCCTCGTCCCTCTATACAAGGGGAAAGGTGACCCTCTCGAGTGTGGCTCGTACAGAGCGATAACGTTATTGGAGCATGGAATGAAGGTATTGGAAAGGGTGTTGGAGAGGAGGATAAGGAAGAAAGTGAAGATCGACGAAATGCAGTTTGGATTTATGCCAGGAAGAGGAACGACAGACGCACTTTTTATTGTGAGGCAGTTGCAGGAGAAGTACATGGAGAAGAGGAAGAAGTTGTTTCTTGGGTTTGTTGATCTGGAGAAAGCATTTGATAGGGTTCCACGCAAAGTATTGACATGGGCAATGAGGAAGTTAGGAGTGGAGGAATGGTTGATCAGAGTAGTGATGGCAATGTACAAAAGAGCGCGCACAGCTGTAAGGACGAAGGACGGGAACAGTGGTGAGTTTGAGGTGAAGGTGGGAGTGCATCAGGGGTCGGTACTAAGTCCACTACTATTTGTAGCTGTGATGGAGGTGCTGGCTCAGAATGTAAAGGAGGGTTCACCATGGGAGTTGTTGTATGCAGATGATCTGGTGTTGATTGCGGAAAGTATGGATGGACTGAAGGAAAAGATGAACAAGTGGAAGGAATGTATGGAGACAAAAGGTCTGAAGGTGAATATCGGAAAGACGAAGGTGATGGCAAGTGGTAAAGCATGTGGTGAGGTGGAAAGAACTGGGAAGTGGCCCTGTGCTGTGTACAGGAAGGTTGACGGAGTGAACTCCATTCAATGTACAATGTGCGCTGAGTGGGTTCATCAAAAATGTAGTGGTCTGAGAGGGTCATTAACCAGTGTGGCAGCGACATTCAAATGTAAGGTGTGCACAGAGGGAGCTGCAGTTGGAGGAAATGTTGAGTTGGATCTTGGAGACGGCGTGAAGCTGGAAGGTGTGAAAACATTTTGCTACCTCGGAGACATGCTGAATGGAGAAGGTGGATCAGACTCGGCAACGGTTGCTGGAGTGAGATGTGCATGGAAGAAGTTTCGGGAACTGAGTGGCGTGCTGATGAGGAGGGGAGTGTCGTTGAAGCTGAAGGGAAAGGTGTATGCTGCATGTGTGAGAAGTGTTATGATTTATGGGAGCGAGACATGGGTAATGAACGTAGAGCAGCAACGAAGGTTGGAAAGGGTGGAAATGCGAATGGTTCGATGGATGTGCGGAGTATCGTTGAGAGAGAGGAAGACAAATGATGAATTGCGAAAAATGATGGGAATCGAGCCTGTGATTGATGTTGTGAAGAGGAACAGGTTGAGATGTTTTGGTCATGTGTTGAGGAAGGATGAAAGTGACTGGTTGAGAAGAGTGATGGAAATGAATGTAGAAGGAAGTAGAGGACGGGGAAGACCGAGAAAGACTTGGCCAAAGATGGTGGAAGAAGAAATGCGGGCAAGGGGGTTAACAAGGAGAGATGCAGAAAATAGGGCAAAATGGAGAAGATTGTCATGGGGACCGCAAGGCTAACCACCGCTCTTGCAGGGAAAATGGCCTTAAAATGCATGTTGTTGGTTGTTGTTGTAACCAGTGGACAAACGGTCATGTTCAAAGATTGCCCATTAAAACCACACATAAAACCCCATCCCCTCCTAAAGTGCAACTCAAAGCCTTTAAAACCCAACCTGATAAAGGGGGACAGACACACGTTGTGTTTTATATGGTAGATATCCAACAAAAAATACCAAAACATTGACAATTTTAGGCGACCTTTACCTTTTGACCACAAAAGCAATAGGCTTCAGCAACCCAAAATGCAAACCCTGCTCAAATTTCAAGTCAATCGTGTGAAAATTGATGATTTTATACAACCTTGAGCGTTTATTCTGACAAAAAAAAAACAATCGGCTTCTCGCTTTTGATTGGTGAACCACTGCAGTGACACAGTATGCAAAATCTTAAAATTCCAGGTCAATTGGATGAAAATTGATGATTTTATGTGACACTGATCTTTGACCTTTTCACCAAATTATTAATTTGTCTTGTCCATCTTCTCAAAATAAAGGAATGTTGAAAACTTCATGACAAAGCTCAAATGGTACAAAAAAGTTAGGGGACAGACACACACAGACAAACCTAATTAATGAGCAAGGACATGGATACACCATGACGAACACACACAAGATGGCATCAAAGAAGCTGACACATAATCTCCTCATCACACCATCTCACTTGGACTCATGGCTTGGACCCGAAGATGGTGGTCCAGAAACCAGGACCTTGGTGATGAAGGGAAGGAAAGGAATGTGCTGCAGGTGAGAGAGGGCTGGTGATGAGTGGGATGGAGAGATAGTAGGGGAGCTCCCAATAGAGTTCGTGACCATTTTCCCGTGATCAAGGTTTGAAGGTTGATTTTGAAAGATAAAAATATATATAAAAAGATAAGCTTGGGTATCTTTTTTAAAAATGCGGGCTAACTCGGCCAGAGGACAAAATCCAAGATGTCCGCCAAAACCGCGAAATCGGGCATATTTCCGCCTACGTGAATGCTACATATACATATTGGGTGTCCATATGTGGGTTTTTCTGGGCCCAGATCTTGCATCTTACATCAGTCAAGTGATATTGTGACTTAAAATGATATTAAATGATTAATGTTGACCAAAATCCAAGATGGCCGCTGCAAAAAACCATGTATTGTATATGTTCATAATTGTGCATACCATAGCTTCATCGCTGGCGTCTAAATACAGTTTTACATGACTAGTGTTTTCATTTATAACCTTATTGTTACTATGAATGACTTTTTGAGCAGGTAACGAACCAAGATTGCTGCCTTATCTACAAGATGGTTTGATTAAGTTTCACAGGTATTTGTTCACAGGTAGTTGTTAGTATTAATTTCCAGGGAGTACCAGGGTGGACAATGGATCAAGGCATTACAGTTAAGTATATTCAACTAATAATAGTTAAAATATTAGTTAAGTCCCTTTCTTTAAGAGATAAAGATCTGTCCTGTTCAATATTTAAGTTCAGTTAAGTATTAACATCATTCATATCATGCTGTCTGATGTACGGTATGTACAGTAAGTAATAGGTTTTATTTTTCATTGCAGAGTATACCATGGTGACACCACCCATTCAAGGAAAGAAGAGAAAGAGTGAAGATGAGGACCAGCCTCCAGGACTATCAAGTTCCAGTGAGTGTATCCTCTGTCATAAGCATTGTGATGAGGAAAAGAGTAGCTTAAGCCGAGAAGCCTGGCAGCATCTCCAACAACAAGCAGAACGATGGAGAGGATTGGACAAATACGGTCAAGTCTTTGATGCAGTGCCATGGCACAATGGACCAGCTGGAATATATTTCCACAAACTGTGTAAAGTTCAACTGGCCAGTAACTATAAATTGGAGCAGGCACTAAAGCGACAAAAGAAATGTTTTGAAACAGAAATCTCTCGCAGCGATGATGTAGCTGACGAAGCACCTGGACCATCTTGCGCTCAGAGACAATCACGATCACAAACCGGTATTATACATGACAAACATTTGTGTATTTGGTGTATGAAGGGAGAAGACCTGAAACACCCTGGACGGGACAAGTGGCACATCATGCAACAAATGGATGCATGGCATGTCTTCAAAGGTCACACAGTCCATCTGGACGACGAGAATATGCGGGATCGCATTTTGACACTGATTGATTCCACGTCAGATCCATTTGCCACAGAGATCCGCTACCATCGGTCATGTTGGACGAAATACATCAAAGTCCATGATTATAATGATCAACATTTGCACATGCACAATGTACGACTGGCAGAAGTACGTCAAATGTTTTTCAAACACGTGCGCACTGTAATTTTTGAAAGACATGAACTCCGAACACTACAGAGCCTTCTACAAGACTACACGCAAATGCTGGTGAACTTTGGCATGACTGTGAACACTGTGAAGTCTAGCACAATAAAATCTATGCTCCAAACGGAATTCAGCGACCAAATTGGTTTCCACGAAAGAGTTACAAAAAACAAGAGCTCAATGGTTTTTGACACGTCAGCTGGTGGAACATACATAGAAGCTGCTGTAAATTGCCTAGGTGCAACTGATGACCAACTCGTCTCGATTGTAGCGCAACGAATTAGAGCTGAAGCAGCAAAAGTATCGCCAATGATCTGGCCACCTCACATTGACGATTTACTCAATGAGGACGAAACAAGCAGCCTACTGAAACAGCTCATTTCCCGTCTAAAGTCTTCAAAACCTCAGCGTGACCTTGATATGGAGGATGACGACTCTGCAGTTATCGCTTTGACTGCCTTGCTCTCTTCATATATGACAGGCAAACGAACTTCATTTGGAACAAGGTTGTCTGTTATGATACACGGACTAACCAGAAGCCGGGAACTTGTCGAGTTATTGAAAAAATTCTCAATTGGGATCAGCTACAAAGACGTGCTACATCTCTATGATGCTTGGGCCAAGTACGATATTGAGCAGAACAAAGCATGTCCAGAGGAGCTTGCACTGGGTATGCCAGGGACAGCAGTAATGGACAATGATGACTTTTCTGAGGACACGCTAACTGGCGCGAACACTTCACACCGTACAAATGTTATGTTTGTCCAGCCACTTGATTTGGTTCATGCTCCAGAGGAATCGGCCCCAGAATTAACAATTCCCAAGTCTAAAGAAATGAAGCATCTTTGCATCGATCAGCATAAAGTCCATCCTTACAAGACTGTCCAGCGTGGAGCTCCAAGTATGCGAACAGGTGTTGACATTACTCCTTCAGATACTAAAGTCCAGAGGCAGCGAGGACTCATTCATGCCATGGCACGTCTAGATGAGACTCATACACCACCTGCACCATGCAGTCAAACAGTTGGGGGATTTGCAGGTTTCCAGTCAACAGTTCAGCCGCATGTTGTCAAAAGCAAGCCGTATTACTTCTTGACTTTTCCAAATCCTCCTGGAAAATCTGTAGTGCACGAAATAATGTGCCGGATGGTTGATGCAGCAGGCAAAAAGAACATGCCCTTCATCCAGTTGGTAGGAGATCAACCAGTGTATGCCTTGATAGTGCAAATGAGATACGAACACCCTGATAAATTCAGTGTCGTGTTGCCTTCTATGGGCCCATTTCATATTCACATGTCTTACATTTCTGCCATGAATAAGCGTTTTCACGGGTCTGGCTTGTCTGACATCCTCGTTGCGGCAGATGTTATTGCAGATGGGTCTGTGGACCAGGCATTACGGGGCAAACACTACAAGAGGAGCATACGATGTCTCCGATTGATGTATGAAACTCTGCTGAGAAGAATCATACAACAGTCACTACAGAATGGGGGAAGCATCTCAGATGAACTTGAAGCTCACTTGACTGTCCTGCGGAATCCTTCCTCAACAGCAGAAGAACGGCAGGAATGTTATGCACTTCTGGAAGCCAACCAAGAGGTTATTTCATTGGTGGCAGATGAGTTCAATAGAATTGAGGAGTCCGGTGGTTCAATGGCAAAGTACTGGATCACATTTATGGAGATGACTGAAATATTGATGATGAATTTGCATGCGTTGAGAATCCAGAACTGGGAACAATTCAAGTCGACATTACGTTTAATGCTACCATGGATCCAGATTTATGACAACGATAAATATGGACGGTGGTTGGTTGAGTATTGGCTGGAAATGGAATCCCTCCCAGAGGATGTAGCACAATACATGCGAGATGGCTTATTTGCTCAATCCATGTCGGGAAAGCCTTACTCATGTTTGCCATTGGATCTCTGGATCGAGATGACAATGAACAAGGGTTCAAAGATGAAAGCTGGCTGGCTCAAAATTTTGAAGAACGAAAAGATGCTGCTGTCACATTCCCGAAATGCTAACAATGTTAATAGAGTCCGATCCTCACTGCATGATCTTGCCAGCACATCAGAATCAAAACGACATCACAGTGAAAATGCTCCCACTCGCATGAAGGAAGACGAACAAGCTGTACAAGATATTAACAACTTTTTTTTTTTTTTTTTTCTTTTTTTTTTTTTTGTATACTGAATCGAGGCTCGTGAAAGAGCTAACATTTACTTCACAAACAAATCAACCAGACAAACAAAATATATAAAAAGAGGGAGCGGAAAACAAGATGGGGAGAGAAGGTGAAGCACACAAACACAACATTTGAGAGCAGGGAGATGTGTGGAAGGGAGAGGGCTTGGGGGGAGGAGGCATGGGAAGGGGGGGGGGGGGGTGGAGGGAGAAGTATAAAACACAAGGACACCAATGACTTCCAGGACAGAAGTTGGTATTTCAAAAAAGTGGAATTGGGGTGAAATTAGCGGGGGTAGAAAAGATCAAGGTTTTGGATGGGGGAAGATAAGAGATGGTGGTGAACAGCTGTTTTAAAGACCTGGAGGGTGGAGTGGGATTGAAGAGAGTGAGGGAGTTTGTTCCAGAGGCGGGAGAAAAGAGGAATGAAGGAGTGAAGGTGAGCAGAGAGTCTTGATTTTGGCAGTTTGACCATAAGAGGGTTGCAGGCAGATCTTGTGCGACCTGTAGGAATATTTGCGGGACAGAGCCCAGAGAGAGCTGGGGGGGCAAGGCCAGAGAGGAGTCGGTAGAAGATGGAAAGACCACCAACCTGCCTGTGGTGAGTGAGTGAGAGGCCCTTGGAGTTAGCTTCATCGCGGGAGATTCCAATGATTCTGAATGCTTTGGTTTCAACAGCGTGAAGACGAGCTAGGTGTGAAGCAGGAGCACCAGCCCAGAGGGGAGAGCAGTATTCCATTGAGCTGCGGATGAAAGCCTTGTATGTGGTGAGGAGCTCAGGTGTGCCAAGGAAGGACTTCGCACGACGGAGGATCCCCAGTCGGCGACTGGCTTTGGAGGCCAGATTTGAAATGTGGTTTTCCCAGGAAAGATCATGGCAGATAGTGAGACCCAAAAGCTTGAGTGACAGAACTTCTTGGAGAGGATTATTCAGAAAGTGGATGGGAGGGTTGTCCAGTCGGTCTTTTCGGAGAGACATCGTAAGAGTGTGAGATTTGTCAGGATTGAAAGACATGTTCCACTTGTTTGCCCAGTCTGTGATTTTGTCCAGGTCTGCAGAGAGTGAGGAGGCAGCAGACTGCCGATCTGAGGGATGAAGAATGGAGCGACAGAGAGTAGAGTCATCAGCAAAGAGATACAGAGGATTTTCAAGAGAGTCAGAGAGATCATTGATGAAGACCAGAAAAAGGACAGGGCCTAGAACACTGCCTTGTGGAACTCCAGCCTGAACAGGAAGAGGAGATGAGAGAAACCCATTCAGGGCCACACGTTGACTACGACTAGAGAGGAAGTCCGCCAGCCATGCGTGGAGATTTCCATGGATACCAAAAGAGGAGAGTTTGGTGAGCAGAGCGGGGTGCCAGACCGTATCGAAGGCACGTGATATGTCAAGGGAGACTGCTCTAATTTCCTGTTTGGCATTGAGGACCTCCATCCATTGTTGAGAAAGCAGAAGCAGCATGTCCAGAGTAGAGTGTCCAGGTCTGAAACCAAATTGATGATCAGAGATCAAGCCATTGGAGAAGAGGAAAGATTTCATATCTGAAGCAATGATGGATTCCATGACTTTGCTGATAATTGGGAGAAGGCTGATTGGTCTGTAGTTGCTGGGATCTGTTTTTGCACCTTTTTTGTGCAAAGCGGTGATGTTGGCAGATTTCCAAGCAGATGGAAGATGACCTTGAGCAAAAGAGAGGGTGAAGAGAACAGAGAGAGGGAGTGAAAGAGCGGAAGAACAGGATTTTAGGACCCGTGGGGTGATGCCGTCAGGTCCAGTTGCAGAATCCGAGTCGAGGGTTGACAGAAACTTTTCCACCTTGTCAGGAGGAAAGGACACAGAGTCCAGGAGCAGCTGGGTACGACTGGGTACGGTGGGTACAGAGAGGGATGGGTTTGGGACACAGGATTTAGAGGCAAACACAGAGTTGAGGCATTCAGCTTTTCCGCGTGCGGAGTCAGCCGTGTGGCCATCTGAGGTGAGGGAGGGGATGGAGGGGGAACAAACACCAGAAACAGATTTGACCAGACGCCACCAGGATTTGGAAGAGGGAGACAGATAAGAGAGTTCGGTCCTGAGAACGGAGAGATATTGTTTCCTGGCTCTCCTGAGCGTGGACACACACTTGTTTCGGGCTTTGTGAAAGGAAATGAGATTTCCTTCCGTTGGATTTGCTTTCCAGGAGACGAAAGCAAGTTGTTTCTGGGCAATAGCCTCACCACAAGATTCCGTGTACCATGGACGGGAGGAAGGGTATGACAACAGAAGACGAGATGGGATAAATCTGTGCATGAGAGAGAGCAGTTTGCTTTGGAAGAATTCCCAGGAAGAATTGATGTCAGAGGCGGTAGAGATGGGAGACCAGTCCAGATGATTGATGGCTGCTTGAAGACCGTGCCAGTTGGCCTGAGTGAAATGCCAGACTCGTCGACGCTGAGGAGGCTCTCTGAGAATGGTCAGAGAGATGTCCACTTTAACAAGCACATGATCAGAAGAGCCGATTGGAGCAGAAGAAGAGCAGCAGACATTTTCAGGGAAGTTAGTCATAACCAAGTCCAGAAGAGAAGATGCTCCGTTGACTGAAATCCGGGTCGGGAAATTGACAGTTTGTGTCAGTCCCAGTGAGTCACAGAAGTCCTTTGCTGAAGAGCCATGGCTGGTGAGAGAGGTACCTACACCCAGCCAACGGGCATGGTGACAGTTGAAATCACCACATATGAGGAAGAGAGAGTTGGGATGGGTAGATAGAAGTTGGTCCATATTCTCAGACAGCGAGATGTAGATGGAGTCATCACTGTTTGGTGGACGGTACAACACACATATGAACAAAACGTGGGAGCGAAGGGGAAGCCGTAGCCAAAGGAATTCCTGGGGGTGAGGTGGAGAGAGGGCAGTGCAGGGCGAGTGAGGAAGAGAGTTTTTTATAAAGATAGCAACCCCACCTCCAGGACGAGGCTCAGGTCTATCATACCGGAGTAGGGAGTAACCTGGGAGAGATACCAAGGAATCAGAGACATCGTGAAGGAGGAAAGTTTCTGTTAAGCAGATCACGTCTGGTTTGTCAGAAGCAACCTGTATGGACAGATCAGACATGTTTGAGCGAAGGCCCCGGATATTTGAGGTCCATACTGTTAAGGAAGAGGAAGGGGGAGCATCGGATACAGAACAGGGGGGGGGAGTGGTAGGGTAAGATGTGGAAGAGGAGGAAGAGGTAGGGAGAGCTGTTGAAGGTGTGTCAGAGATTACAGAATAGATCGGAGAAAGGGAAGGATGGGGCAGACAAAAGGTTTGATGGTGATTGGGAGAGGCGCAGTGAGGTGTTATTTGACGAGGGGGAAGAGCGAGGCAGAAGGTTGAGGGAGATGAAGGTGAAAGTTGGAAGGGGGAAGAAGCGGGGAGGACGCTTTGAGGGGGAGGGGTGAGAGGGGAGTCTAGGAGGGGAGGAGCGAGGGAGAGTCTCGGAGGGGAGGGGTGTGGGGGGAGATTTGAAAGGAATGGGTGATTGGGAAGATTTGGAGGGGAGGGGCAAGGGGGAAGATTTGAAAGAGATGGGTGATGGGGATGATTTGGAGGGGATTGGCAAGGGGGTAGATTTAGAGGGGAGGGGGGATGGGAAATGGGATTTTGGGGTGATGGGATTTTGAAAAATGTACGATTAATGGGAAACAAACATTTATTGCAAAATGAGTTTCTTGAGACATTCGAGTCAAAAATACGTTTGAGGACGCTGGAGGGAGGATGGAGTGCTGGAGGGTTTAGGGAATGAATGAAAGATGCACTATAAGAGATGGAATTTTTTTTTGGAATGAATGGATTTGGTGAGTAAGTCACTGCATCACTGAATTCGGCTGTGACCCTTTCAATGAAGAAAACAAGGTCTTGAAGTCACTACAGTCTGGAATGGTAGCTTCTGATGACCTCATTCAAGATTTTGAATCGGTCCACACCGATGGCGAGAAATGCTTGAAGGCATTCTGTGAAGACAGAATGTTCAGCAGCAACAAACCTTTCCATGCAACCATTCACAGGAATTTGAGACGGAACTTCAGCAACCCACCTTCAGTCAAGACTGGCGAGCGCATCATGAAGTCAGACGCAATGGAGAACAGAGCGATGGCAGCAGTTGTCTCACTTGCTGAAAATGACACCGAAAATTTCACCTTGTCAGAGATAATGTCGTACCGAGTCACAGATGAATGTCTGCCAATATTCAATATCAACGGCACCATGAAAAAAGTGCAAAAATCTAAGTTGGTAGAAAAATTCAAGCTACATGCGTTGGAACCAACACCAGACAAGTACACGGCGATCCTGGACATGGGATTTATATGGCGTTTGTCTACGCCATCGGTAGAAGACAGGGAAAAGGCTGATGGAATTTCCTACACCTGGGGAGACTACGCATCGAAGGTGTTCGCCGTCATTATGAGCAGACATAAATATGCATCACAAGTTGTGTTTGTCAATGACAGATATGATGTTTCCCTGACCGTCAAGGATAGCGAACGCAAGCTTCGAAAAAGCACTTCTGGATTTTCAGATGGCTCCAAGAATGTATTTTTCAAGCAGTCGGACAAATTCCCATCTGCCAAAGGATTTCAAGACTTCTTCCACAATGCAACAAACAAGCAGCACCTACAGATCTTTCTCAGAAACGAGTTCAGCGTGTTGTACCGAAACTATTCTAACACTGAATTTGTCTACTGCGTTGGGCCCACATGTGTCAATCTATCGACAGGTTTGCCTGTTACAGACTTCCAGTGTGAACAGTTAGAAGCAGACACATGCATGTTCTTCATCTACTCACAAATACGTAAAGCTGGAATAGAAACACCTGTTATCATCGACGCAGAAGATACGGACGTGCTTGTATTGGCATCGTATGTTGCTCATAGAACTGAAGGGGTGCTCGCAATGAAGTACAAAAAGCAGTTCATAGATTGTACAGCTTTCTGCCCGAAGGAAATAGCAGATATCATAGTTCCTCTTCACGTCCACAGCGGCTCAGACACAACAGCAGCATTCTTTGGACATGGGAAGAAAACCATCTTCGACATATCATCCACTTCACCTGAAGCTAGAGCGTTCCTCAGTGAAGTAGGGAAACACCTACCGGTCCCTCAGCAGGTGCTTGATCATATGACGCTGTACACCATACGGTACATATACAAGGACAAACAAAGTACCACTCTGTGTGATGCTCGGGCCAGGAAGTGGCGACAAATGAAAAGGAAATCAATACTGCGGCTTCCACCAGACAAAGAATCCCACGATTTGAAAGTCAAGAGAGTGAACTATCAAACCTACGTGTTGCTCAACTACGAAAAACCTGATGCGCCACCGTCTCCTTTATCTCATGGCTGGCATCTCGAGGAAGGCATGTGTCTTCCATTGAGGTACATTCACCCAGCACTCCCAGAAAAACTAACTCAGGCTTTGGAAAGCAGCCCAACTATGGATGATCCAGTCGAGTCTGGGTCCGAGACGGACGATTCGGACAGTGAATAACAATTTCAATCTATCCAACACAAACAAACTGTTATAACAACTATTGTCATTTTCAACCCTACCGTATATGCTACTTGTGCAATGTGTATCACTGCTTGTAAATGTAATGTCATGTCACTGTAAATATAATAAAACAAAATAGAGAAAGATAAATTCTTTCTTACTGATTGCAAATGAAAACCTTGAACATTGTGTCAAATAAAAGACGTTGCAATAGATACAATGTACAGTAGCCATAACTGCTTATCTAACGGGCGAGAGGCAGCCATCTTGGTTCGTTACCTGCTCAAAAAGTCATTCATAGTAACAGTAAGGTTATAAATGAAAACACTAGTCATGTAAAACTGTATTTAGACGCCAGCGATGAATCTATGGTATGCACAATTATGAACATATACAATACATGGTTTTTTGCAGCGGCCATCTTGGATTTTGGTCAACATTAATCATTTAATATCATTTTAAGTCACAATATCACTTGACTGATGTAAGATGCAAGATCTGGGCCCAGAAAAACCCACATATGGACACCCAATATGTATATGTAGCATTCACGTAGGCGGAAATATGCCCGATTTCGCGGTTTTGGCGGACATCTTGGATTTTGTCCTCTGGCCGAGTTAGCCCGCATTTAAAAAAAAGATACCCAAGCTTATCTTTTTATATATTTTTTTATCTTTCAAAATCAACCTTCAAACCTTGATCACGGGAAAATGGTCACGAACTCTATTGGGAGCTCCCCTACGAAGAGTTATTTAAGGAGTGGAGATGAAGCTCGATACGAGGTACTCAATACGCGAACGAGGCCTTGCGGTTGATTGCGAAGCCTCAGAGGAAACGTGTGCAGAGAAACAATCGACAAACGTAATGTCGAGTCGCCAGCTCGGGAATCTCTGAGGTGGGAAACTACTTCGGATGGGCCAAAGGAGGGTGGGGGAAGGTTAGAGCCTTCGACAAACGAAATGTGTGTTGGAAATAAAGGCAAAAACAAATTATGGGACGCAGATCACCATGTGGTGTTAGTCTGTGCGGCGGCACCAAGCTCAGTCCAAATAATGAATCCTGCACCTCCTCTAGTGGGAAGAAAGACCAACTCACAATTGGATAGAGATTTGCAACAAGCCAAGAGGCTGTGGAGGTGGTACCCATCCCAAAAACTAAACTCAAGAAAAGGAACCTTGGAGCATGGAGGAGAAGGAGTCCATTTACCACTGTAACATCTTTTCAAGACATCAACATTGGAGGGTGGCCAGTGCAGGAGCTACATTAATGGACCAGCAGAAGACCAGATTGACCACCAGAGCAGAGATGGTGCCATCCCAAAAAATTGAAAAAGTTGTGTCAAAGGCAGATAAATCCTAAAATAAAAATAAAAAGAGATAACGGTGAAGGGCAGATGGCAAGCAGAAGAAATGGTGAGGATGAGAGCCACGCGCTCACCAGTGATGGACACTGGACAGAGGAGAGGTGGAAACGTGGCCACAATAGCATGGGGAGAAACTGCGCGATGAAGGAATGGTTTGGAATGCGGAGCGTCACTGGGGACACAGCGACGAAGGCGTGGTGAGGGAGAGGTGGAGGTGGAGGAGACAAAGAACCACCCTAATACGGAGGGGAAACAGACCAGACTTACAATCGTGGACCGAGTGAAAACATCAACACAATTGAACAGGATGAAAATGAGAATGGCAGATGATAACACAGAAGGACAGAAGGGAACAGGGAGGTGAAGGAGAGAAGCACTATAAGGATGATGAGGAACATCAAATAGAGCTGGCAAATAAGAGCTGGCAAACAAAATAGTGGAGATGACATTGACACCATTTGGAGAAAGACCACAACTACATGAGAAAACAAACAATGGACAAAAATGCTGTTTGGGCGGCACCCAAATACACAACAAGGAATGTGGAGTAATCCACGAACCCATCTGCAAAAATCTCAACATTCCAGCTCCAGAAACTCATGGAAACGTCATCCAAAAGCAATCACTGAAAACAATGAAGTAATCCCTTGCTCAGGTACAACCTAATTATCCCACCGGGCGCAGGAAACAAAGCATTGCGACTGGATATCACATTTGGGTTCAAAAAAAGAAGGAAAGCAGAAGGGCTAATTGAAGGATCCACATCCGGATCTTCACCAAAATCTAACCGATAAGTCCTCGTCACACATGTGACCTGTCCACCAAGATTCGTCAGAATCCATCCATGATGTTTTAAGATATCCTGCTCACAGAGAAACATACAGGGGTGCAAACATAACTTTCATCCACCTTTGGTGGCAGAGGTAAAAATAAACAATAAATCACAGAACATGAAGGTGACTTCTTGACATGCTATGTGGTATTTAAGAAAATACGTCACGTACCAGACTTGGGTGTAAATCCATCATCCTGAAATTGGAGAATGCGGAAACCACGGAGCCCGATCCCACAGAAACCAGAAACGTTGTCCAGGTGCACATTTTGGGATCCGAAAATCTTTTCACAGAAACTGGAAAGTTCCCGAATAACATTCTCTAAGGTGACAAAAACACTTCCCAAGAGAGAAGAACCTGCAATCTGGACATGTTGCGTCTTCGAAAAAGAGTTCATAAATGTACAGAAGTCAGCATACATCGCAAACTGTAATTTCTCTTTGGAGAGAGAGAGGAGCTCGGTCCGCAATGGATCCGACTCAGTACAAGCTCGAATAACCTTCTGATCCTCAATTCCGAGCTCGTCCATCACTGCTCGGGCTGTTTCCGCTCTTAGGCCTTGGGACTTGAGCCATTCCAAGAAGTTCTCCATTTCACCGATTACCTGCCAAGGATACAATGTTTATGTTAATCACAGGAAAGTTATACATGTTATTTACTTTACTCACTTTGGAATGTTTTGTGAGTTATTATCTTCTCCAATTTGATCACGTGTCCGGATAAACGGTAAACGTATCCAGCTTTATCACCACATTCACACCGACAGTTTACCTCAGAGACACCCACAGTCCCACACTCACCTTTGACCTGTGAAGCATGGTCCCAAATAAATGATTTGCCAGTATGTCATCCTGATGAGCCCAAAATAAGACGGGAAGCTGCATCGGCCGCTCTAATTCCATGTATTTGTGACCAAAATCTGTCTTCAAATACCTGAGTAGCACATGGATGCTATCCTAGTTTGAAGGTGATTTGTTGGTCAAAAATAAACATTTAACTCTTAAATATAGAGTGATGCTTCTGTCAGTGAGATACATGGTTTGCTTCTGAGAACCAATCAGATCAATCTGAGGGGGATGGGCGAGAGGCCGACTCACAGAGTACTCGCAAAGAAGATTGTTTGTGACGTCGGCAAAGTTGCTTTCAGTTTATTCCTGGTGTTTGATTGTGTGCCAGTCACAAGTGAAGACCCTGACTCGTGGTGGTGAAAGGTAACAGGAACTTGGTTGGCCGCTCTCACCGAATCCCCTGCCCCTGTAAATCCAAACAATATATTCAGGGTCGTATTTTCTGACGATGAGTTTCACCTCCTTTTCGCAACTCCTGAAGTTTCACCACCATCGTCGGTTTTTCTTTTCAGTTAACGGTCCATGTTTGTCAAAATAAAATACAGTAAAAGTAAAATACAGCAGCTTGCCTTTTCGTGTGAACACGACATGTCCGAGACATTCTCCATACCGGAAACACCTTCGATCAACCAAATACGGTCAATGGCGAAACTGCAAATGCCGAATCCGCGAATGTTACGGATGGAAAACCTCACGTCATTTCCTAATTCACCTTTAAACTCAATCTCTCTATATTTTCATTTGAAACAGCATCATTCCAATCACAAATTAATACAATAACATCAATATAACTTCTTTTTTGAGAGTTAAATTTTGCGAACTCTCATGAGGTAAACTAATAACCTGCCTTCTCAGGTGGGTATGATATCCGCGGACCACGAGGTTGCACCTTCCGGCCCACTGATGGTCATGACCCACCGGTTGAGAATCTCTGGCCTAAACGACTTGTTAGAGAAGATAGCCCGGCTTTAGTTTTGGATGCAGCAGATGGGACTGACATTTTTTTTCGATACCAACGCCCCATAGATCCCTCATCCACCCACCATCTACAACCTTTATAACACCTCATTTGGAGGTCACCTTGGATATACAAGTTAATAATAAAACCTTTCTGCCTGGTTCGTAGTTAAAAGGAGAAATGAGGTTTCACCATCGTTGTATGACATTTTGTGATGACGTCATATAAAACTGACAAAACAAGGCACCTGAGTTGTACAATGACAAAAGAAGGTTCATTAGTAAATGGAATAACCCGTGGGTTCGGCGGAACGTTGCGGTTTTTAAAATCAGAATTCCTGTCCCGAGAATGATGATGCAACCAAACTACCCGAGGATGATGATGCAACCAAACTACCCGAGGATGATGATGCAACCAAACTACCCGATGATGATGATGCAACCAAACTACCCGAGGATGATGATGCAACCAAACTACCCGAGCGGTGATGATGCAACCAAACTACCCGAGCGGGGATTATGCAACCAAACTACCCGAGCGGGGATTATGCAACCAAACTACCCAAAAGGTGATGATGCAATCAAGCAACCCGAAGATGATGATGCAACTAAACTACCCGAGGATGAATACGCGACCAAACTACCGGAGGATGATGATGCAACCAAACTACCCGAGAATGATGATGCAACCAAACTACCCGAGGATGATAAATTTGGCGACATTTCGGGCGCTAAAAAGTTGAGATCTGGCGATCTATGAATTGAATGCAAATCGGCGCTCAGTGGGACGAGGTGTTGAGAGGATGCAGACGAGGTGTTGAGAGGGTCGGGACGAGGTGTTGAGAGTGTCGGGACGAGGTGTTGAGAGGGTCGGGACGAGGTGTTGAGAGGGTCGGGACGAGGTGTTGAGAGGGTCTGGACGAGGTGTTGAGAGGGTCTGGACGAGGTGTTGAGAGGGTCGGGATGAGGTTTTGAGAGGATGGGGACGAGGTGTTGAGAGGTTGGGGATGAGGTGTTGAGAGGCTGTGGATGAGGTGTTGAGAGGATGCAGACGAGGTGTTGAGAGGGTCTGAACGAGGTGTTGAGAGGGTCGGGACAAGGTGTTGAGAGGGTCGGGACGAGGTGTTGAGAGGGTCGGGACAAGGTGTTGAGAGGGTCGGGACGAGGTGTTGAGAGGGTCTGGACGAGGTGTTGAGAGGGTCGGGACGAGGTGTTGAGAGGGTCGGGACGAGGTGTTGAGGGGGTCGGGACGAGGTGTTGAGATGATCACACTTTGGCGAGGCTTGGGTTTCATGTCAAATTCCTAGGTAGATGAGGAAGAGCCCCGGAGTAATCAATGGGGTGGATCCGTTCATGGAAATTGATGAAATGAAGTAACACTTAGTGGACAGTGGAGTTATCGACCCTCAAAGATCCTGTAGATGTCTCAGCACAATCAGGAGCAAAGATCTCAACACCGGTGTCTTGTCTTGAACTTTATTCTTCTCAAAAATAAAACGCTCGCACACCGTAAGGAAGTTACGAAGTCATATTGACACCATAGAAACGATTACGGTGCAAACCAAATACAAATAGTTATAACAATGTCACATTACCTGATATACACCTCGACAGTTCAACTTTCGAATTGACAGAGACGAAGAGCACGATACATGAACTCAAAACCACGTGGTTTGGGCCCAAAAACACGAGGCTGAGGAGATCACTGAAACTAAATAATTCTCAAGCTCGATATAAAAAAAGCCTTGAAACCACAAAATACTTTGTTCCATAGATGTCCGACATGTTTATACACTGAATTACAATGAAGGAATACCTTGTTACCTCTTTATTCTGGGCTCCAAAGACGAGTTTTCTTGCTCACATTCGGCGGCTTCTCTTCCGCTCAAAGACGTTTGGCGAATGAATAAAAGCCGTAAGAGTGACTTTCGAACATGGTCTAAATAATCACATACGTACATTACAAAGTATTCCAATGCATGACTCTGGGCTTGACCAACACATCTTGTGGTAACAGAGAGTTCAAACGAAAGTATATCGATACAAATCAGGGGTAATATACAGCACTATTTCCTGATTACGTATGTGCACAAACTTGTGAGTTGTGATGCGGTCCTCGCCAAGAACACTGTGCTGTATGACCGGAAGTGCGTCAGATCAAGATACCGGTTGATTAAATTTAACATTACCAGTTGCAGTACAAAGAAAATGAAAATATATCATATAATGAAGTTATATTTAACAACCAGTAACAGCAAATATAATTATACGATGTTGTCATTGACACCGATCCCTCTGAACCCCCGTGTGGTGTGGCGCCCGAGCCACGTCACTATCATTAATTTAATTAAAACTTTGATTAAGGGATCTTCAAACATTGAAGATTTGAAGGATTTCTTATGACCGTCTCCATGCACCCTGTAAGGTATCTCGACAGACTACGATCGATTGTTGCACATTTATTCACTCTGCAGACACAGGCCCGATTCACCTCAGCGTCATCCGAGCTGGGCCGTAACTTCCGGAAACGGAAATGAACCCGTGGTCACGGTGACGGAATAAAACGGGGGATATTTGCAGCTTCATACATGTCATCCTCCCCTTTATGTCCAAAACTAGCAAGAGCAATACGTGCTAGATTTCCAAAATTGACATTTCAAAAGCAACATTTCCAAAACGTGAAAATATGTGTGCAAACAAAAGCAAATGGACACGGGGATAATTCTGCCCCTGTGTGTGTCAACCTGAAAATAGAACATGTGTCAACATGAAAATAGAACATGTGTCAACGTGAAAATAGAACATGTGTCAACGTGAAAATAGAACATGTGTCAACGTGAAAATAGAACATGTGTCAACGTGAAAATAGAACATGTGTCAACGTGAAAATAGAACATGTGTCAACGTGAAAATAGAACATGTGTCAACGTGAAAATAGAACATGTGTCAATGTGAAAATAGAACATGTGTCAACGTGAAAATAGAACATGTGTCAACGTGAAAATAGAACATGTGTCAACCTGAAAATAGAACATGTGTCAACGTGAAAATAGAACATGTGTCAACGTGAAAATAGAACATGTGCCAACATGAAAATAGAACATGTGTCAAAGTGAAAATAGAACATGTGTCAACGTGAAAATAGAACATATGTCAACGTGAAAATAGAACATGTGTCAATGTGAAAATAGAACATGTGCCAACATGAAAATAGAACATGTGTCAACGTGAAAATAGAACATGTGTCAACGTGAAAATAGAACATGTGTCAACGTGAAAATAGAACATGTGTCAACGTGAAAATAGAACATGTGTCAGCATGCAAATAGAACATGTGTCAACGTGAAAATAGAACATGTGTCAACGTGAAAATAGAACATGTGTCAACGTGAAAATAGAACATGTGTCAACGTGAAAATAGAACATGTGTCAGCATGCAAATAGAACATGTGTCAACATGAAAATAGAACATGTGTCAACTTGAAAATAGAACATGTGGCAATGTGAAAATAGAACATGTGTCAACGTGAAAATAGAACATGTGTCAACATGAAAATAGAACATGTGTCAACGTGAAAATAGAACATGTGTCAACGTGAAAATAGAACATGTATCAACGTGAAAATAGAACATGTGTCAACGTGAAAATAGAACATGTGTCAACGTGAAAATAGAACATGTGTCAACGTGAAAATAGAACATGTGTCAACGTGAAAATAGAACATGTGTCAACGTGAAAATAGAACATGTGTCAACGTGAAAATAGAACATGTGTCAACGTGAAAATAGAACATGTGTCAACCTGAAAATAGAACATGTGTCAACGTGAAAATAGAACATGTGTCAACGTGAAAATAGAACATGTGCCAACATGAAAATAGAACATGTGTCAACGTGAAAATAGAACATGTGTCAACGTGAAAATAGAACATGTGTCAGCATGCAAATAGAACACGTGTCAACGTGAAAATAGAACATGTGCCAACATGAAAATAGAACATGTGTCAACGTGAAAATAGAACATGTGTCAATGTGAAAATAGAACATGTGTCAATGTGAAAATAGAACATGTGTCAACATGAAAATAGAACATGTGTCAACGTGAAAATAGAACATGTGTCAACGTGAAAATAGAACATGTATCAACGTGAAAATAGAACATGTGTCAACGTGAAAATAGAACATGTGTCAACGTGAAAATAGAACATGTGTCAACGTGAAAATAGAACATGAATAAAGAGGTATAGAACTATACCTATAGATAGCTATACCTATAGATAGGTATAGAAAGAGGTATAGAATAAAGAGGTATAGAAAATAGAACATGTGCCAACATGAAAATAGAACATGTGTCAACGTGAAAATAGAACATGTGTCAACGTGAAAATAGAACATGTGTCAACGTGAAAATAGAACATGTGTCAACCTGAAAATAGAACATGTGTCAACGTGAAAATAGAACATGTGTCAACGTGAAAATAGAACATGTGCCAACATGAAAATAGAACATGTGTCAACGTGAAAATAGAACATGTGTCAACGTGAAAACAGAACATGTGTCAGCATGCAAATAGAACATGTGTCAACGTGAAAATAGAACATGTGTCAACGTGAAAATAGAACATGTGTCAACGTGAAAATAGAACATGTGTCAACGTGAAAATAGAACATGTGTCAGCATGCAAATAGAACATGTGTCAACGTGAAAATAGAACATGTGTCAACTTGAAAATAGAACATGTGGCAATGTGAAAATAGAACATGTGTCAACGTGAAAATAGAACATGTGTCAACATGAAAATAGAACATGTGTCAGCGTGAAAATAGAACATGTGTCAATGTGAAAATAGAACATGTGTCAACGTGAAAATAGAACATGTGTCAACGTGAAAATAGAACATGTGTCAACGTGAAAATAGAACATGTGTCAACGTGAAAATAGAACATGTGTCAACGTGAAAATAGAACATGTGTCAACGTGAAAATAGAACATGTGTCAACGTGAAAATAGAACATGTGTCAACGTGAAAATAGAACATGTGTCAACCTGAAAATAGAACATGTGTCAACGTGAAAATAGAACATGTGTCAACGTGAAAATAGAACATGTGCCAACATGAAAATAGAACATGTGTCAACGTGAAAATAGAACATGTGTCAACGTGAAAATAGAACATATGTCAACGTGAAAATAGAACATGTGTCAATGTGAAAATAGAACATGTGTCAATGTGAAAATAGAACATGTGTCAATGTGAAAATAGAACATGTGTCAACCTGAAAATAGAACATGTGTCAACGTGAAAATAGAACATGTGTCAACGTGAAAATAGAACATGTGCCAACATGAAAATAGAACATGTGTCAACGTGAAAATAGAACATGTGTCAATGTGAAAATAGAACATGTGTCAATGTGAAAATAGAACATGTGTCAACATGAAAAAAGAACATGTGTCAACGTGAAAATAGAACATGTGCCAACGTGAAAATAGAACATGTGTCAACGTGAAAATAGAACATGTGTCAACGTGAAAATAGAACATGTGTCAACGTGAAAATAGAACCTGTGTCAACATGAAAATAGAACTGTGTCAACGTGAAAATAGAGCATGTGTCAACGTGAAAATAGAACATGTGTCAACATGAAAATAGAACATGTGTCAACGTGAAAATAGAACATGTGTCAACCTGAAAATAGAACATGTGTCAACGTGAAAATAGAACATGTGTCAACGTGAAAATAGAACATGTGCCAACATGAAAATAGAACATGTGTCAACATGAAAATAGACCATGTGTCAACGTGAAAATAGAACATGTGCCAACATGAAAATAGAACATGTGTCAACGTGAAAATAGAACATGTGTCAACGTGAAAATAGAACATGTGTCAACGTGAAAATAGAACATGTGTCAACGTGAAAATAGAACATGTGTCAGCGTGCAAATAGAACATGTGTCAACGTGAAAATAGAACATGTGTCAACGTGAAAATAGAACATGTGTCAACGTGAAAATAGAACATGTGTCAACGTGAAAATAGAACATGTATCAACATGAAAATAGAACATGTGTCAACGTGACAATAGAACATGTGTCAACGTGAAAATAGAACATGCGTCAACGTGAAAATAGAACATGTGTCAACGTGAAAATAGCACATGCGTCAACGTGAAAATAGAACATGTGTCAACGTGAAAATAGAACATGTGTCAACGTGGAAATAGAACATGTGTCAGCGCGAAAATAGAACCTGTGTCAACATGAAAATAGAACTGTGTCAACGTGAAAATAGAGCATGTGTCAACGTGAAAATAGAACATGTGTCAACATGGAAATAGAACTGTGTCAACGTGGAAATAGAGCATGTGTTAACCTGAAAATAGAACATGTGGCAACGTGAAAATAGAACATGTGTCAACGTGAAAATAGAACATGTGTCAACATGAAAATTGAACATGTGTCAACTTCAAAATAGAACATGTGTCAACATGAAAATGCAACATGTGTCAACGTGAAAATAGAACATGTGTCAACGTGAAAATGCAACATGTGTCAACGTGAAAATAGAACATGTGTCAACATGAAAATAGAACGTGTGTCAATGTGAAAATAGAACATTTGTCAACGTGAAAATAGAACATGTGTCAACTTGAAAATAGAACATGTGTCAACGTAAAAATGCAACATGTGTCAACGTCAAAATAGAACATGTGTCAACAAGAAAATAGAACTGTGTCAACGTGAAAATAGAACATGTGTCAACTTGAAAATAGAACATGTGTCAACGTGAAAATGCAACATGTGTCAACGTGAAAATAGAACATGTGTCAACGTGAAAATAGAACATGTGTCAACGTGAAAATAGAACATGTGTCAACGTGAAAATATAACATGTGTCAACGTGAAAATAGAACACGTGTCAACGTGAAAATAGAACATGTGTCAACGTAAAAATAGAACATGTGTCAACATAAAAATAGAACACGTGTCAACGTGAAAATAGAACACGTGGCAACGTGAAAATAGAACATGTGTCAACGTGAAAATAGAACATGTGTCAACGTGAAAATAGAACATGTGTCAACGTGAAAATAGAACATGTGTCAACGTGAAAATGGAACATGTGTCAACGTGAAAATAGAACATGTGTCAACGTGAAAATACAACATGTGTCAACGTGAAAATTGAACATGTTGGTGAAAACCAAACTCTCCTCCAATGTTATCCATGGAAATCTCCACTCATGGCTTACTCACTTCCTCTCTGGTCGAAGGCAACGCGTGGCCCTGAATGGATTTCTCTCATCTCCCCTTCCTGTGCTGGTTGGAGTTCCCCAAGGTAGTGTTCTGGGGCGTGTGCTATTTCTGGTCTTCATCAATGATCTCTCCAACTCTCTGGAAAATCCTCTCTATCTCTTTGCTGATGACTCCACTCTCTGCCGCTCCATTCCTCATCCCTCAGATCGGCAGTCTGCAGCCTCCTCACTCTCTGCAGACATGGACAAAATCAGAGATTGGTCAATCAAGTGGAACATGTCTTTCAATCCTGACAAATCTCACACTCTTACTACGTCTCTCCGAAAAGACCGACTGGACAACCCTCCCCTCCACTTTCTCAACAATCCTCTCCAAGAAGTTCTGTCGCTCAAGCTTTTGGGTCTCACTATCTGCCATAATCTTTCAGGGAAAACCGCATATCCAAGCTGGCCTCCAAAGCCAGTCGCCGACTGGGCATTCTCCGTCGTGCGAAGTCCTTTCTTGGCACACCTGAGCTCCTCACCACATACAAGGCTTTCATCCGCAGCTCAATGGAATACTGGTCCCCCTCTGGGCCGGTGCTCCTGCCTCACACCTCGCTCGGCTTCACGCTGTTGAAACCAAAGCTTTCAGAATCATTGGAATCTCCCGTCATGAAGCTATCTCTGAGGGCCTTTCACTCACTCACCGCAGCCAGGTTGGTGGTCTTTCTGACTTTTACCGACTCCTCTCCGGCCTTGCTCCCCCATCTCTCTCTGTGCTCTGTCCCCCCAATATTCCTTCAGGTCACACAAGATCTGCCTGCAACCCTCTTATGGTTAAACTGCCAAAATCTCAGCTCTCTGCTCACCTTCACTCTTTCATACCCCTTTTTTCCTGCCTTTTTCCTCAAACTCCCCCACTCCCTTCAATCCCACTCCTCCCTCCAGGTCTTTAAAACAGCTGTTCACCACCATCTCTTATCTTCCCCCATCCAAAACCTTGATCTTTTCTACCCCCGCTAATTCACTCCAGATCCACTTTTTTGAAATACCAACTTCTTTCTTGGAAGACCTTGCAGTGTCCAAGTGTTTTATACTTCTACCCCCCCCCCCCGGCCCTTCACACACCCTCCCCAGAAGCCCTCTCCCCCCCCCACCCCCCTTCCCACACCTCCTCCCCCCAAGCCCTCTCCCTCCCACAGATATCTCGATGTCCCTGCTCTCAAATGTTGTGCTGGCGTGCTTCCTCCTCTCTCCCCATCTTGTCGACCGCTCCCTTTATTATTTGTTTCATGTGTCCGGTTTTTTTTTTTTTGTAACATTAATCTCTTACACGAGCCTCGTTCTTGCACACAAAAAACCCTTTAGAATTACCCTTTAGAACCCATTGGAATTATCTGTGAGAATTATCCATTAGAATTACCCTTGAGAATTACCCTTTGGAGTTTGGAATTACCCTTCACATTTACCCCTTAGAATTACCCTTTAGAATTATCCTTTGAAACCCATTAGAATTACCCTTGAGAATTACCCTTTGGAGTTTGGAATTACCCTTCACATTTACCCCTTAGAATTACCCTTTAGAATTATCCTTCAGAATTATGCTTTAGAATCACCCATTAGAATTACCCTTCAGAATCACCCATTAGAATTACCCTTTAGAATCACCCATAAGAATTGCCCATTCGAATTACCCTTTAAAATCACCCATTAGAATCACCCATTAGAATTACCCTTTAGAGTTTAGAATTACCCATTATAATTACCCTTTTGGAATCACCCATTCGAATTACCCATTGGAATTACCCTTTAGAACACCCATTAGAATTACCCATTAGAATTACCCTTTCGAATTACCCATTAGAATTACCCTTTAGAATCACCCATTACAATTACCCCTTAGAATCACCCATCACAATTACCCCTTAGAATCACCCATTAGAATTACCCTTTAGAATTACCCTTTAGAATCACCCATTGGAATTACCCTTTAGAATTACCCATTAGAATTACCCTTTTGAATCACCCATTAGAATTACCCTTTAGAATCACCAATTAGAATTACCCTTTAGAATCACCCATTAGAATTATGCATGAGAATTACCCTTTAGAATCACCCATTAGAATTACCCTTTAGAATCACCCATTAGAATTACCCTTTAGAATCACCCATTAGAATTACCCTTTAGAATCACCCATTAGAATTACCCTTTAGAATCACCCATTAGAATTACCCTTTAGAATTACCCATTAGAATTACCCATTAGAATTACCCATTGGAATTATCCATTAGAATTACCCATAAGAATCACCCATAATGTCTCCAGCACGTGACCAGATCATCAGCTCTGATTGGAGGACGTTTTTGAGGAACATACTGTTGCGGTTTTGCAATAAAGAACGAACCCCCTCTCGTTAATTACACGACAACATGTCGCCTGCTGGAGTCAATAATTTTTTTATTAAATGTAAAGATTCGCTCCCTTCCCATTGTGTAGTAAACAAGTGAATCCACTTGGATTCCGCCCAGGTTGGCACATGGAAATTATGATGTAGCATAATTATCATCTCGGGTCAAGATTTGAAATTATGCCATGGTTTTTGTAAAATTGCTACTAGTATTCACATTATGTTCACATTCATTCACATTCACAGGGTCCTCTGGGTCCTCTGGGCATTTGGGTCCTCTGGGTCATTTTCTGGTCTGGGTCTGGCAAATTTTCATTGACATTTGCCCAGTTTCAACTTTTATTGACCCAGAGGGTCATTTGGGTCCTCTGGGTCATTTGGGTCCTCTGGGTCATTTGGGTCCTCTGGGTCATTTGGGTCCTCTGGGTCATTTGGGTCCTCTGGGTCATTTGGGTCCTCTGGGTCATTTGGGTCCTCTGGGTCATTTGGGTCCTCTGGGTCATTTGGGTCCTCTGGGTCATTTGGGTCCTCTGGGTCATTTGGGTCCTCTGGGTCATTTGGGTCCTCTGGGTCATTTGGGTCATTTGGGTCCTCTGGGTCATTTGGGTCCTCTGGGTCATTTGGGTCCTCTGGGTCATTTGGGTCCTCTGGGTCATTTGGGTCCTCTGGGTCATTTGGGTCCTCTGGGTCATTTGGGTCCTCTGGGTCATTTGGGTCCTCTGGGTCATTTGGGTCCTCTGGGTCATTTGGGTCCTCTGGGTCATTTGGGTCCTCTGGGTCATTTGGGTCATTTGGGTCCTCTGGGTCATTTGGGTCCTCTGGGTCATTTGGGTCCTCTGGGTCATTTGGGTCCTCTGGGTCATTTGGGTCCTCTGGGTCATTTGGGTCCTCTGGGTCATTTGGGTCCTCTGGGTCATTTGGGTCCTCTGGGTCATTTGGGTCCTCTGGGTCATTTGGGTCCTCTGGGTCATTTGGGTCCTCTGGGTCATTTGGGTCCTCTGGGTCATTTGGGTCCTCTGGGTCATTTGGGTCCTCTGGGTCATTTGGGTCCTCTGGGTCATTTGGGTCCTCTGGGTCATTTGGGTCCTCTGGGTCCTCTGGGTCATTTGGGTCCTCTGGGTCATTTGGGTCCTCTGGGTCATTTGGGTCCTCTGGGTCATTTGGGTCATTTGGGTCCTCTGGGTCATTTGGGTCCTCTGGGTCATTTGGGTCCTCTGGGTCATTTGGGTCATTTGGGTCCTCTGGGTCATTTGGGTCCTCTGGGTCCTCTGGGTCATTTGGGTCATTTGGGTCATTTGGGTCCTCTGGGTCATTTGGGTCCTCTGGGTCATTTGGGTCCTCTGGGTCATTTGGGTCCTCTGGGTCATTTGGGTCCTCTGGGTCATTTGGGTCCTCTGGGTCATTTGGGTCCTCTGGGTCATTTGGGTCCTCTGGGTCATTTGGGTCCTCTGGGTCATTTGGGTCCTCTGGGTCATTTGGGTCATTTGGGTCATTTGGGTCCTCTGGGTCATTTGGGTCCTCTGGGTCATTTGGGTCCTCTGGGTCATTTGGGTCCTCTGGGTCATTTGGGTCCTATATTCCTATCCTATAACATATATATCCTATAACCTATCCTATATATATCCTATATCATATAACATATATCCTATATATCCTATAACATAACATATAACAAATATATCCTATATTATGTACTAGCGAGCGGCCGCGTACCAGCCAAAGGGGTAGCCCATGGTTAGCCTAAATATAGATTTGATGACGTCATGTTTACACATCTGAGCGACAGAAACGTGCTTCACTTTTGGAGCGACAGAAACGTGCTTCACTTTTGGAGCGACAGAAATTCCCAGGCAAACGCTATAACGCACCAGGTTTACAACCTGTGCGTTAATAAAGCAGATTTGCGTTGAGTTAGGCAGGATTCCAACCCCTCGTGTGGTTGAGCAAAGATGTTGGTTTGTGGGTGGGGGGAAACAGTCCACGTGATCAACTGCAACAGTGGGAGGTGGGGAATAAAACCATCCAAAAGGAGGCGGGGAATGAAACCTTGCAAAAGGAGGTGGGGAATGAAACCTTCCAAAACAAGGCGAGGAATGAAACCTTCCAAAAGGAGGCGGGGAATGAAACCATCCAAAAGGAGGCGAGGAATGAAACCTTCCAAAAGGAGGCGGGGAATTGAGACCTTCCAAAAGGAGGCGGGGCATAAAACCTTGCAAAAGGAGGCGGGGAATGAAACCATCCAAAAGGAGGCGGGGAATGAAACCTTCCAAAAGGAGGCGGGGCATAAAACCTTCCAAAAGGAGGCGGGGAATGAAACCTTCCAAAAGGAGGCGGGGAATGAAATCTTCCACAAGTAGGCGGGGAATGAAACCTTCCAAAAGGAGGTGGTGAATGAAACCAGGCAAAAGGAGGCGGGAATGAAACCATCCAAAAGGAGGCGGGGAAGGAAACCTTCCAAAAGGAGGCAGGGAATGAAATCTTCCAAAAGGAGGTGGGGATTGAAACCATCCAAAAGGAGGGGGGGGCATAAAACTTTTCAAAAGGAGGCGGGGAATACAACCTTCCAAAAGGAGGCAGGGAATGAAACCATCCAAAAGGAGGCGGAGAATGAAACCTTCCAAAAGGAGGTGGGGAATGAAACCTTCCAAACCAAGGCAGGGAATAAAACCATCCAAAAGGAGGCGGGGAATAAAACCATCCAAAAGTAGGCGGGGAATGAAACCTTCCAAAAGGAGGCAGGGAATTGAGACCTTCCAAAAGGAGGCGGGGCATAAAACCATCCAAAAGGAGGAGTGGAATGAAATCTTTCAAAAGGAGGCGGGGAATGAAACCTCCCAAAATGAGGCAGGGAATGAAACCATCCAAAAGGAGGCAGGGAATGAAACCTTCCAAAAGTAGGCGGGGAATGAAACCTTTGAAAAGGAGGCGGGGAATGAAACCTTCCAAAAGGAGGCGGGGCATAAAACATTCTCAAAGTAGGCGGGGCATAAAACCTTCTAAAAGTAGGCGGGGCATAAAACCTTCCAAAAGGAGGCGTGGAATGAAACCTTCCAGGATGTCGTCCAGGCACTAATTTGTGACGTGGTAATAAAAATTAAAATGGGACCACGAGCTCTCTCTCGGATCGTCCATGCCGACCGGATAAGACCCTACACAGGCGAGCAGGCGCCCTCGTGGATCGCTCTGGCCTTAGAGGCCGAGGCGTGACCAAGCACCTCCACAGATGGGGGTTCATAGTGTAGAGGACTTGGGAGTATTGTACCCCACGTGGTGGTGTGACCATTCTCCACAGAGGGGGCCCATGAGCATTAGTTTAGGGGGATAGCATTGTTCAGCCCATGGAGGGGCCAGCAATGGTTGCTTACTTGGGGGCACCAAAACTAGCTGAGGGAGGGCTTAGGATAATGGTTAGGGATCTAGGGAGACCATGTGAAGAATCAGCTCTTCGTTTGGAAAAGAAGTCCACAAGTAGCCTGAAAAATGACGCAGCTTTTTAATTAAAACCAACTTATACAGATCCGGAAGAAGCCAAGACATCTATAGCAAGAGCCAGTCTCATGCCAAGTCAAGCCTTCCTGAAAACGCATTGATTCCCAGTCCATTTATATAGGGACACGTTTTATCAGGAAATCTCCGAGGGAACAAACAAAACTGGGAGAGGTTCCTCCCCGGTGGGCCAAGCCCCCACCGTCATCCGCCCTGTTATTCGGGGGAGTCAGCCCTTCCTTATCATTCGGACCAAATGTTTCTCTGGGCTCCGAGAAAACAGAAATGTAACTCACAAAGAGAAGAGTGTATGCTTAGCCAAACAAACCCATATATTTTATGGGTTTGTGTACATGAGTAATTCAAAGCATGTTTATACAGAGTCATGCGTTGCTGTGATTAAAACAAAATATATATGGTTAACGATAGGTTCATGTCATTCTACTAGCATTACGCAAAAACACGCGCATGTGGGCGTGGTTTTACGACCAGCCTCGAAAAAAAGCACACGTATACAATTGTCCAGCATGACCTCAGCGAGCAAAACTAAAACGAAGCAAAAACCCTTTATTAACTTTATGAAAATAGCATTTTTAGACCACATTTAAATCATAACACATTAGCAACCAACGTCTATAACTGAACTTTAGGCAATAACAAATCTACTACTTGACATTCCTTCCTCTTGTCTCGTCGAGACAAAGTATCTTAAGAGACAACGTGCCACATCGGGCTTTATTGAAAAATAATTGTGTAATGCGGGTATTGAAAAAATAATTGTGTAATGCGGGTATCTCCCAAGGGCATATCGTGCGCCCAAAGCGCCTCGCCCGTGCATTTGGCGAACGTGTCGTGTGGTGCGTGCTCGGAGCCTGAGGGCTCAGAACATGAAAGTCCATTAACGTTTCGGATCCACAACGAAGAGGTCTGGTCCAGATGAGGTTCTGCTCCGCCAGAGGGCCACCACCTCCCCTGCGGAACTTGCTCCCCCCACCCTTTGCAGACCCAGTCCTTGCAGATCTTCGAAGTTAATCAACGATCATGCCCATGAGGTCCCTCACGTGCTGCTGTTCTGGGGAATACATAATATTGTCAGTATCTTGTGTCTCAATTTCCTGGTCAGGGTACAGAGCGTAAAAATCCGATTCACTTGAAGCATTTGAACTTAATACATATGAAGAAAAGAGAGGGACTTCCTTTATGTCAAAGTCTCCCATGGGCGCCTGGTCGGCTTGCGGGTCTAGGATATCCACGTCGGGTCCCTCGACCGCCAGACCCAGCGTCGCAATCAGATCCATAGTTGGGTTGAAAGGGGGCGTGCAGCTGTCAGCTTGTAATACATAAGCAGCGTTAGCCAGTACACGCAAGGGGTTTATAGCACAAGTATCACAGTCATCACATACACCGTTACAGGCAGCAGCCAGTTCCCACATGGGATCCGCACAAGTATCACAGTCATTACATACACCGTTACAGGCAGCAGCCAGTTCCCACATGGGATCCGCACAAGTATCACAGTCATTACAAAATTCAATGCAATTTTCTGGAGCGCCGGTCGCAACTGCCTTGTTGAAGGACCCGTTCAGGTCGACGGCCTCTGTGGTCAGAGCCATAGTCGTTGTCGGCGGCTTCTTCACTTTCCATCCTGTAAAATACTTTCTCATACAGAGGAGGACTAGAGATTTCATTAGTGCCCCCCAAATTACTACCCCGATTATCACAGCCAGTGCGGTCAATAACCACTTCACTATGGTGCCCGTCCATCCCTGGAACCAGTCAGTGAGCCAGCTAAATGTATAAGAATTTTCGCGCGCGATCCGATCGATCGTCCGGGCGTGGCTAGTTTCCCTTAGTCTCACTTCTGCATCACCATTGTACGCATGTGAATCACCGTATCCAATAGTATGTCATGAGCCGTAGCGGTGTCGTTTGCCACCTTTTCTAGGGCCAAAGCCAATTTATCTATCCGGAAACTATCCATGACTGTGCCCGCTCCTGGGAAGAAGAAACCAAACACCTTTTCCCATAGACTCCCGTGTAGTTTAGTGGTTCCATCTTCGTTCATGACTGACCTCTTATAACGCCTGTCCAAGGACTTTGGGTCTAGCTCATCCAGTATCTCAACGTCAGGAAGGACTGAACCCAGATAACATGTGCCCCCCCAATTATTTGGTAAATAGGGGTAAGCCTTGTCGCCGCATATAAACATTGTCCCATGGGGTGGGACCAGGTGGGTGGATAAGCACTGGAGTCCCTTTACCACCCCATTAATCCTACTAACCCCCCTAGAGAATGTTATAGCCGTTATGTTGTGGTTGTGTTTATCTTGCAGTACTATTCGTAATGTAATCCCCGAGCTCCCTTGTCCCAGCTTCCCGGGGAGAGTGTAGGCGCATTCTGATTCTCCCATACGCAAGTGGCCGGAACCCTGGAGGCAGACCCTCCCTTTCTGTGGTTTGACCCAGACGGGGGCAGGCCTCTCGGCCACATGGGCAATCATTGACGGGCGATAATTAAATTGTCGATTGCAACTCTTGCCGTTGTCAACCCCTTCTCTTTCCAGCGTGGTGACTAAACATGGGGAATCGATAGGTTGTGAGCAGAGGTCATTGAGGGACAGAGGTAGCACTATCATGTGTATTCCTGTGGTGCCTGCTTGGGGAAAGCGCATGCACGACCAGCAGTGTGTCCTATTTTGAATTGTTGCCACCTCCCTGGCCACTTTCCAATATGTGTTTTCACCCTTCTTTGGGGCCTTATTCTGGGGTTGTGGCGTGAGTATGTATTCGATGCATGGTATGTAGTTCCTTTCGCCACCGGCCGCGCCAGGGGTCCAGACGCTGCACCGGACCTGCATGGTCATGTCTTTCCCTAGGCGTGTGCGTGTTTGTAGCTTAAAATCAGGGGTTCCCCATTGGTATCCTGGTTGGGCCAAGGTCTTAATGCTAGCTTGCCCGTCTTCCCGGAACTCTCGTTGCTTTTGTAGTACCATGCCAACGCGTCCAGGCCCTGCCGACAGTGCTAGCCAATTTATGTTCACCCAATTTGTGTGCAGGGCTTTCTGTTCGAAACATGGTAGTGATACTCTTTGTCCCCATGTTACGGTGAGGTGTCGGGTTTTGTTTTCGCATCTATTGGAATCGGAGTTTCCCCTAGCTGCTGTCGCTATCAATAGTATTGTACCTATGATTAGGCCCATCCTTACTGTGGTTGCTGTGGTGTAGTGTCTGGTGCTTGTATGGCCAACTTACAGTGCGTGGCGTGGATCCACGAAGTCTTGCCCTCGCAAAAGACTGCCGTTGGTGTAGTCAGCAACACCTGGACTGGTCCCTTCCACCTTGGTTCCAAGGCGTTCTTGCAGGTGAAGTGCTCCACGAACACCTGGTCTTTTCCTCTGGTGGAACACCTGGTCCACAAGTCTCCTGGGAGCGCCTGGTCTACAGGTCTCCAATTTCCTAATCCACTTTTTTTCAAGTGGATCCAATTTTATCCAATATTCAATTTTTAAATTCAATCCCATTTAATCCAGTCCAATTCAAATTAAATTCAATCCTTCTCTCAGCATCCCATTACCTGTTTCCAACATCAATAAAAATAAAATTATAAAATTAATAAAAAATCAATCATTTCAACTCTCAAATCGAATCAAAAAATAAAAATAAACGAAAATTACTTCAGCGAGAGTTTCAACTAGAATTAACACAAACAAACCACCATTAACCTCCATTAACACAAACAAACCACCATTAACCTCCATTAACACACACAAACCACCATTAACCTCCATTAACCTCCCCCTATTATTTATTTATTTTCACGAATAAACAAATAATAGAAATAACCTGGTCTACTTCCAATTTCAATTCTGGTCAGTTCTGGTGTCTGGTCACACACAATGTTTTCCTCACCCACTGTGATTCGCTCAAAATAGATTCTCACTGTTATGTCTGAAATTCGTCTCATGAAAACCCATTCAAGAGTCCGGTGTGACAGACAGCCAAACACATAGACACGCTGAAGACCCCAGGGTACCCATCAAACTAGCTTGTCCGCAGATCCACAACACAGCGAAACATGTAACTTTACTAAAATAATCACTTACTCATAACTAATACTCATAATAACTCATAATTACTTATGTAATTACTCATACCAATACTTACTTAAAATAATGTAATATCCCAATCTTCACCCCCTATGCAAATTGAAGCACCCCGGACAACCCACAACCAATATCAACCACTGTAGCCGCTTTCCCGACTCCAGGCAGCCACACGCAGCCACATACATCTCCATCCACGTCACACAAGACAACAGCCAACGAGTGTGTCCACCACACAGAAACCTTTGGCAATGCAACAACCGAACTCCCAGACAACCAACAACAAAACCCAATCCATCTCCATGGCTCATCAAGCAGTTCCAACTTAATCCAGCTTCACATACCGATTTCCCCAAAAACTCGTGAAACTTCACCCCCATTCTGGAAAAACCCTGGACTAAACCCTGACACCCTAAATAACTTCAGACTCATCTCCAATCTACCCTTTCTGTCAAAAGTTTTGGAACGTGCTGTGGCCACTCAACTCAAACATCACCACTCTGCCAATAACCTGTATGAAACATCCCAATCCGGATTCTGCTCCAGCCACAGTACTGAAACTGCTCTCCTCAAAATCACCAGCGACCTTTTCTCTCCTCTGATGCCGGCAACCTCAACATTTTCATCCTCCTCACCTCAACGCCTCCTTTGACATCATCAATCACGCCATCCTCCTCACCCTGTTTAGACCAGCTTGTGCCTATTAAACCCAAATTAGTTCACCCCCAAGCCCACAAGGACCACCTACTACTCTCAAATTATCCACTCTGGCTCCGGAATCCCAAAAGCACTCTTCTCTACAATAAACAAACTAAATAAACAAACTTTACAACGTGAACAAACTCCTCAGCGCCCTGGATACCGCCACCTGTCATTCAGAGTAGACAACAGCATCTCCTTTCTGGCTTTCAGCATCTCCTTTCTCCTTTCTGGCATCCAAATGAAATTCTGGCTTCAAATCAACTTCCTCGACCTTAACTATGATAAATCTAAATTAATCTTCGTTTGCCCACAACCACTCACCAAATCCACCCATAACTTTGCCCCCAACATCGATGGTCATTTGAACACAAATTGAACAAAATTAATCGAACAAAACACTTCCATTAACTCGACATTCTTTTCACAGCACAAAGTTCACTTGAACATCTTTTTCCTGGATACTCCCTCTTTATTTTTATACCATACCATGCTTCTCCACTTGCAACCCAAATATTTTCCATGAAATAAATAAAATGAATTTTTTGAATCTTCTCATTATTTGAAAGTTTACAAAATGTCCCAAATCTGTATATTATTTTCTACTGTGGTTATATTAAACCATTATTTTACATTCGTTACACTCCCTCCAAAATTGTTACACTATATATATATATATATATATAAAAATCCAACTTTCAATAAACTGAAAATTGCTTCGCCATGGAATAGTCCACCACTCATATAAATAATCATAAGAGTTCTGCAAAACATCTCCATCTTTAAAACTTAGCCAACCAATTTAAACCACATGTTTTCCCCCCAAAAAACAAGTCACATTCTTTGTATATTGCCAACATTGTTCATCGTTTAAGTATCATCCAGAACTAAATTTTTATAAACCATCAACTTGTAGATGCATTTATTTATATCCCATTAACCCAAGAACTCTCAATTGCTTGGTTATATTTTAGTAATGTCATATATCCATATTTCTTTTCCAAATTGTTCCTGATATACACATTAATCCCATCTGTCTTTGTTTCCAGATGAACTCAAATCAGGAAATCAACACAAATCCTTATTACCTCCAATCAATTCAAAATTAAATCAAACAATTCAAAACCAGATCGGATCAGCGATCAAAAATCACTTTTCCAATCAACAATTCATTCAAAGACCAAGCCGCTTTCAAAGACTTCAAAGACTTTCAAAGAAAGATTCAAAGACCAAAAACACAACTCTCATCTTACTGTGACAAGTAAGCAACCAACCTACTTCACACTAAACAAATAACTTTTCATTACCCCTTTCTTCTCCACCGCCTCTTACACTTAAACAGATCATAATTACTCACTCATACACTATTGCCCATCACCCAGTTCATATAAACTCCATTGTTGTCCTGTCCATCTCTCTGTTTGTGGATCCGGTGCAAAGTTACACAAAGTTCCCGTTTACATTTTGTGACTCACAGCTCCTGCCTCCATGGAACAATGACGCCTAAGCACTCAATTAGCCCTCCCAGTACCAAAGACTTACAATCAGACCGACAGACAGACAAATAACAGAGGCATGTCGCCAGCCCCAGCACAGGACATCACCTTTCCGGGCAGGCACAATATAATCCACAGCATCGAAATGCCAATTTCTATCTGGAGCCTCGCAAAGCCAAAATCCATGCATGCGTGCTCCATCATGCAACCCGATCTGTACTCGGTGCGCCCGGCGCCCCCTATAATCAGTGAGTTATAATAACCACAATATCTCTGGCACCCAACTCGTGATACCACAATTTAATCCACGTTACTTGCATCTCTTCATCCTCCCAAATGTCCTCCATTTAACGTGACTCAAATCCATCTCAAATCCCCACAGCTCGATCGAACACGTCACTGTACTCGACCCGGTTAAATTAAATTCCAAGCGTACTGTACCTGACGCTTCCACAACAACAAAAAACTCGATATTCTCTGTCCACTAATTATGTACATGATTTTGGTTTTACCCACAATATAATGTCCCGATATTCTCCAGATTTAAGTCCTATATATCCTGTCGTTAAAGCAACACCCTGTAGACTGACTCCGCCTGTCGTTCTTCCAAGGTTAGTGAATTACCTCTGACCTTTCCCTTGCATATCTCGAACAAAGGTCAACTAAACTTTAAAAGGTCAAACTTCGAATTGGTCAACACAAATGCATCGATGCATCTTCCAGCCGCCACTCCGCACTGTACCTTACTGTATGAACAAGACTTCCTGTTGGAACTTGGCTCCGGAAATTAATTACTCTGTCTTGAAATCGTTTATTTTAGCCATCTTAAATAAATCCATCCATCTATCCATCTTATAAATCCATCTTAAATAACGTATTCGTCCTGTGACATTGCCTGGCATATATGTCGCAGCCGGCCACTATTCCGACATGGCTCGTCTGACATGAACGTCGCAAAAAAAAAAACAGGATCTCCGACGCTCCACCTCTCTGACCCAAAATGCACTATATGACACCAATTCCAAAGGTGAGCTGCCTCAGCGATACATCCCACACATACAATCCACAATATCTGCCATTGAATGAACTCTTCGATTCAAGTAAAACACACATATTGATTCGAATTCTGAACCTCCAGTTCCACAAACTCCAAACCTCCGTCCGACTGCCGCTCGAAAGACAAAGCAGCCCATCCTGCAACCATCTCCAAGAACCCGCTTCATATCAACAGTAGGTCGACAAGGGCACTCCGAGTGCTTTCCTGACCCGATTTATATCAATTCGCTTCCCAAACAACTCCCAAACAGATGAAAATCCGGACTCAGTTCAGGACCTCGCCTGTTCTCTCGGATAGACGCTAAAATGGACATTCCCGGCCTGAATTTCCCGCACGTCGAGCAGATCACTTACAAAGCTTCACACCGAAACCCTCTGCTTTGCATATGTCATACAGACAAATACATTGGCTAGATACACACGTCAATTAACATCCCAATATACATTCATTCCTCATTCATATACTCATAGAAGTCTCCCAGACTTCGCGCGAAACTCAGATCGACTCAAATCATGCCTTTCTCCAGCCACTCCCAAACAATCTTTGCTCATTCATGTTACGTCTCTCATTCAAGGAAAAGGATTTTTGGGACGGGTTGGACGGGGGTTGGTTGAGGTGAAAAAAAGGAAGGCAGGGTGGGGGGTGTTGGGGTGTTGCCTAGAGCCCCGGGACTGAGCTCAGGTCTTGGGGGGGTGGGGGGTGTTGCCTAGAGCCCCGGGACTGAGCTCAGGTCTTGGGGGGTTGGGGGGTCTTGGTCTGGTATCTGGTCCAGCGGCATCAACCGCTGATTTACTTGTTTAACTGCTTACTTAATTGTCCTCTGTCCTGTAGCTTCAATAACTATGGCTGCAATGCTTAAAATTTCAATATTTCAAAAACCATTCCTGTCCTTCTCACCCTGTGGCCACCTGGCCCATTTCCTGTGAGCTTATTTATTTTCTCTTGTCCACCAGGTCCTGGCCTGTTTCTATCTGGACCTCTGTTGCTTTGGCCTTCTATCTAAGTTAGCCATAGCCCTTCGTTCCCTGGCATGCAATGGCATACCCCATCTTGTCTCTGGGCTGTTCCTTCCTGGAAAAATCTTGGCCACCTGGTTTCAACCTATATGGCTGTCCGACCTCATTTTCCCCTCCTGGTGCTAACTGTAACTTTAAGCTTACTGTTAAGTCCTTACTTATTTATCCTGGCTTTAACAAAGCTACGTCATTCTGAGGCCTAAAATGAGCCTTTACTTACAATCTCTGTTCGAGTGCAGGCATCGCGGAAGACAAGGAGACTAAGCCCGCGCGAGGGAGGAAGGTACGAATTTGGAATAATAGCCCTCTGATATAAAACAACTCCCACCTTTAATCAAATCCGCGTGCCGGCGCGCCTCAGGCAGCCTTCCTCCTGTCCCTCGGGCTCCGTTTCCCGTCGTCCGGTGCTGACCCCACTCCTGGTACCATCTGTGAAGAATCAGCTCTTCGTTTGGAAAAGAAGTCCACAAGTAGCCTGAAAAATGACGCAGCTTTTTAATTAAAACCAACTTATACAGATCCGGAAGAAGCCAAGACATCTATAGCAAGAGCCAGTCTCATGCCAAGTCAAGCCTTCCTGAAAACGCATTGATTCCCAGTCCATTTATATAGGGACACGTTTTATCAGGAAATCTCCGAGGGAACAAACAAAACTGGGAGAGGTTCCTCCCCGGTGGGCCAAGCCCCCACCGTCATCCGCCCTGTTATTCGGGGGAGTCAGCCCTTCCTTATCATTCGGACCAAATGTTTCTCTGGGCTCCGAGAAAACAGAAATGTAACTCACAAAGAGAAGAGTGTATGCTTAGCCAAACAAACCCATATATTTTATGGGTTTGTGTACATGAGTAATTCAAAGCATGTTTATACAGAGTCATGCGTTGCTGTGATTAAAACAAAATATATATGGTTAACGATAGGTTCATGTCATTCTACTAGCATTACGCAAAAACACGCGCATGTGGGCGTGGTTTTACGACCAGCCTCGAAAAAAAGCACACGTATACAATTGTCCAGCATGACCTCAGCGAGCAAAACTAAAACGAAGCAAAAACCCTTTATTAACTTTATGAAAATAGCATTTTTAGACCACATTTAAATCATAACACATTAGCAACCAACGTCTATAACTGAACTTTAGGCAATAACAAATCTACTACTTGACAACCACAGGGACCGAAATTTAAGTCGTGACCATGAACTATAGAGGGGACGTAGAGAGTTTAGTAGTTGTTAACAAAGGGTGTGCATAGTGTAAAGGGACGACGAGGGAAGCACGAGTTATAGGGGAAATCAGTGAGATAGATGATGCTGTGTGTGTGAGTGTGAATTGAATTGTGTTGGTGTGAAAATAATTGGTGTGGAATGCATGGTGCGAAGAATTGAATGGGGGGTGGACCCCATTCACGGAGACCCGGGTGGGGGGGGGGGGGTAGTTTAAAGTTAGACAGACGGTGCAGGTAAATTGTAATGGCTATTGACAACTGTGGTGCTGATTGTGGAATGTAGTGTCTTGTGAGGTGTAGGAGGCAGTAGAATGGCTGGGCATGTGGTTTGGTTGGTGGAGATGGTTGACCGAGGCATCCGGTCACTGGGAGCTCATCGGCCAGGTAAGGCTGTAGGTAGGCTCAGGGAGCCAGTTGGGTTAGTGTGTGAGTGGGGCGCGAGAATCCAGGGAGATGGCTCGGGTGCCAAATGCCAAGGTGGGCATCAGGTGGTAAGTGCCAATGAGGGCCTTCCCCAAATAGGTTAGGGTGAGGAGTAGGCAAGCCTGGGAGGCAGCTCCGGTGGACAAGGGGGCGTAGGCAGGTTGACCTGCCAGGTTAAGCCACACGACCCAGCCCCGAAATTGTGCAAGGGCACAGATAAAAAATGTCGTGGGGTGAGACCCAAATTCGGGGGGGGGGGGGGACCACTGTGTGGGCAATGGGAATTCAGGTTCTTAGAACCACATAGTTTAAAGAAGCCCGATTGGCAGGGTACAACCCCAGGGATGTTAAATATGTAAATGATGTTAGTGTGGGTAGGATTTGTGAAGACCCCTTCGTACCATCCACAACCATCCACAAGGGAATGAATTTTGCATTACGGGGCTCAAAGTTTGATGGGTGAGATGCATCACGACGTGGTTGCAAAACATTGTGTTAATTCCGCCTTTCCTTCCTGGGAGAACCAGGGGGGAGTTGGGGATGAATTTGGCAATAAAGAGGGAATGTGGGAGACAAGACGTAGAGACCAATTGTAAATACAAGGAGGGCTAGGGTTGTGTCGTAGACGGTGGGGGTACGTAAGGTTCGGGCCAGGCTCGAGTTCACTCTGCCGGCGTTCCTCTCACCCATTCCGTTTGCCTTGTTTTGCATGTGCCACCATGCCCTTTCCTTGTGCTCATTGCGCTTTGTCTTCCTCCCCGCCCCAGGACCATCATGAGATCTCACCTTGCTGGTGCAGCGTCTTGCTGCCATCCATCATCACATTATGGACCACTAGCCCTGTGGCCACACCTTTCTGCTGTTGCAGCTCCGAGCTGCCCCCATCATCTTGCTGGAAGGACCACCTGTTGGGTGGCATTGATTCCACACCTTTGGACCACGTGTCAGTGGCCTTGTTCACAAAATAAAATGACCCATGTGTGGAAAGGTGAAAATTAGATGGCCTTATGATCTTGAAATGGCCTGTCAAATGGTCAGGGCCAGCCGGGTTTGTTAGGAAGCCGACCAAGGCAAGAAGCCACAAGATGACTCCAGCAACAAGTGCCTCCATTCTTTATTCCTTGAGTCCAGGTCCTCTGTCATCGTTTTTGTAAATAAATCGTGTGTCGTGTGTATATGTAAAAATGTTGCCCATTGGATATGTGTTTAGTTTCAAAATTCCGGCAATATGCGAACAGTATAAGGTTGTGGGTGTGAATCTGTAAGGTCGTTTGTCAACGCATTCGGAAGGACATATTCAGTTTAAATTGTCGCACACATTGGGGTTAGAGTTTAAAATGTTAGGGGAATTACATCTACCTGTCACACTAATGGTAATGCTAAATGAATGCCAGCTCCCCCAGCTTCTCCTGTGTGGACAACTTGGGACGAGTCTGGGTGAGAGCAGGGGGCAGTGTTACGGTTTTGCAATAAAGGACACCCCTCAAGTGAATTACACGACAACATGCAGCCTGCAGTCGTCAGTTATTTCTTATTAAATGTAAAGATTAGTTCCCTTTCCATTGTGTCGTAATTAAAGCAGATACGCGTTGAGTTAGGCAGGATTCCAACCCCTCGTATGGTTGAACAAAGACGTTGGTTTGTGGGCGGGGAGAAACAGTCCACGTGATCAACAGCGGTAGGCGGGGAATTAAACCTTCCAACAGCTAGCGTGGTATAAAACCTTCCAAAAGGTGGCGGGGCGCAATGACTGCATGTGACAAGCAGTGACCAATGGTAGGTCGTGGAACCTTCCCAAAAGAGGAGGGAAGGTATGACCGCACATGACCAACCTCGGCCAATGGGAGGCAGTGGAACCTTCTGGAAGGACATTCCACTCGATGAAGGTCCAGATGCACCGGATGGACAGACAAATACTGTTCTAGTCGGCAATGCCCGACGGTGTCCGCCTTTAAAATATGGCTGTCGAACCACGTGACCGATGATGTCATCAATTTCCTTTTTCTTCACAAATTTATCCCTCGATCACACTCAAGAAATTTCATCCTGATCAGATATGGCGAGCAGCCGACTATGGCGGTTATTTTTGTCATGCGCTTGAATGAAGGAATGCGAGACGTTTCGCTGGTGAAATGAAACACAGGTTTATTCCCGAACCCACGAACAAAGAAACACAACAAATGAAAATACATCAATAATGATTTTAATGAAAATAAAGCAAGGGTTGTTGCAAGGAGCAAGGAGTTTAATACTATTTCAAACAGAGGTACCTCACACAGACGGATTCAAAAACGGACACAAGGGGAAAGATAAAATAAAATAAAATGTCCTTTTTTAGTGCCTGCACTTAGCTCGTCCAATGAGTTATTTTGGTGAGGTCGGCAGTGCAAGGTGACGATGGCTGACGAAAGGCCCGCGCGTCGAAGCACCCCAAAATGGCGGCGGGGCCGTGCGTATGAAACGCCCAGGCGTGATGCATGGAGTCAAGACGGCCTCCTTTCGATTCCTCAGCCTGGCAAGCACAACGCGGCCCCAGCTCCCACCACGAGCCCAGCAGTCACCAAAATCTCCTTTGCAATTGTTGCACCAGCTCTCCTCAAAAGTGCACCAACATAACCAAAATGGCCAGCGTCTTCTCCGATCTCAGAGTCTCAGAGTCACCAACCAAGCGCACTCTTTTTCTTTACTCTGGTGAGCCAATCAGGCCATTTCCCCCACAGTTCACCACACCCACTTCTTGGTTCAATCACATCACTCAGGACGTGGCCTGCCACCGTTCTTGACCGCCCCCCTTATTCTTCGCCTCCCGTGGGTGGAGCTTTTGCCGATTTGGTCAATTCGGGGCCACGCGGAGTGTCCGGGAACATGTTTGCTTGCAGGTAGATAGATGGTTGTTGTGGTTTACCGGTGGATTTCATGGCTGGCCTTGTCAGCAAAAACATAAAGGGAAATATTGCAGAGGGAAAGCACGCAATGGGGAAGATTATCCTTAATCCCTAAAACTAATTAGCACCGCTTCAAGCTCATGAAGCCTTTTCTTGTGACCTCGACCACCAAGGTCAATAATCATTTTTACATTTGATCTTCTACCCCAGGAAAATCGATCTACATATCAAGTATATCCAACTTGGTGCACCGGCTGATATATATGGTCTATCGCCATTTTTGGTCAAAATGCCAGTGACCTTGACCTTTC
The DNA here is from genome assembly GCF_964187855.1 of Myxine glutinosa. NCBI lineage: Eukaryota > Metazoa > Chordata > Myxini > Myxiniformes > Myxinidae > Myxine > Myxine glutinosa. The sequence goes on along the minus strand of NC_136262.1, from coordinate 48,771,193 downwards.
CATGTGTCCTTGACCTTTCCATGTGACCTTGACCTTTACATGTGACCTTGACCTGGTATGGGGCGAAACATAGTTTATTCGATTCCTGATCATCAGAACTATCAATCGATGTTCAAAACATGTTTCATTCAGAGCAGGAACTGCTGAGACAGTTTTTTTTGTTCCAGGTCAGATTTGCGGTGGCCATCTTGCATTTATGCTGAATAGGACATGGAAATCATGTCAACGAAGTCGAAATTATCTGCCCTTGACCAGACTTCGAAGAGGGGGCATATGAAAGGTAATCTGGGCCAAGATTGGTGATTTCTTCCACAGGTGCACTGTGACGTCATGTGACGTTGGGTCAAATAATTAAATCCCTTTGGCCTCTGGGCGGAGCAACTCGGGCGGATGGCCTGAGTAGAGCTATGTGGGCGGACATTCGCTCCTTTTTCATGCCTCCTTTGACGAAGTCGCCGGAGGCATTATGTTTTCAGGCTGTCCGTCCGTCCGTGATAGGTTTTCGTTACCGAGATAACTTAAGAAAGGGATCTTAGTCAAACTTGGTGCAGGTATTAGTAAGGGCATTTTATGAGATATTTCACAAATCTGTTAACTAAATTGTTACCAAAAAATTTCTTCACCAATACGTTTGTAAAGGTGTGTAATAACATGTGTTAAAATGTTGAAGTTCAACTCCCGTGGGAAACCCAGAAAAAAAGCTGTTGAATTCGGGTACCGAAAAATTATTTTCGAGAATTTTTATTTTTTTAAATCGGCCCTTAAGTAACTTATGAGGGGTCAAATAAGGGTTTTTCATGATTCTGAGTTGATTGTTAACATTTATATTTTCACTTTTACATTTACACACAAAGTAGCTTTTATTTCACATACTTATATAATACTCAGGATCGTTGGCTTTGATCACCCACCCCGCTGCCCAGAGTGTGTCACCTGGAGTGAGGAGTGGCTGATCATGAGCCAGGGAGGAGGAAAGCTCAGCGAGGGGGAGAAACATGATCGCGTTCGTTCCTATCTGTTTCCTGTTCGTAAATGGAATAATCTTTACTTCAGTTCCTCTCAGGATCTTAGCTTTGTCGAGTGCCTTCAACTTCACCCGGGGGAAAGCTGCTGTTGTCTGTGGATCTGGCAAAGGTGGTGCCGGAGAGGTGACTTCGATCCAACCCATTGAGTGAAAGGGAGTGTTTCCGTGAATAGAGACAATGTTTAAATCTATATTGTCTCCAACAAACTGAGTGACTGCATTGTTTGTTTCCCCAACCTCCATAAAGACCACCTGATCATTACTTGACAATTCACTTTCACTGGCTGGCACTTTGGCTGTCATCACTGATTGATCCTCAAGCGCAGCATCAACCGCAACCTCATCATTGATCTGTTCATTGGTTTCCTCCACAATGGTGTCAAGAGTGCCAGAAGTATCTGGAACATCATCTCCACTCCTACTATTAAGGAAGCAGTATTTGTAGTTTTGTGTCTCCGTGTAAGACTCAGTGTATCCCAGCCGGTGGAACTTGTTGAGCATCCATTTTGACCCAAATCTATGATCAAGTTGTATGGCAAGCCCCATTTGGTGTGGCAATACTCCAGACCGAGGTCGACAGGCCTTAATAAAATTCTGCCCCCAAACGGCAACTCTTTCGTCTGTCTTGACAATCGGTCTCAAGAACATCTGAAGGCTTGCAGGAACAAGTGTCAGCTGACTATCGATGTCAGTCATACTGTGTGTGGTGGGGTATGACTTTGGACCTAAATCAATCAAGGCAATATCATTGGATATGAACTTGAGTGCCGTCTTTATGATCTGAGTCTTCTCATCTCCATGGTCAAGATTAGCATGATGCTCTCGCAGAATATTGTCGGTGCCATCTTTGAGACAGAGTACATCTGCCCTTCTTTCCTGTGTTGTGAAATACAAGGTGTCTTCGTATTTCTCTAGAAGTTTTATCTTTAGCCAATGCTTTGAATAAGAAAGGCTCTTCTCTGGTGACTGATGAAACTCCTGCAGCTTTTCATGGACTTGGTCCATGTTCATTACCCCATGCTCTAATTCTGAGTCTAACCATTCGCAGAATTCAATAAAAACTGCCTCTCGCTCCTCATCAATACTCCTCTGTCCTCTCTTCCTTTTTCCTTCCTCATCAGTCTTGGACAAACTGTCACCTCTCGCAAACATAAGTTTGCATCGCAAATGGTACAGTGTTTCTTCTGCTACCAAGTCGTTGATCCCTTCCAGGCGTCCAGTGACTTCAGTGCCCCAGTCATCCCCGCGACTCCGTGCTGTCTTCAGCAAGCTTGCCTTCAGTGTATCTGCAGTCAAATTATCTGGCACTCTGTATTTCTTTCTAGCTTGTGCTGGATTATTTTTGTAGAGCTGGGCTGGTTGGTTGCAAAGAATGCATACATCCTTATACAGGAGGTCAACTGACTGTGATCTTCTAGAACTGCAGCCAGTTGATGAACTGAACTCACAAGTAGTGCGTCTTCTCTTCAACTTTGATGACTTTCTCTGCCTTTGATGCTTGAGCTGACTTCTTGGTGGTTGCAACAAAGTTGTTGTACAGATCATTTTTACACTTCTGGTGGTACCTCAGTTTTCCTTCCTTTTGAGCCTCCTTCATACGTTCCACAACAGTAACATTTTCGACAGTTTCTGCTTGTTTCAATAAAGTTGAGTATCCCTTTGGAGTTGCCTGTATGAGCCTTTCAGCTGGTGTATCCGAGCGTGCACAGATGAAGCAATTGAGCACAGGTGGAGTAACGTCTTCATCCATATTGCTAGACTCCATGTCCTGCAAAGTAGAAAATGAGATATATTTAGAAATTATTTTTCCACAAAGGAGTTTCTGTGGTGAAATGTAAATGTTAACAATCAACTCAGAATCATGAAAAACCCTTATTTGACCCCTCATAAGTTACTTAAGGGCCGATTAAAAAAAATAAAAATTCTCGAAAATGATTTTTCGGTACCCGAATTCAACAGCTTTTTTTCTGGGTTTCCCATGGGAGTTGACCTTCAACATTTTAACACATGTTATTACACACCTTTACAAACATATTGGTGAAGAAATTTTTTGGTAACAATTTAGTTAACAGATTTTCATATGTTTCCCTTACTACAAATCCGGATTGCAGAAACTTCAGGAGGGAACCCTGGAAACAAAGCTTTCTCGTCTCCTGTTCAAATACCGCATCACGCCACAATCAACAACCGGTGCACCTCCGTCTGAGTTATTGATGAAACGACACTTGAGATCGACACTTGACAATCTCAAACCAGACATATCATCAAACGTTTATCAGAGCCAGCTTAATCAAAAGTTGGTGCACGATAAGACGTCCAACAGTCACTGCATCAACATTGGAGATCCAGTGTTTGCCCGAAATTTTGGTGCAGGTGCGACGTAGCTACCGGGGGACATCACCGAGAAGCCAGGTCCACTGTCCTGCGTGATTCGCCTGCAGGAGGGCCGCAAAATTCGTCGACATCAGGACCACATAACCTACCGTCACTGTGAGTCGATAGAGCCTGCAGCATCGTCACAGTCAGAACAACAGTTCGACCCGCCACTGCCAGAGATCGTCGTGGCCGCTCCAGCCGGCTCGGATGCCCCGAAAACCTTTGCGAACGCTACACCCTTCGTGGAGACCAAAGGAATCACCTCGGGCTCTGTATCCACTGGTACACCGCGACCCAAAGGGATCACCTCGGACTCTGTATCCACTGGTACACCGCGACCCAAAGGAATCACCTCGGACTCTGTATCCACTGGTCCACCGCGACCCAAAGGGATCACCTCGGACTCTGTATCCACTGGTCCACCGTGACCCAAAGGGATCACCTCGGACTCTGTATCCACTGGTACACCGCGACCCAAAGGAATCACCTCGGACTCTTTATCCATTGGTACACCGCGACGCTCAATGCGTGAGAGAAAAGCACCCGACCGGTTGAATATTTGAAGATGTTTTTTTTCACGTTGACACATGTTCTATTTTCACGTTGACACATGTTCTATTTTCACGTTGACACACGTTCTATTTTCACGTTGACACACGTTCTATTTTCATGTTGACACATGTTCTATTTTCACGTATTTTCATTATTCTCATAATCGTTTGCACGCATATTTTCACATGTTTTGGAAATGTTGCTTTTGAAATGTCAATTCTGGAAATCTAGCACGTATTGTTCTTGGTAATTTTGGACTTAAAGGGGAGGATGTCATGTATGAAGCTGCAAATATTCACCGTTGTATCCCTACACCGGGACCGCATTGTATCCCTACGCCCCAGCTCGGATGGCGCTGCAGTTAATCGAGCCTGTATCGGCAGAGTGAATAAACGTGTACTACAATCGATCGTCGTTTGTCGAGATACCTTACAGGGAATAGGTGTTGTTAACGATGACGTCATTGGTGCCATAATTATGACGTCATAATTCGACAGGGACAACGCTTAGTTTGATCAGTTTGAAATGCATTGAGCATGATCTATGCAACAATTATATTAGAGAATATAAATTTATGATGTCATCGCTCACGTGGTCTGGCAGCCATATTGGATCAAAGAAAAAAAATGTTTAAAAACAGAAGAGATGGCTCACAACAAGCTGACTGCGTAGGGTAAGTATTCGATGAATACCATCTAGTTGTTTTACGTGTCCGTTTATGTTTTTTTTGTGTTTTATGTGCTAATATGTGTTTGATGTGCTAGCTCTTAAACGAGCCTCGATCTTGCATCCCAAAAAACCCCCCAAAAAAACCCATGGACATATGCTTTGATTCTTTACTGTTACAAGTACCTTAAGTAAAAGGTATAAGTACACCTTTCAGGCTGCATACGTCTACCAAGATGTAATGCCTACACCATCATCTTTCAATTTCATTTCTTGACCGATACACACATATGTAAAATGAGCGTGTCAGACAGACTCCCATATATCGAAATAACATTCTTCTGGGCACTGATGGGTCTGGGTAGATGAACAGGTTAGAGACCATTCCATAGCCAAATAGCATGGCTGTGATTGATCCTTATCATTATATCAATATAATTAACCATAAAGTTAAAATTGTCGAGGAGTGGTCATGGCTCAATAAATATCAAAATACACCTTGTTAATTGAAAAGTTTTTAACTGTAATCTTTCATATTTGTGATCACACATAAATGAGCTAGCATATGAATTGCACCCAAGATTGTGTCAGTAGAGATTCAATCTGTTGATGGACTGTTCCCTGACAGGCGCTGCAGAAGTTGAAAAGGAAAATATCAAGTAAAACACACACGCTGATTCAAATGAAGGAAAACCAAGAGTTTGTAAAAGCCGAAAATCTTGTCAAGAGGTGCTCTTTGATGAAGCTCGAGGCACATGTGAAGGAGGTACACCAAATCCCCCCTCCCCTCCTTCCCCCTCCCCCTCCCCCTCCCCCCTCCACCCCCCGTTCCCCTCCCCTCCTCTTCCCCCTCCCCTCCTCCTCCCCCTTAACACCAGGGGGGTTGACACAGCCTGTCATCCTACCGAGGTCGGCAAATTGAGTACCAGTTCACTGGTAATTCCCTGTGTGCCGCAAGAGGCACCTAACAGGGTTGGCGGCACGCACCCGGAAGTCGGAACTCATTGTCGTCAAATAAATGTAGCATGTATGTTTCACTCTCTGTCACATGCCGTTGGTCCCATGTCAATCGGATGAAGTTGAAAAATTAACATTACGAAGTTTCTCTGGGACGTACTGATTCCGAATAATGAAGTTGAAAAATTAACGTTCCGAAATACGCTAATTACGCTAACAGAAGCGCTGGCGCTGCGAAGCGCTAGAGGGAGCGCTGCGCTCCTTCCCTTCGATTCCCTCCCTCTTCTGCTAGCGTTTCTGCGCTAATACGCTAATTTTAAAACCCAAAGTTTTTTTAAATTTAAGGTGTGCTGTTGTTGCTCTGAGACGTACTGATTCCGAATATGCCTTTGGTTTTTCTCTGCGATGAGTAGTTCTCGAGTTATAAGAGGACTGAAGGAGCTGGGGCTCCCACGTCGATCGGAAGAATGGACGCGACAAAAAGCTGGAATTCATCTGAGTTGCTTTATTGAAATCAAACACTCAGGCACTCTGAAAACCCGTTTATCGGTCAGCAATATATATCTATTAACCCAGGGGGTTTGCCCAGGCCCGGCGCCAGGGGGCGTGGCCCAGCGTCCTGGCTGCGGCCTGGCAAGTTGAGGGCGAGCCTGCCCGGGCATGCCCGGGCATGCCCGGGCGTCCCGACCGAGGCCTGGCAAGTTGAGCGCGGGCCTGCCCGGGCGTCCTGGACGAGCCCGGCATGGTGATCGCTCCGCGTCCTTGATAGGTGCAAGGCGATTGTGAACACCCAGCGGCAGCCGCTACACACATCCCCCCAGAATCGACTTGCACCGGCAGGGTCAATTTGAGGGGGGTCCTGATGACCCGGCCGAAGCGACCCCTGGCGGGTCGTGGGAGGGGGTCCGGTGAGGTGGTGGGCGGTCGAGTGGGGGGCACCGTGGACGGGGGGCGGCCTCGCCGCGGCGGAAGGGCCACCCGTGGTGGGTGGTCGACGTCCACGTGCGCCGGCTTGAGGCGGTCCACTGCAATCCGGTCCGACCTGCCGCCGATGTCGATGACGAACGACTTGTCGTCCCGTCGCAGCACCCGGAAGGGCCCGTCGTACGGCGGCTGGAGTGGCCACCGATGTGCGTCGTGACGCACAAAAACATACTCCGCTGTGCGGAGTGCTGGGGGGACGTAGGACTGGGGGTCACCGTGGTGGGATGTTGGCACGGGGGCAAACCGTCGGGCGGCCTCCTGGAGGTCCGAGCGCTGGTGAGCTGCGGACCAGGGACTGGTAGCGTCGGGCACGAATTCGCCCGGGACGCGTAGCACCTGGCCATAGACAAGCTCGGCGGTGGATGCCTGGAGGTCCTCCTTGGGGGCCGTGCGAAGGCCCAAAAGGACCCACGGCAGCCGGTCGGCCCAACCGCCGTCTTGAAGGCCGGCCATGAGCGCGGCCTTCATGGAGCGGTGGAATCGCTCGCACAACCCGTTTGCTTGGGGGTGGTAGGCCGTAGTACGGTGGAGCTTGACCCCCAGGTTGCGGGCGACCGCGCCCCACAGCTCGGAGGTGAACTGTGGTCCGCGGTCTGACGAGATGTTCGCCGGTGCGCCGAAGCGGGCGACCCAGGTGGCGATGAAAGCCTGCACCACGTCGGCGGTGGTGGTGGAGACGAGGGGAACGGCCTCCGGCCACCTGGTGGTCCTGTCCACCATGGTGAGCAGGTGTGTGAACCCCCGTGACGGGGGGAGGGGGCCCACCAGATCCACGTTGACGTGGTCGAAACGTCGTTCGGGCACGGTGAAAGGTGCCAGCGGGGCCTGGGTGTGTCGGTGGAACTTGGCCCGTTGGCAGGCCGTGCAGGTGCTGGTCCAATCGCGGACGTCCCGACGAAGGCCGTGCCAGACGAAACGCGCCGACACCAGCTTCTGGGAAGCTTTCCGGCCCGGGTGGGAAAGGCCGTGGAGAGAGGCGAAGATGCGGCGTTGCCAGGTGACGGGGCACGATGGGGCGAGGCTGGCCTTGGGAGACGTCGCAGAGCAGGACAGTGTCCGCGCAGGGGATGTCGGCCAGGCGGAGGCCCGTGTCCGCCGCCCGGAGGGCTTGCACCGTGGTGTCGGTGGTTTGGTCCGCCGCCATAAGCGCAAAATCCACGCCCAGGTGGACCGCGTTCGCGCTGGCCCGGGAAAGACAGTCGGCCACGGCGTTGTTTTTGCCGGCGACGTGCCGGATGTCCGTGGTAAACTCCGACACGGCGGAGAGGTGGCGCTGTTGGCGGGCCGACCATGGCTCCGTGACCTTGGCCATGGCGTAAACCAACGGCTTGTGGTCGACGAACGCCGTGAAAGGTCGGCCCTCCAGGAGGTGGCGGAAATGGCGGACGGCCAGGTGTAGACCGAGGAGCTCCCGGTCAAACGTGCTGTATTTGAGCTCGTTCGGCCGGAGCTGCCGGCTGAAAAAAGCGAGTGGCTGCCAAACCCCGTTCACCCATTGCTCATGTACGGCGCCCACCGCGTAGTCGGAGGCATCCGTGGTGAGGGCGATGGGAGCGTTGAGCACCGGGTGAGCGAGCAGTGTTGCGTCGGCGAGGGCCCGCTTTGAGCGTTGGAAGGCCGCATCCATTGCTGCGGACCAGGCGATGTCGTGCTTGGCCGGCTTGCCCCGGAGGGCTTCGTAGAGGGGCCACATGAGTTGAGCAGCGCGGGGCACGAAGCGGTGATAAAAATTCACCATTCCCAGGAATTCCTGCAGGGCCTTTATGGTGCGGGGACGCGGGAACGTGGTGATGGCCTCGACCTTGGTTGGCAGCGGCACGGCCCCGTTCTTGGTGATGTGGTGGCCCAAAAAATCAACGGCCGTCGTGCCGAAGTGGCATTTGGCCGGGTTGACGATGAGGCCGTGCTCGCTGAGGCGCCCGAACAGTGTTCGGAGGTGGAGGAGGTGCTCGGCCCGGGACGTGCTGGCGACGAGGATGTCGTCCAGGTAAACGAAAAGGAACGGCAGGTCACGCAGCACGCCGTCCATCAAGCGCTGGAACGCCTGAGCCGCGTTCTTGAGACCAAACGGCATCCGCAAGAATTCGAATAAGCCGAACGGCGTGATGACTGCCGTTTTAGGGACGTCGGCCGCCCTGACAGGTACCTGGTGATATCCCCGTATGAGATCAATTTTCGAAAAAATGACCCGTCCCGCCAGACGGGCGGAGAAGTCTTGGATATGCGGGATCGGGTACCTGTCGGGGGTGGTAGCGTCATTGAGACGGCGGTAGTCGCCACACGGGCGCCATCCACCCCCCGGCTTTGGCACGATGTGCAGTGGCGAGGCCCACGCGCTATCGGAGCGCCGCACGATGCCGAGGTGCTCCAACGCGTCGAATTCGGCCTTCGCTACGGCGAGCTTGGCTGGGTCGAGGCGGCGGGCCCTGGCGTAGACCGGCGGGCCCGTGGTTGGTATGTGGTGCTCGATCCCATGCCGTACTGCGACGGCCAAAAACGTCGGCCGCGTGAGGGCCGGGAACTCCGTGAGCAGGCGAGCAAACTCGTTCGCCGCCGGGACGGTGCATGCCAGCTCGGTCGGCGCGGAGCTGCTCAATGTGCATACCAGGGAGCTGAAGGTTTCAGCGTTGATTAAACAACGCCGTTGGACGTCCACCAGCAGTCCGTGTGCGCAGAGGAAGTCGGTGCCTAGCAGAGCCATGGGCACGTTGGCGGTTACAAACGTCCAAGCAAAGCGTTGGCCGCCGAAGCAGAGGGTGACGTTGCGCAGGCCGAAGGTGCGGATAGTCGATCCGTTGGCCGCAACCAAGGAGGGGCCGCAAACCGCGGATTGCCTGTCCTGGTCAGAGGCGGGTATGACGCTCAGTTGGGCGCCGGTGTCGCACAGGAAGCGCCGTCCGGACGCTTTATCCGTGATGAACAGTAAGTTGCCCGTGTGGCCGGCGCTCATGGCTGGTAATGAACGCCGGCCCGGCCGTTTCCCGGCCTGCCGGAGGTGCACGGGGGTCGGCATGTCCGGGCCTTTTGTCCAAACCTGGCATGATAGTAACACCACGCTTGGTCGGGTGGAGGCCTCGGTCGTCGTGCTGGAGGTGGTCGGCACGGTAGAGCGGCCGCCAATTGTGTCGGCAGTTCGGCCGTCGACCGTGCCGGGTGCTCGGGCACCATGGTTGTTGCATCGGACGGCGGTGGGTCCCATGTCGCCGCTGCGATGCGCCGTCCTGCAGCGGAGATCTTGTCGGCTTCTCTGGCAAGGGCCCGGGGATCTGTGGTCGTCGTGCTTGCCAGGGCGAGGCGTACCGGGTTAGGCAGCTGACGGAGGAACAGCTCCCGGAACAGGAATGCCGGAGAGTGCTCGCCGAGCAGTGAAAGCATGTAGTCCATTCGCTCGGAAGGGCGCGTGTCGCCGAGCTCAGGCAGTTCGAGCAGGCGCCGTGCGCGTTCCGCCGATGGGAGGGCGAAAGCATCGAGGAGAAGCTTCTTAATCGCGCCGTTTTTGTCAGCGGCTGGCGGGCTTTCGAGGAGGCTCAGGGCGCGGGCCGCGGTAGCCGACCCGAGCGCAGCTACCACATGGTGGAAGCGGGTGTCGTCGGCCGTGATGCCTCGCAGGGCGAACAGGGACTCCGCCTGTGCGAACCAAACCGCCGCGTGAGCCTCCCAGAAGGTAGGCAGTTTAAGGGCGACTGCCGTGTCCATGTCGATAGGTCACCAATGAAGGAGCTGGGGCTCCCATGTCGATCGGAAGAATGGACGCGACAAAAAGCTGGAATTCATCTGAGTTGCTTTATTGAAATCAAACACTCAGGCACTCTGAAAACCCGTTTATCGGTCAGCAATATATATCTATTAACCCAGGGGGTTTGCCCAGGCCCGGCGCCAGGGGGCGTGGCCCAGCGTCCTGTCTGCGGCCTGGCAAGTTGAGGGCGAGCCTGCCCGGGCATGCCCGGGCATGCCCGGGCGTCCCGACCGAGGCCTGGCAAGTTGAGCGCGGGCCTGCCCGGGCGTCCTGGATGAGCCCGGCATGGTGATCGCTCCGCGTCCTTGATAGGTGCAAGGCGATTGTGAACACCCAGCGGCAGCCGCTACAGGACAAACAAACATACTTTACTACTTTATATATATATAGATATAGAAGTTGGTACAATTCGGCCAAGGAATCCCAGAGATAATTGCAATTAAATTAGCGGTGACGTCACGGAACCGCCGCCGGTAATATATTGTAATTTATGGTAATCTATGCAGCACGACATGGTCATCACGGAAAACAAGGCGCCTTTGCCGGCGCAAAACGGCTCTCTCAGGGTCAAACTCGGTATCGTTGTGAGCGCACGGTTCGGCCCTTCAAGAAAAAGTTTATTTTGTAAAAATCGAACCACGCGTTAAAAAGATATGACTGGTTTTGTTCGCCGGCACGTCGGCGCTCAAATCGGCTCGCGATAAAATCCAACACGTCCTTTGTCGGGGTCGTCTGAACCAACCACGGGGCCTAGAAGGCTGGGACTGGTCTCAAAAGTTAGGTCTCGATCATATCTCGTAATGCTGGAAGCTTCACGTCTCTGTGATAATCTTGTGGACCATGACAAGAGATCGTGCGAGTCGCTCGCAACGGCTTCAAGCACTTCCGCATTCGACCATTTCATGAACGCCATACGCCCCGCCCATCAAAGCGCGTACGTATTAAACGAACATACAGTGGCCCATGTGTCGTCATTTGCGCATGCGCCAAAGTCTTTGCAGGAACATGAAGCATCGGAACAGCGCATTTGCGCATGCGCAAGAGTGAGAACCGCCTGTGCACCATTACGCTAACAGAAGCGCTGGCGCTGCGAAGCGCTAGAGGGAGCGCTGCGCTCCCTCCCTTCAATTCCCTCCCTCTTCTGCTAGCGCTTCTGCGCTAATACGCTAATTTTAAAACCCGAAGTTTTTTAAAATTTAAGGTGTGCTGTAGTTGCTCTGAGACGTACTGATTCCGAATATGCCTTTGGTTTTTCTCTGCGATGAGTAGTTCTTGAGTTATAAGAGGACAAACAAACAAACATACTTTACTGCTTTATATATACTAGGGCATGCCCGTACTATATCTATATCTAAAATTATATCCCCCCCTCTATTTACATGAAATGGTTTGGTTCATGAAATGTTTTGGTTCATTCGCAACGCCAAAGCGAACGGCGAACGCTTTACATGAAATGGTTTGGTTCATGAAATGTTTTGGTCCATTCGCAACGCCAAAGCGAACGGCGAACGGCTTGCGAGTACAATGACAATCCCCCCGGGGTCCCCCCCTCTATTTATATCCCCCCTCTATCGAGAAATTATTATTTTCTCCGGAAGAAATCGAATTACGTACCGTAATGGCGCACGCGCTGGGCTCAGCATCAGCTCGCTCTCACATCGGCCACGCCTACGCAATAACGCGTTCTGTGATTGGATGCCGGAAGTGCAGTCCTCACTGTCCGGAAGGTCGTATATCGCAGTTACGATGAATCGCAAATTCGTTTTTATTAGTTTTAAAACATAGTTTAACGCCAACATAGCGCCAACATAGTTTGCAAACGTGAAATAAATGAATACGCTCTCAAATGTGCCATCCGAGGCAGAGTGTGTTCGCCACGTTCGGCACACGCGATAGCTCGCTGCTCTCTGATTGGTTGAATCGTTTTTTGGACATAGCTCGGTAAGTAATTGTCCGATTAATATGAAACCTTGAAAAGGCACATCCTCGGGTCCCCAGCAATATACCTGGCAAGTTTCAAGTATATCGGACCTGTGGTTGTCGAGAAACAGCGGTCACAGACAAACAAACAAACGTACAAACAAACAAACGTACAAACAAACAAACACACAGAGATTACTGGAATTATAGATAGATAGAAGAGGGAGCGGAAGACAAGATGGGGAGAGAAGGGGAAGCACACAAACACTTGAGAGCACACAACATTTGAGAGCAGGGACATGTGTGGGAGGGAGAGGGCTTGGGGGGAGGAGGCGTGGGAAGGGGGGGGGGGGGAGAAGTATAAAACACAAGGACACCAAGGACTTCCAGGAGAGAAGTTGGTATTTCAAAAAAGTGGAATTGGGGTGAAATTAGCAGGGGTAGAAAAGATCAAGGTTTTGGATGGGGGAAGATAAGAGATGGTGGTGAACAGCTGTTTTAAAGACCTGGAGGGTGGAGTGGGATTCAACAGAGTGAGGGAGTTTGTTCCAGAGGTGGGAGAAAAGAGGAATGAAGGAGTGAAGGTGAGCAGAGAGTCTTGATTTTGGCAGTTTAACCATGAGAGGGTTGCAGGCAGATCTTGTGCGACCTGTAGGAATATTTGTGGGACAGAGCCCAGAGAGAGCTGGGGGAGCAAGGCCAGAGAGGAGTCGGTAGAAGACTGAAAGACCACCAACCTGCCTGCGGTGAGTGAGTGAGAGGCCCTTGGAGTTAGCTTCATCGCGGGAGATTCCAATGATTCTGAATGTTTTGGTTTCAACAGCGTGAAGACGAGCGAGGTGTGAGGCAGGAGCACCAGCCCAGAGGGGAGAGCAGTATTCCATTGAGCTGCGGATGAAAGCCTTGTATATGGTGAGGAGCTCAGGTGTGCCAAGGAAGGACTTCACACGATGGAGGATGCCCAGTCGGCGACTGGATTTGGAGGCCAGATTTGAAATGTGGTTTTCCCAGGAAAGATCATGGCAGATAGTGAGACCTAAAAGCTTGAGTGACAGAACTTCTTGGAGAGGATTATTCAGAAAGTGGATGGGAGGGTTGTCCAGTCGGTCTTTTCGGAGAGACATCGTCAGAGTGTGAGATTTGTCAGGATTGAAAGACATGTTCCACTTGTTTGACCAGTCTGTGATTTTGTCCAGGTCTGCAGAGAGTGAGGAGGCTGCAGACTGCCGATCTGAGGTGTTACATATTTATGTGAATGTATGTGAATTACTATTCAGGTCTTTGCTTATCAATGTGTAGTCGATTAAAGGTTGTTGTGATTAAAGGGTCAGGAGCCCTTCTGGGAAAAAGGAGACCGGAAACGGAAGAAGAAAAGACACGAGGTCCTGGAGAAGCGACGATCTTCTTCTTCCTGGCCGAGCTCGGACGCGAGCGGTATCGATTGAGCAACGTAAGAGAATCGGCATTTCAAAGCCCGTCTGGCGAGAGGAGTTACCGGGACGTGTAACTACCCTTTGACACGTCAAGTCACTGTGGGTTCATGCACGGAACCAAGCAGCTGGCACAGTTTGCCTCACCGTCTACAAGGCCGCGTACGGGTCGCACCTTGGGCCGCGCGCGCTGGGCAAGCCGCGTGTTGCTGTGCCTGCTTTACATTACCCGCTTTGCTTGGCCAGGAGGTGCACGCTGCAGCCGTTGTTCCCAGTACGGGACGTGCCCGGTGAAAGCACGTCAGGAAGGGTCCGTTCAACCGCCCACATGCGGAGATCGAACTACAGGAGTACGGAGACATTGTGAGAGACATTGACCACGGAGGGATTCGGGAGTGGGGCTCACGTGAGGAATGTATAAGATGGCCATCTTAGAGTTAATGTAGATGAGTTTACATCTTTGTACTATTGAGTGCTGATTGTTGATTGCTCGGGGAATATATCATTGATGATTCCGGATCCTTGGTGTGGGGTTTTTTCTTGGTTGGAATTCATATTGATTGCGTTACGAAAGCGCATACATAATAAATCTTTCTGGCGGAGTTCCTCTCACAGTCCGGGGGTCACCGAGACCAGGTAGTCACCGGGAGGACCACGTAACAGAATTGGGGGCTCGTCCGGGATATAAAATTGTATAAAATAATAAAAATAATATTTTTATTAATTAAAATTTATTAATTAAGTATTAATTGGTAAATTTTTGGGGAAATTGGGGTAAAGTCTTGGGTGAAGGTTAACAGGTGTTAACGATAGGCACCATGGCGTTTGTGGCACAGAGCTTTGCGGTAACCCCGAGTGAGGCACAGTTCCGAGCGTTACTAAAGTCGGACCTCTTGAAATTGGCCAAACATTTTAACTTGGAGGTCCGAACTAATTTGAGGAAGGCAGAGTTGCAGACCACGGTGATACAGTCTATGGTGGGATTAGGAACATGGGACGAGTTAGCCTGGCAGTGGCTACCCGAAGAACCAGAAGACGTTGAGCTCCGGAAACTGGAGTTGCAACTACGGAGCCAGGAACGGATTAAAGAAGAAGAAAGGAAAGCAGAAGAGAGGAGAGAAGAGAAACAAGCAGAGGAAAGGAGAGTGGAATGAGAACTACAGGAAAGGTTAAAAGAAGAAGAAAGGAAAGCAGAAAAGGAAAGAGCAGAAGAAGAAAGGAAAGCAGAAAAGGAAAGAGTAGAAGAAGAAAGGAAAGCAGAAAAGGAAAGAGCAGAAGAAGAAAGGAAAGCAGAAAAGGAAAGAGCAGAAGAAGAAAGGAAAGCAGAAGAGAGGAGAGAAGAGAAACAAGCAGAGGAAAGGAGAGTGGAACGAGAACTCCAGGAAAGGTTAGCAGAAGAAGAAAGGAAAGCAGAAAAGGAAAGAGCAGAAGAAGAAAGGAAAGCAGAAAAGGAAAGAGCAGAAGAAGAAAGGAAAGCAGAAGAGAGGAGAGAAGAGAAACAAGCAGAGGAAAGGAGAGTGGAACGAGAACTCCAGGAAAGGTTAGAAGGAAGAAAAGCAGAGGAGAGGAGAGCTGCAAGGGACCTCGAAGCAGAGGAGAGAAAAGCGGAAAGGGAATTAAAGGAACGTGACATGGAGCTTCAGCAAGAAATTAAATTCAAGGAGCTGGAGTTAATGAGAGAACGGGGAGAGGGACCACCCTTGCTGACGGGGTCGACACCTAGCCAGAACACCTGGGATGTGGGCAGACATGTGAGGCTGGTTCCACCCTTCAGTGAAAAGGAAGTCGCTAAATTTTTTCCACACTTTGAGAAAGTGGCTCGACAGTTAAACTGGCCGGAGGAGGCCTGGACCATACTAGTACAAAGTGTGCTGGTGGGAAAAGCTCAAGAGATTTATTCGGCGCTACCAATGGACCAATGTGCAGATTATGAGGTATTGAAGAAGCACATCCTCAAAGCCTATGAGTTGGTTCCGGAAGCTTACCGGCAAAAATTCAGGAATGCCAGGAAGAGGGAGAGTGAGACCCATGTGGAGTTTGCCAGAGTGAAAGAAAACATGTTTGATCGGTGGTGTGAGTCAAAAGGAGTCGGGAAAGACTTCGAAACATTGCGTGACTTGATCCTGGTGGAGGAATTTCAACAGTGTTTCCACGAGGACATCAAAGTGTACCTGCAGGAAAAGAAAGTACCAAAGTTGTGGGACGCAGCCACCATGGCAGATGATTATGCCTTAACACACCAGATAGGGGTCCACAAACCTAACTCCTCGCCTAGACTTCAGCAGGGGAGTTATGGAACACCCGGTGCGGAGAACGACCTTACATGGCGGCGGCCTCGAGATGATTATGGGGACAACTCTGATACCCCAACTGTTAGAAATCAGAGGGCTACGGGCCCAAGACAAACTTATTTTTCGGGGGGCTCAAGGCCGACCCCGAGGTTCTCCTCCGGGCCTACTTGTGCTTTTTGCCATAAACCTGGACACTTGATGTCCAGTTGTTACCTCATGAAAAGGGACAACCCAGAGCGGAGTCCGACTAGTACAACTCCGAATGCGATGGCAAACGTAAGAAATCGCCCACAGAAGAGTTACCAACCATTTATTTATGAGGGGTTGGTCTCACTCAAGGGAGACTTGACTAACCCAAGACCGGTTAGGGTGTTGAGGGACACAGGAGCCCATCAATCCTTAATGCTTGAAGGCATTTTGCCATTGTCAAAGAGTACCGCAACTGGTGATAGTGTTCGGTTACAAGGGATCGGTGGCTGTGTTAGTGCCCCACTTCATGTCATCCATTTGGAATCCGATTTGGTGTCAGGACCGGTCACCGTTGGTTTACAAGCCACGCTTCCTGTGGAGGGAGTATCTGTGATTATCGGGAATGATTTGGCCGGGGGGCAAATTTATGGTAACCCGAGGGTGGGTAAAGAGCCCCGCAGGGGAAATAACACCACCCCCGCTTGGGATGGCGACAAAAGTTCCAAGTTATTTGTAGGGGGACTGAACTTCAACACAGAGGAAGAAGTTCTGACCTCTGTCTTCAACAGATATGGGCCGCTGGTGGAAGTGCGGGTGGTAAAAGACAGGGAAACGCAACGGTCAAGAGGGTTCGGCTTTGTCATGTTTGCAAGCACCAGAGACGCCAGAGAGGCAGAGAAGAATTGGAATGGTAAGGATTTGGAGGGTCGGACCATAACAGTAGGGAAGGCATTTCGTAGGCATCGAGAGGTCTACAGAAGAGGACAACTTGGCAGTCGTTTTGGGGTTGGCAGCAGCCGACATTACTATGGAGGCTCCCAGAGTTACGGCACCTCCCGAAAGAATGAATGTCAGAGCACTGGCCGAGAAGGAGACCGCCAGTCAGGTAACGGCTGGGACAAGGGGTCCCACCGTAACTGTTAGGAGTCTGGAGAAGTTGAAGCACTATATATAAGTTTTACATTTTACAATATAAGTACCATTTTTACACACATTTTACAATATATTTGCCACTTTTACACACATTTTACAATAGATTTGCCAATTTTACACACATTTTACAATAGATTTGCCACTTTTACACACATTTTACAATAGATTTACCACTTTTACACACATTTTACAATGGATTTACCACTTTTACACACATTTTACAATATATTTACCACTTTTACACACATTTTACAATAGATTTGCCAGTTTTACACACATTTTACAATAGATTTGCCAATTTTACACACATTTTACAATAGATTTGCCACTTTTACACACATTTTACAATAGATTTGCCACTTTTACACACATTTTACAATAGATTTACCACCTTCACACACATTTTACAATAGATTTACCACTTTTACACACATTTTACAATAGATTTACCATTTTTACACATTTTACAATAGATTCGCCACTTTTACACACATTTTACAATAGATTTACCATTTTTACACACATTTTACAATAGATTTGCCACTTTTACACACATTTTACAATAGATTTGCCATTTTCACACACATTTTACAATAGATTTGCCTCTTTTACACACATTTTACAATAGATTTGCCTCTTTTACACACATTTTACAATAGATTTGCCACTTTTACACACATTTTACAATAGATTTGCCACTTTTACACACATTTTACAATAGATTTGCCACTTTTACACACATTTTACAATAGATTTGCCACTTTTACACACATTTTACAATAGATTTGCCACTTTTACACACATTTTACAATATATTTGCCACTTTTACACACATTTTACAATAGATTTGCCACTTTTACACACATTTTACAATAGATTTGCCACTTTTACACACATTTTACCATAGATTTGCCACTTTTACACACATTTTACAATAGATTTGCCACTTTTACACACATTTTACAATATATTTGCCACTTTTACACACATTTTACAATAGATTTGCCACTTTTACACACATTTTACAATAGATTTGCCACTTTTACACACATTTTACCATAGATTTGCCACTTTTACACACATTTTACCATAGATTTGCCACTATTACACACATTTTACAATATATTTGCCACTTTTACACACATTTTACAATAGATTTGCCACTTTTACACACATTTTACAATAGATTTGCCACTTTTACACACATTTTACAATAGATTTGCCACTTTTACACACATTTTACACTAGATTTGCCAATTTTACACACATTTTACACTAGATTTGCCACTTTCACACACATTTTACAATCGATTTACCATTTTTACACACATTTTACAATAGATTTACCATATTTAAACACATTTTACAATAGATTTACCATTTTTACACACATTTTACCATAGATTTACCACTTTTACACACATTTTACAATAGATTTTCCATTTTACCATAGATTTACCATTTTTACACACATTTTACCATAGATTTACCATTTTTACACACATTTTACAATAGATTTACCATTTTTACACACATTTTACCATCGATTTACCATTTTTACACACATTTTACAATATATTTGCCACTTTTACACACATTTTACACTAGATTTGCCACTTTTACACACATTTTACAATAGATTTACCATTTTTACACACATTTTACCATAGATTTACCATTTTTACACACATTTTACCATAGATTTACCATTTTTACACACATTTTACCATAGATTTACCATTTTTACACACATTTTACCATAGATTTCCCACTTTTACACACATTTTACAAAAGATTTACAACTTTTATGCACATTTTACAATAGATTTACCACTTTTACACACATTTTACAATAGATTTACCACTTTTGCACACATTTTACATCAGATTTACCACTTTTACACACATTTTACAATAGATTTACCACTTTTATGCACATTTTACAATAGATTCACCATTTCTACACACATTTTACCATAGATTTACCATTTTTACACACATTTTACCATAGATTTACCATTTTTACACACATTTTACCATAGATTTACCATTTTTACACATTTTACAATAGATTTACCATTTTTACACACATTTTACAATAGGTTTACCACTTTTACACACATTTTACAATAGATTTACCATTTTTACACAGATTTTACAATAGATTTACCATTTTTACACACATTTTACAATAGATTTACCATTTTTACACACATTTTACAATAGATTTACCATTTTTACACAGATTTTACAATAGATTTACCATTTTTACACAGATTTTACAATAGATTTGCCACTTTTACACACATTTTACAATAGATTTGCCATTTTTACACACATTTTACAATAGATTTGCCACTTTTCCACACATTTTACAATAGATTTACCACTTTTACACACATTTTACAATAGATTTACCACTTTTACACACATTTTACAATAGATTTACCACTTTTACACACATTTTACAATAGATTTACCACTTTTGCACACATTTTACAATAGATTCACCATTTTTACACACATTTTACAATAGATTTACCATTTTTACACACATTTTACAATAGGTTTACCACTTTTACACACATTTTACAATAGATTTACCATTTTTACACAGATTTTACAATAGATTTACCATTTTTACACACATTTTACAATAGATTTACCATTTTTACACACATTTTACAATAGATTTACCATTTTTACACAGATTTTACAATAGATTTGCCACTTTTACACACATTTTACAATAGATTTACCACTTTTACACACATTTTACAATGGATTTACCACTTTTACACACATTTTACAATATATTTACCATTTTTACACACATTTTACAATAGATTTGCCACTTTTACACACATTTTACAATAGATTTGCCAATTTTACACACATTTTACAATAGATTTGCCAATTTTACACACATTTTACAATAGATTTGCCACTTTTACACACATTTTACAATAGATTTGCCACTTTTACACACATTTTACAATAGATTTACCACCTTCACACACATTTTACAATAGATTTACCACTTTTACACACATTTTACAATGGATTTACCACTTTTACACACATTTTACAATATATTTACCACTTTTACACACATTTTACAATAGATTTGCCAATTTTACACACATTTTACAATAGATTTGCCACTTTTTCACACATTTTACAATAGATTTGCCAATTTTACACACATTTTACAATAGATTTGCCACTTTTACACACATTTTACAATAGATTTGCCACTTTTACACACATTTTACAATAGATTTACCATTTTTACACATTTTACAATAGATGTACCATTTTTACACACATTTTACAATAGATTCGCCACTTTTACACACATTTTACAATAGATTTACCATTTTTACACACATTTTACAATAGATTTGCCACTTTTACACACATTTTACAAGAGATTTGCCATTTTCACACACATTTTACAATAGATTTGCCTCTTTTACACACATTTTACAATAGATTTGCCTCTTTTACACACATTTTACAATAGATTTGCCACTTTTACACACATTTTACAATAGATTTGCCACTTTTACACACATTTTACAATAGATTTGCCACTTTTACACACATTTTACAATAGATTTGCCACTTTTACACACATTTTACAATAGATTTGCCACTTTTACACACATTTTACAATAGATTTGCCATTTTTACACACATTTTACAATAGATTTGCCACTTTTACACACATTTTACAATATATTTGCCACTTTTACACACATTTTACAATATATTTGCCACTTTTACACACATTTTAAAATAGATTTGCCACTTTTACACACATTTTACAATAGATTTGCCACTTTTACACACATTTTACAATAGATTTGCCACTTTTACACACAGTTTACAATAGATTTGCCACTTTTACACACATTTTACAATATATTTGCCACTTTTACACATTTTACAATAGATTTGCCACTTTTACACACATTTTACAATATATTTGCCACTTTTACACACATTTTACCATAGATTTGCCACTTTTACACACATTTTACCATAGATTTGCCACTTTTACACACATTTTACAATAGATTTGCCACTTTTACACACATTTTACAATAGATTTGCCACTTTTACATACATTTTACAATAGATTTGCCACTTTTACACACATTTTACACTAGATTTGCCAATTTTACACACATTTTACACTAGATTTGCCACTTTTACACACATTTTACAATAGATTTACCATTTTTACACACATTTTACAATAGATTTACCATATTTAAACACATTTTACAATAGATTTACCATTTTTACACACATTTTACCATAGATTTACCATTTTACCATAGATTTACCATTTTTACACACATTTTACCATAGATTTAACATTTTTACACACATTTTACAATAGATTTACCATTTTTACACACATTTTACAATATATTTGCCACTTTTACACACATTTTACACTAGATTTGCCACTTTTACACACATTTTACAATAGATTTACCATTTTTACACACATTTTACCATAGATTTACCATTTTTACACACATTTTACCATAGATTTACCATTTTTACACACATTTTACCATAGATTTACCATTTTTACACACATTTTACCATAGATTTCCCACTTTTACACACATTTTACAAAAGATTTACAACTTTTACGCACATTTTACAATAGATTTACCACTTTTACACACATTTTACAATAGATTTACCACTTTTGCACACATTTTACATCAGATTTACCACTTTTACACACATTTTACAATAGATTTACCACTTTTATGCACATTTTACAATAGATTCACCATTTCTACACACATTTTTCCATAGATTTACCATTTTTACACACATTTTACCATAGATTTACCATTTTTACACACATTTTACCATAGATTTACCATTTTTACACACATTTTACAATAGATTTACCATTTTTACACACATTTTACAATAGATTTACCATTTTTACACACATTTTACAATAGGTTTACCACTTTTACACACATTTTACAATAGATTTACCATTTTTACACAGATTTTACAATAGATTTACCATTTTTACACACATTTTACAATAGATTTACCATTTTTACACAGATTTTACAATAGATTTACCATTTTTACACAGATTTTACAATAGATTTGCCACTTTTACACACATTTTACAATAGATTTGCCACTTTTACACACATTTTACAATAGATTTGCCATTTTCACACACATTTTACAATAGATTTGCCTCTTTTACACACATTTTACAATAGATTTGCCTCTTTTACACACATTTTACAATAGATTTGCCACTTTTACACACATTTTACAATAGATTTGCCACTTTTACACACATTTTACAATAGATTTGCCACTTTTACACACATTTTACAATAGATTTGCCACTTTTACACACATTTTACAATAGATTTGCCACTTTTACACACATTTTACAATAGATTTGCCACTTTTACACACATTTTACAATATATTTGCCACTTTTACACACATTTTACAATAGATTTGCCACTTTTACACACATTTTACAATAGATTTGCCACTTTTACACACATTTTACCATAGATTTGCCACGTTTACACACATTTTACAATAGATTTGCCACTTTTACACACATTTTACAATATATTTGCCACTTTTACACACATTTTACAATCGATTTGCCACTTTTACACACATTTTACAATCGATTTGCCACTTTTACACACATTTTACCATAGATTTGCCACTTTTACACACATTTTACCATAGATTTGCCACTATTACACACATTTTACAATAGATTTGCCACTTTTACACACATTTTACAATAGATTTGCCACTTTTACACACATTTTACAATAGATTTGCCACTTTTACACACATTTTACAATAGATTTGCCACTTTTACACACATTTTACACTAGATTTGCCAATTTTACACACATTTTACACTAGATTTGCCACTTTCACACACATTTTACAATCGATTTACCATTTTTACACACATTTTACAATAGATTTACCATATTTAAACACATTTTACAATAGATTTACCATTTTTACACACATTTTACCATAGATTTACCACTTTTACACACATTTTACAATAGATTTTCCATTTTACCATAGATTTACCATTTTTACACACATTTTACCATAGATTTACCATTTTTACACACATTTTACAATAGATTTACCATTTTTACACACATTTTACCATCGATTTACCATTTTTACACACATTTTACAATATATTTGCCACTTTTACACACATTTTACACTAGATTTGCCACTTTTACACACATTTTACAATAGATTTACCATTTTTACACACATTTTACCATAGATTTACCATTTTTACACACATTTTACCATAGATTTACCATTTTTACACACATTTTACCATAGATTTACCATTTTTACACACATTTTACCATAGATTTCCCACTTTTACACACATTTTACAAAAGATTTACAACTTTTACGCACATTTTACAATAGATTTACCACTTTTACACACATTTTACAATAGATTTACCACTTTTGCACACATTTTACATCAGATTTACCACTTTTACACACATTTTACAATAGATTTACCACTTTTATGCACATTTTACAATAGATTCACCATTTCTACACACATTTTACCATAGATTTACCATTTTTACACACATTTTACCATAGATTTACCATTTTTACACACATTTTACCATAGATTTACCATTTTTACACATTTTACAATAGATTTACCATTTTTACACACATTTTACAATAGGTTTACCACTTTTACACACATTTTACAATAGATTTACCATTTTTACACAGATTTTACAATAGATTTACCATTTTTACACACATTTTACAATAGATTTACCATTTTTACACACATTTTACAATAGATTTACCATTTTTACACAGATTTTACAATAGATTTACCATTTTTACACAGATTTTACAATAGATTTGCCACTTTTACACACATTTTACAATAGATTTGCCATTTTTACACACATTTTACAATAGATTTGCCACTTTTCCACACATTTTACAATAGATTTACCACTTTTACACACATTTTACAATAGATTTACCACTTTTACACACATTTTACAATAGATTTACCACTTTTACACACATTTTACAATAGATTTACCACTTTTGCACACATTTTACAATAGATTCACCATTTTTACACACATTTTACAATAGGTTTACCACTTTTACACACATTTTACAATAGATTTACCATTTTTACACAGATTTTACAATAGATTTACCATTTTTACACACATTTTACAATAGATTTACCATTTTTACACACATTTTACAATAGATTTACCATTTTTACACAGATTTTACAATAGATTTGCCACTTTTACACACATTTTACAATAGATTTACCACTTTTACACACATTTTACAATGGATTTACCACTTTTACACACATTTTACAATATATTTACCATTTTTACACACATTTTACAATAGATTTGCCACTTTTACACACATTTTACAATAGATTTGCCAATTTTACACACATTTTACAATAGATTTGCCAATTTTACACACATTTTACAATAGATTTGCCACTTTTACACACATTTTACAATAGATTTGCCACTTTTACACACATTTTACAATAGATTTACCACCTTCACACACATTTTACAATAGATTTACCACTTTTACACACATTTTACAATGGATTTACCACTTTTACACACATTTTACAATATATTTACCACTTTTACACACATTTTACAATAGATTTGCCAATTTTACACACATTTTACAATAGATTTGCCACTTTTACACACATTTTACAATAGATTTGCCAATTTTACACACATTTTACAATAGATTTGCCACTTTTACACACATTTTACAATAGATTTGCCACTTTTACACACATTTTACAATAGATTTACCATTTTTACACATTTTACAATAGATGTACCATTTTTACACACATTTTACAATAGATTCGCCACTTTTACACACATTTTACAATAGATTTACCATTTTTACACACATTTTACAATAGATTTGCCACTTTTACACACATTTTACAATAGATTTGCCACTTTTACACACATTTTACAATAGATTTGCCTCTTTTACACACATTTTACAATAGATTTGCCTCTTTTACACACATTTTACAATAGATTTGCCACTTTTACACACATTTTACAATAGATTTGCCACTTTTACACACATTTTACAATAGATTTGCCACTTTTACACACATTTTACAATAGATTTGCCACTTTTACACACATTTTACAATAGATTTGCCACTTTTACACACATTTTACAATAGATTTGCCACTTTTACACACATTTTACAATAGATTTGCCACTTTTACACACATTTTACAATAGATTTGCCACTTTTACACACATTTTACAATATATTTGCCACTTTTACACACATTTTACAATATATTTGCCACTTTTACACACATTTTACAATAGATTTGCCACTTTTACACACATTTTACAATAGATTTGCCACTTTTACACACATTTTACCATAGATTTGCCACTTTTACACACAGTTTACAATATATTTGCCACTTTTACACACATTTTACAATATATTTGCCACTTTTACACACATTTTACAATAGATTTGCCACTTTTACACACATTTTACAATATATTTGCCACTTTTACACACATTTTACCATAGATTTGCCACTTTTACACACATTTTACCATAGATTTGCCACTTTTACACACATTTTACACTAGATTTGCCAATTTTACACACATTTTACACTAGATTTGCCACTTTTACACACATTTTACAATAGATTTACCATTTTTACACACATTTTACAATAGATTTACCATATTTAAACACATTTTACAATAGATTTACCATTTTTACACACATTTTACCATAGATTTACCATTTTACCATAGATTTACCATTTTTACACACATTTTACCATAGATTTAACATTTTTACACACATTTTACAATAGATTTACCATTTTTACACACATTTTACAATATATTTGCCACTTTTACACACATTTTACACTAGATTTGCCACTTTTACACACATTTTACAATAGATTTACCATTTTTACACACATTTTACCATAGATTTACCATTTTTACACACATTTTACCATAGATTTACCATTTTTACACACATTTTACCATAGATTTACCATTTTTACACACATTTTACCATAGATTTCCCACTTTTACACACATTTTACAAAAGATTTACAACTTTTACGCACATTTTACAATAGATTTACCACTTTTACACACATTTTACAATAGATTTACCACTTTTGCACACATTTTACATCAGATTTACCACTTTTACACACATTTTACAATAGATTTACCACTTTTATGCACATTTTACAATAGATTCACCATTTCTACACACATTTTTCCATAGATTTACCATTTTTACACACATTTTACCATAGATTTACCATTTTTACACACATTTTACCATAGATTTACCATTTTTACACACATTTTAC
Organism: Myxine glutinosa; assembly: GCF_964187855.1. Taxonomy (NCBI): domain Eukaryota; kingdom Metazoa; phylum Chordata; class Myxini; order Myxiniformes; family Myxinidae; genus Myxine; species Myxine glutinosa. The sequence continues at coordinate 48,744,611 of NC_136262.1, read as the reverse complement.
AATAGATTTACCATTTTTACACACATTTTACAATAGATTTACCATTTTTACACACATTTTACAATAGGTTTACCACTTTTACACACATTTTACAATAGATTTACCATTTTTACACAGATTTTACAATAGATTTACCATTTTACACACATTTTACAATAGATTTACCATTTTTACACAGATTTTACAATAGATTTACCATTTTTACACAGATTTTACAATAGATTTGCCACTTTTACACACATTTTACAATAGATTTGCCATTTTTACACACATTTTACAATAGATTTGCCACTTTTACACACATTTTACAATAGATTTACCACTTTTACACACATTTTACAATAGATTTACCACTTTTACACACATTTTACAATAGATTTACCACTTTTACACACATTTTACAATAGATTTACCACTTTTACACACATTTTACAATAGATTTACCACTTTTGCACACATTTTACAATAGATTCACCATTTTTACACACATTTTGCAATAGATTTACCATTTTTACACACATTTTACAATAGGTTTACCACTTTTACACACATTTTACAATAGATTTACCATTTTTACACAGATTTTACAATAGATTTACCATTTTTACACACATTTTACAATAGATTTACCATTTTTACACACATTTTACAATAGATTTACCATTTTTACACAGATTTTACAATAGATTTACCATTTTTACACAGATTTTACAATAGATTTGCCACTTTTACACACATTTTACAATAGATTTGCCATTTTTACACACATTTTACAATAGATTTGCCACTTTTCCACACATTTTACAATAGATTTACCACTTTTACACACATTTTACAATAGATTTACCACTTTTACACACATTTTACAATAGATTTACCACTTTTACACACATTTTACAATAGATTTACCACTTTTACACACATTTTACAATATATTTACCACTTTTGCACACATTTTACAATAGATTTACCATTTTTACACACATTTTACAATAGATTTACCATTTTTACACACATTTTACAATAGATTTTCCACTTTACACACATTTTACAATAGATTTACCATTTTTACACATTTTACAATAGATTTACCACGTTTATGCACATTTTACAATAGATTTACCACTTTTACACACATTTTACAATAGATTTACCACTTTTACACACATTTTACAATAGATTTGCCATTTTTACACACATTTTACAATAGATTTGCCACTTTTACACACATTTTACAATAGATTTACCACTTTTACACACATTTTACAATAGATTTACCATTTTTACACACATTTTACAATAGATTTACCATTTTTACACACATTTTACAATAGATTTACCACTTTTACACACATTTTACAATGGATTTTTTTTTTTTTTTTGTATACAAGATCGAGGCTCGTGAAAGAGCTAACATTAATCACACAAAAAGACAAACCGACACACAAAACACAAAAAACAAGGGGAGCGGCAGACAAGATGGGGAGAGAGGGGGAAGGACACAAACACAACGTTTGAGAGCAGGGACATCGGGAGGACTTGGGGGGGAGGTGGGAGAGGAATAAAACATATGAACACTGCAAGGACTCTGGGGTGAATTACCGGGGGTAGAAAAGATCAAGGTTTTCGATGGGGGAAGATAAGAGATGGTGGTGAACAGCTGTTTTAAATACCTGGACGGAGGAGTGGGATTGAAGGGAGTGGGGGAGTTTGTTCCAGAGGCGGGAGAAAAGGGGAATGAAAGAGTGAAGGTGAGCAGAGAGCCTAGACTTTGGCAGTTTAACCATAAGAGGGTTGCAGGCAGATCTTGTGCGACCTGAAGGAATATTGGGGGGACAGAGCACAGAGAGAGCTGGGGGAGCAAGGCCGGAGAGGAGTCGGTAGAAGACAGAAAGACCACCAACCTGCCTGCAGTGAGTGAGTGAAAGGCCCTCGGAGTTGACTACATCGCAGGAGATTCCAATGATTCTGAAAGCTTTGGCCTCATCAGCGTGAAGCCGAGAAAGGTGTGAGGCAGGAGCACCAGCCCAGAGGGGGGAACAGTATTCCATTGAGCTGCGGATGAAAGCCTTGTATGTGGTGAGGAGCTCAGGTGTGCCAAGGAAGGACTTCGCACGACAGAGGATGCCCAGTCGGCGACTGGCTTTGGAGGCCAGCTTGGAAATGTGGTTTTCCCAAGAAAGATCATGGCAGATAGTGAGACCCAAAAGCTTGAGCGACAGAACTTCTTGGAGAGGATTGTTGAGAAAGTAGATGGGATGGTTGTCCAGTCAGTCCTTTCGGAGAGACATTGTAAGAGTGTGAGATTTGTCAGGATTGAAAGACACTAGGGCATGCCCGTACTATATATATATCTAAAATTATATCCCCCCCCTCTATTTACATGGAATGGTTTGGTCCATTCGCAAAGCCAAAGGCAAAGCGAACGGCTTGCGAGTACGGTGACAATCCCCCCCCTCTATTTACATCAAATGGTTTGGTCCATTCGCAACGACCACAGAACCCCCCCCTCTATTTACATGAAATGGTTTGGTCCATTCGCAACGCCAAAGCGAACGGCGAACGGCTAAATCGCCATAGCTCGGTAACTACTTGTCCGATTAATTTCAAACCTTGAAAAGGCACATCCTCGGGTCCCCAGCAATATACCTGGCAAGTTTAAAGTATATCGGACCCGTGGTTGTCGAGAAACAGCGGTCACAGACAAACATACAAACATACAAACAAACATACACACAGAGATTAGTGGAATTATAGATAGATGTTCCACTTGTTTGACCAGTCTGTGATTTGTCCAGGTCTGCAGAGAGTGAGGAGGCTGCAGACTGCCGATCTGAGGGATGAGGAATGGAGCGGCAGATAGTGGAGTCATCAGCAAAGAGATAGAGAGGATTTTCCAGAGAGTCGGAGAGGTCATTGATGAAGACCAGAAATAGCACAGGGCCCAGAACACAACCTTGGGGAACTCCAGCCAGAACAGGAAGGGAAGATGAGAGAAATCCATTCAGGGCCACACGTTGCCTACGACCAGAGAGGAAATCCGCAAGCCATGAGTGGAGATTTCCCTGAATACCATAGGAGGTATTCCCAAACCCAACCAAACCCAACCCTCTCTGTACCCACCGTACCCAGTCGCTCCCAGCTGCTCATGGACTCTGTGTCCTTTCCTCCTGACAAGGTGGAAAAGTTTCTGGCAACCCTCGACTCTGATTCTGCAACTGGTCCTGACGGCATCAGCCCACGGGTCCTAAAATCATGTTCTTCTGCACTTTCACTCCCTCTTTCTGTTCTCTTCACCCTCTCTTTTGCTCAAGGTCATCTGCCATCTGCTTGGAAATCAGCCAACATCACCGCTTTGCACAAAAAAGGTGCAAAAACAGATCCCAGCAACTACAGACCAATCAGCCTTCTCCCAATTATCAGCAAAGTCATGGAATCCATCATTGCTTCAGATATTAAATCTTTCCTCTTCTCCAATGGCTTGATCTCTGATCATCAATTTGGTTTCAGACCTGGTCACTCTACTCTGGACATGCTGCTTCTGCTTTCTCAACAATGGATGGAGGTCCTCAACGCCAAACAGGAAATTAGAGCTGTCTCCCTTGACATTTCACGTGCCTTCGATACGGTCTGGCACCCTGCTCTGCTCTCCAAACTCTCCTCCTTTGGTATCCATGGAAATCTCCACGCATGGCTGGCGGACTTCCTCTCTGGTCGTAGTCAACGTGTGGCCCTGAATGGGTTTCTCTCATCTCCTCTTCCTGTTCAGGCTGGAGTTCCCCAAGGTAGTGTTCTGGGCCCTGTGCTTTTTCTGGTCTTCATCAATGATCTCTCTGACTCTCTTGAAAATCCTCTCTATCTCTTTGCTGACGACTCTACTCTCTGTCGCTCCATTCCTCATCCCTCAGATCGACAGTCTGCAGCCTCCTCACTCTCTGCAGACCTGGACAAAATCACAGACTGGTCAAACAAGTGGAACATGTCTTTCAATCCTGACAAATCTCACACTCTTACAATGTCTCTCCGAAAGGACCGACTGGACAACCCTCCCATCTACTTTCTCAACAATCCTCTCCAAGAAGTTCTGTCGCTCAAGCTTTTGGGTCTCACTATCTGCCATGATCTTTCTTGGGAAAACCACATTTCCAAGCTGGCCTCCAAAGCCAGTCGCCGACTGGGCATCCTCCGTCGTGCGAAGTCCTTCCTTGGCACACCTGAGCTCCTCACCACATACAAGGCCTTCATCCGCAGCTCAATGGAATACTGTTCCCCCCTCTGGGCTGGTGCTCCTGCCTCACACCTTGCTCGGCTTCACGCTGTTGAGGCCAAAGCTTTCAGAATCATTGGAATCTCCTGCGATGTAGTCAACGCCGAGGGCCTTTCACTCACTCACCGCAGGCAGGTTGCTGGTCTTTCTGTCTTCTACCGACTCCTCTCCGGCCTTGCTCCCCCAGCTCTCTCTGTGCTCTGTCCCCCCAATATTCCTTCAGGTCGCACAAGATCTGCCTGCAACCCTCTTCTGGTTAAACTGCCAAAGTCTAGGCTCTCTGCTCACCTTCACTCTTTCATTCCCCTTTTCTCCCGCCTCTGGAACAAACTCCCCCACTCCCTTCAATCCCACTTCTCCCTCCAGGTCTTTAAAACAGCTGTTCACCACCATCTCTTATCTTCCCCCATCGAAAACCTTGATCTTTTCTACCCCCGGTAATTCACCCCAGAGTCCTTGCAGTGTTCATATGTTTTAATCCTCTCCCACCTCCCCCCAAGTCCTCCCGATGTCCCTGCTCTCAAATGTTGTGTTTGTGTCCTTCCCCCTCTCTTTTGTGTTCTTCCCCCTCTCTCCCCATCTTGTCTACCGCTCCCCTTGTTTTTTGTGTTTTGTGTGTCGGTTTGTCTTTTTGTGTGATTAATGTTAGCTCTTTCACGAGCCTCGATCTTGTATACAAAAAAAATAAAAAAATAAAAAATAAAAAAAGGTGAGTTTGGTGAGCAGAGCTGGGTGCCAGACCGTATCGAAGGCACGTGATATGTCAAGTGAGACAGCTCTGATTTCCTGTTTGGCATTGAGGACCTCCATCCATTGTTGAGACAGTAGAAGCAACATGTCCAGAGTAGAATGACCTGGTCTGAATCCAAATTGATGATCAGAGATCAAGCCATTGGAGAAGAGGAAGGATTTGATATCTGAAGCAATGATGGATTCCATGACTTTGCTGATAATTGGGAGCAGGCTGATTGGATGTAGTTGCAAGGATCTGTTTTTGCACCTTTTTGTGTAAAGCGGTTATGTTTGCTGATTTCCAAGATGCTGGCAGATGACCTTGAGCAAAAGAGAGGGTGAAAAGAACAGAGAGAGGGTGAGATAGAGCGGCAGAGCAGGATTTTAGGACCCGAGGGCTGATGCCATCTGGTCCAGTTGCAGAATCAGAGTCGAGGTTTGATAAAAACTTCTCCACCTTGTCAGGAGAGAAGGACACAGAGTCCAGGAGCAGTTGGGTTCGACTGGGAAAGGTGGGAACAGAGAGAGATGGGTTTGGGACACAAGATTTTGAGGCAAACACAGAGTTGAGGCATTCGGCTTTGTCACGTGCGGTGTCAACTGTGTAGCCATTTGAGGTAAGGGAGGGGATGGAGGGGGAGCAAACACCAGAAACGGATTTTACCAGACGCCACCAGGATTTGGAGGAAGGAGACAGGTTTGAGAGTTCAATCTTGAGTGTGGAGAGATAGTGCTTCCTGGCACTCCTGAGGGTAGAAACACACTTGTTTCGAGCTTGGTGGAAGGAACTGAGATTGCCTTCAGTTGGATTTGCCTTCCAAGACGCAAAGGCAAGTTGTTTCAGGGCAACTGCCTCACCACAAGATTCAGTGTACCATGGACGGGAGGAAGGGGAAGACAACTGAAGACGAGATGGGATAAATCTGTGCATGAGAGAGAGCAGTTTGTTTTGGAAGAATTCCCAGGAAGAATTGATGTCAGAGGCATTAGAGATGGGAGACCAGTCCAGTTGATTGATGGCTGCTTGCAGACCGTGCCAGTCGGCCTGAGTGAAATGCCAGACTCGTCGGCGCTGAGGAGGCTCTCTGAGAATGGCCAGTGAGATGTCCACTTTAACAAGCACATGATCAGAAGAACCGATTGGAGCAGAAGAAGAGCAGCAGATATTTGCAGGGAAGTTAGTCATAACCAAGTCCAGAAGAGAAGATACTCCATTGACTGAGATCCGGGTCGGGAAATTGACAGATTGTGTCAGTCCCAATGAGTCGCAGAAGTCCTTTGCTGAGGTGCCATGGCTGGTGAGAGATGAACCCACACCCAGCCAGCTGGCATGATGACAGTTGAAGTCACCACATATGAGGAAGAGAGAGTTTGGATGAGTTGATAGAAGTTGGTCCATGTTGTCTGACAGAGAAATGTAAATGGAGTCATCACTGTTTGGAGGACGGTACAGAACACATATGAACAAAAGGTGGGAGCGGAGAGGAAGCCGTAGCCAGAGGTACTCCTGTGGGTGGGGTGGAGAGAGGGCAGTGCAGGGAGAGTGAGGAAGAGAGTTTTTGATAAAGATAGCCACCCCACCACCAGGACGAGGATCAGGTCTATCGTACCGGAGGAGTGAGTAACCAGGAAGAGATATTAAGGAATCGGAGACATCTGGAAGGAGGAAAGTTTCTGTTAAGCATATCAAGTCTGGATTTTCAGAAGCAACCTGAATGGAGAGATCAATCAGGTTTGAGTGAAGGCCCCGGATGTTTGAGGTCCATACCGTTAGTGAGGAGAGTGGGGGAGCATCGGGTGCAGGACAGGGGAGGGGAGGGGTAGGGTCAGATGAAGGATGAGAGGGGGAGGTAGGCAGAGCAGTTGATAGTGTGTCAGAGATTACAGAAGAGTTACAAGAAAGGGAAGGATGAGGAGGACGAAAGGTTTGATGGTGATGGGATGAGGCACAGTGAGGGGTGTTTGAGGGGGGGCAGAGGAAAGGAGAAGGTTGGGGTAGGTGGAAGTATGAGATAGAAGGGAGACGAAGTGGGGAGGAGGCAGCTTTGAGAAGGAGGTGGGAGGAGGGAGAATTTGGGAGGGATGGTTGGGGGGGAGATTTGAAGGGGAGGGGCAAGGGGGGAGTTTAGAAAGTGGATGATTAATGAAAGATGAACATATATAACAATTTGGGTTTGTTGTGATTTTCAAGTTAGCGATTCGTTTAAGAACGATGGAGGAGGGATGGAATGAAAGAGAATTTAGAGCATTGAGTGATTTGGAATCATAAGAGATTGAATATTTTTTTTAAATGGAATGAGTTGAAGAGGAAATTGAAAGGAGCCTTTTGAATAAGAAGAAAAACAGCGTGTTGTAATAAACCACTGAATAAAACACTGAAGGGATAGTTGAAACATATTTAAACAGAACTGTGAAGAACAATCTTATATTCACAAAAATACCAATGGGGAGAGGAAGCCTAGAGCGACGACCACGAGTCACTTGAACAGGGCAAAAGGTGGAAGGCAAGGGGAAAATAGGGGCGGGGCGAGACAGCGCACGTGGGCAGAGGCAAAAGCACACGAGGAGAAAGGGAAATAAAAGTTTTTTTTGTGTGTTTTTTTGTTTGTTTTTGGGGGGGGGGTGTGGGGGTTACAACGTTAGACAAATAGTAGATGTTTGGTGAAGCTTGGTGGAGAAGGGGAAATCAAAAAAGCTAGCAAAACAGCGAAGGAAGGAACAACCTTCGACGGGGGAAGCCTGAGGCTGCAAAGCCTTGCTCGCGACGCGGCAAACAAACGATTAATTTATGAAAGATAAACACCGAGAAACTTCCAAGGGGGACACTATAAGTTCACACACCGAACGATAAATACAGTTTCGACAAAATACAATTGTGAACAGACTTAACTTTGAAAAACGTGGAGACCGTGTGGACCGTCGAAAACCCCTGCCACCGTCTCCAAGATCTCACGAGATCCTTTTAGTTTACGACTTTTACACACATTTTACAATAGATTTACCACTTTTACACACATTTTACAATAGATTCGTGACTTTAACACACATTTTACAATAGATTCGCCACTTTTACACACATTTTACAATAGATTTACCATTTTTACACACATTTTACAATAGATTTGCCACTTTTACACACATTTTACAATAGATTTGCCACTTTTACGCACATTTTACCATATATTTACCATTTTTACACACATTTTACCATATATTTACCATTTTTACGCACATTTTACCATATATTTACCATTTTTACACACATTTTACCATATATTTACCATTTGTACACACATTTTACAATAGATTTACCATTTTTACACACATTTTACCATAGATTTACCACTTTTACACACATTTTACAATAGATTTACTACTTTTACGCACATTTTACCATAGATTTACCATTTTTACACACATTTTACAGGAGATTTACCATTTTTACACACAGTTTACCATAGATTTACCATTTTTACACACATTTTACAATAGATTTGCCACTTCTACACACATTTTACAATAGATTTACCACTTTTACACACATTTTACAATAGATTTACCACTTTTACACACATTTTACAATAGATTTACCATTTTTACGCACATTTTACAGTAGATTTACCATTTTTACACACATTTTACCATAGATTTACCATTTTTACACACATTTTACAATAGATTTGCCACTTTTACACACATTTTACAATAGATTTACCACTTTTACACACATTTTACAATAGATTTACCACTTTTACACACATTTTACAATAGATTTACCACTTTTACACACATTTTACAATAGATTTACCATTTTTACACACATTTTACCATAGATTTACCATTTTTACACACATTTTACAATAGATTTACCACTTTTACACACATTTTACAATAGATTTACCACTTTTACACACATTTTACAATAGATTTGCTACTTTTACACACATTTTACACTAGATTTGCCACTTTTACACACATTTTACACTAGATTTGCCACTTTTACAAACATTTTACAATAGATTTACCACTTTTACACACATTTTACAATAGATTTACCACTTTTACGCACATTTTACAATAGATTTACCACTTTTACACACATTTTACAATAGATTTTCTACTTCTGCACACATTTTACAATAGATTTACCACTTTTACGCACATTTTACAATAGATTTGCCACTTTTACACACATTTTACAATAGATTTGCCACTTTTACACACATTTTACAATAGATTTGCCACTTTTACACACATTTTACACTAGATTTGCCACTTTTACACACATTTTACAATAGATTTGCCACTTTTACACACATTTTACACTAGATTTGCCACTTTTACACACATTTTACAATAGATTTACCATTTTTACACACATTTTACAATAGATATACCACTTTTACACACATTTTACAATATATTTACCACTTTTACACACATTTTACAATAGATTTACCACTTTTACACACATTTTACAATAGATTTACCACTTTTACACACATTTTACAATAGATTTACCACTTTTACACACATTTTACAATAGATTTACCACTTTTACACACATTTTACAATAGATTTACCAATTTTGCACACATTTTACAATAGATTTACCATTTTTACACACATTTTACAATAGATTTACCATTTTTACACACATTTTACAATAGATTTTCCACTTTACACACATTTTACAATAGATTTACCACTTTTACACACATTTTACAATAGATTTACCACTTTTACACACATTTTACAATAGATTTACCAATTTTGCACACATTTTACAATATATTTACCTTTTTTACACACATTTTACAATAGATTTACCACTTTTACACACATTTTACAATCGATGTACTACTTTTACGCACATTTTACAATAGATTTACCACTTCTACGCACATTTTACAATAGATTTACCACGTTTACGCACATTTTACAATAGATTTACAACTTTTACACACATTTTACAATAGATTTACCATTTTTACACACATTTTACAATTGATTTGCCATTTTTACACAGATTTTACAATAGGTTTGCCATTTTTACACACATTTACAATAGATTTACCATTTTTACACACATTTTACAATAGATTTGCCACTTTTACACACATTTTACAATAGATTTGCCACTTTTACACACATTTTACAATAGATTTACATTTTTACACACATTTTACAATATATTTACCACTTTTACACACATTTTACAGTAGATTTACCATTTTTACACACATTTTACCATAGATTTACCATTTTTACACACATTTTACAATAGATTTAGCATTTTTACGCACATTTTACAGCAGATTTACCATTTTTACACACATTTTACCATAGATTTACAATTTTTACACACATTTTACAATTGATTTACCACTTTTACACACATTTTACAGCAGATTTACCATTTTTACACACATTTTACCATAGATTTACAATTTTTACACACATTTTACAATTGATTTACCACTTTTACACACATTTTACAATAGATTTACCACTTTTACGCACATTTTACAATAGATTTACCACTTTTACACACATTTTACAATAGATTTACCACTTTCATGCACATTTTACAATAGATTTACCACTTTTACACACATTTTACAATAGATTTACCACTTTTACACACATTTTACAATAGATTTGCCACTTTTACACACATTTTACAATAGATTTGCCACTTTTACGAACATTTTACAATAGATTTACCACTTTTACACACATTTTACAATAGATTTATCATTTCTACACACATTTTACAATAGATTTGCCACTTTGACACACATTTTACAATCGATTTGCCACTTTGACACACATTTTACAATAGATTTGCCACTTTTACACACATTTTACAATAGATTTGCCACTTTTACACACATTTTACAATAGATTTTCCACTTTTACACACATTTTACAATAGATTTACCCCTTTTTAACACACATTTTACAATAGATTTGCCACTTTTACACACATTTTACAATAGATTTACATTTTTACACACATTTTACAATAGATTTACCACTTTTACACACATTTTACAATAGATTTGCCACTTTTATGCACATTTTACAATAGATTTACCACTTTTACACACATTTTACAATAGATTTACCACTTTTACACACATTTTACAATAGATTTACCACTTTTGCACACATTTTACAATAGATTCACCATTTTTACACACATTTTACAATAGATTTACCATTTTTACACACATTTTACAATAGGTTTACCACTTTTACACACATTTTACAATAGATTTACCATTTTTACACAGATTTTACAATAGATTTACCATTTTTACACACATTTTACAATAGATTTACCATTTTTACACACATTTTACAATAGATTTACCATTTTTACACAGATTTTACAATAGATTTACCATTTTTACACAGATTTTACAATAGATTTGCCACTTTTACACACATTTTACAATAGATTTGCCATTTTTACACACATTTTACAATAGATTTGCCACTTTTCCACACATTTTACAATAGATTTACCACTTTTACACACATTTTACAATAGATTTACCACTTTTACACACATTTTACAATAGATTTACCACTTTTACACACATTTTACAATAGATTTACCACTTTTACACACATTTTACAATATATTTACCACTTTTGCACACATTTTACAATAGATTTACCATTTTTACACACATTTTACAATAGATTTACCATTTTTACACACATTTTACAATAGATTTTCCACTTTACACACATTTTACAATAGATTTACCATTTTTACACATTTTACAATAGATTTACCACGTTTATGCACATTTTACAATAGATTTACCACTTTTACACACATTTTACAATAGATTTACCACTTTTACACACATTTTACAATAGATTTGCCATTTTTACACACATTTTACAATAGATTTGCCACTTTTACACACATTTTACAATAGATTTACCACTTTTACACACATTTTACAATAGATTTACCATTTTTACACACATTTTACAATAGATTTACCATTTTTACACACATTTTACAATAGATTTACCACTTTTACACACATTTTACAATGGATTTTTTTTTTTTTTTTGTATACAAGATCGAGGCTCGTGAAAGAGCTAACATTAATCACACAAAAAGACAAACCGACACACAAAACACAAAAAACAAGGGGAGCGGCAGACAAGATGGGGAGAGAGGGGGAAGGACACAAACACAACGTTTGAGAGCAGGGACATCGGGAGGACTTGGGGGGGAGGTGGGAGAGGAATAAAACATATGAACACTGCAAGGACTCTGGGGTGAATTACCGGGGGTAGAAAAGATCAAGGTTTTCGATGGGGGAAGATAAGAGATGGTGGTGAACAGCTGTTTTAAATACCTGGACGGAGGAGTGGGATTGAAGGGAGTGGGGGAGTTTGTTCCAGAGGCGGGAGAAAAGGGGAATGAAAGAGTGAAGGTGAGCAGAGAGCCTAGACTTTGGCAGTTTAACCATAAGAGGGTTGCAGGCAGATCTTGTGCGACCTGAAGGAATATTGGGGGGACAGAGCACAGAGAGAGCTGGGGGAGCAAGGCCGGAGAGGAGTCGGTAGAAGACAGAAAGACCACCAACCTGCCTGCAGTGAGTGAGTGAAAGGCCCTCGGAGTTGACTACATCGCAGGAGATTCCAATGATTCTGAAAGCTTTGGCCTCATCAGCGTGAAGCCGAGAAAGGTGTGAGGCAGGAGCACCAGCCCAGAGGGGGGAACAGTATTCCATTGAGCTGCGGATGAAAGCCTTGTATGTGGTGAGGAGCTCAGGTGTGCCAAGGAAGGACTTCGCACGACAGAGGATGCCCAGTCGGCGACTGGCTTTGGAGGCCAGCTTGGAAATGTGGTTTTCCCAAGAAAGATCATGGCAGATAGTGAGACCCAAAAGCTTGAGCGACAGAACTTCTTGGAGAGGATTGTTGAGAAAGTAGATGGGATGGTTGTCCAGTCAGTCCTTTCGGAGAGACATTGTAAGAGTGTGAGATTTGTCAGGATTGAAAGACACTAGGGCATGCCCGTACTATATATATATCTAAAATTATATCCCCCCCCTCTATTTACATGGAATGGTTTGGTCCATTCGCAAAGCCAAAGGCAAAGCGAACGGCTTGCGAGTACGGTGACAATCCCCCCCCTCTATTTACATCAAATGGTTTGGTCCATTCGCAACGACCACAGAACCCCCCCCCCTCTATTTACATGAAATGGTTTGGTCCATTCGCAACGCCAAAGCGAACGGCGAACGGCTAAATCGCCATAGCTCGGTAACTACTTGTCCGATTAATTTCAAACCTTGAAAAGGCACATCCTCGGGTCCCCAGCAATATACCTGGCAAGTTTAAAGTATATCGGACCCGTGGTTGTCGAGAAACAGCGGTCACAGACAAACATACAAACATACAAACAAACATACACACAGAGATTAGTGGAATTATAGATAGATGTTCCACTTGTTTGACCAGTCTGTGATTTGTCCAGGTCTGCAGAGAGTGAGGAGGCTGCAGACTGCCGATCTGAGGGATGAGGAATGGAGCGGCAGATAGTGGAGTCATCAGCAAAGAGATAGAGAGGATTTTCCAGAGAGTCAGAGAGGTCATTGATGAAGACCAGAAATAGCACAGGGCCCAGAACACAACCTTGGGGAACTCCAGCCAGAACAGGAAGGGAAGATGAGAGAAATCCATTCAGGGCCACACGTTGCCTACGACCAGAGAGGAAATCCGCAAGCCATGAGTGGAGATTTCCCTGAATACCATAGGAGGTATTCCCAAACCCAACCAAACCCAACCCTCTCTGTACCCACCGTACCCAGTCGCTCCCAGCTGCTCGTGGACTCTGTGTCCTTTCCTCCTGACAAGGTGGAAAAGTTTCTGGCAACCCTCGACTCTGATTCTGCAACTGGTCCTGACGGCATCAGCCACGGGTCCTAAAATCATGTTCTTCTGCACTTTCACTCCCTCTTTCTGTTCTCTTCACCCTCTCTTTTGCTCAAGGTCATCTGCCATCTGCTTGGAAATCAGCCAACATCACCGCTTTGCACAAAAAAGGTGCAAAAACAGATCCCAGCAACTACAGACCAATCAGCCTTCTCCCAATTATCAGCAAAGTCATGGAATCCATCATTGCTTCAGATATTGAAATCTTTCCTCTTCTCCAATGGCTTGATCTCTGATCATCAATTTGGTTTCAGACGTGGTCACTCTACTCTGGACATGCTGCTTCTGCTTTCTCAACAATGGATGGAGGTCCTCAACGCCAAACAGGAAATTAGAGCTGTCTCCCTTGACATTTCACGTGCCTTCGATACGGTCTGGCACCCTGCTCTGCTCTCCAAACTCTCCTCCTTTGGTATCCATGGAAATCTCCACGCATGGCTGGCGGACTTCCTCTCTGGTCGTAGTCAACGTGTGGCCCTGAATGGGTTTCTCTCATCTCCTCTTCCTGTTCAGGCTGGAGTTCCCCAAGGTAGTGTTCTGGGCCCTGTGCTTTTTCTGGTCTTCATCAATGATCTCTCTGACTCTCTTGAAAATCCTCTCTATCTCTTTGCTGACGACTCTACTCTCTGTCGCTCCATTCCTCATCCCTCAGATCGGCAGTCTGCAGCCTCCTCACTCTCTGCAGACCTGGACAAAATCACAGACTGGTCAAACAAGTGGAACATGTCTTTCAATCCTGACAAATCTCACACTCTTACAATGTCTCTCCGAAAGGACCGACTGGACAACCCTCCCATCTACTTTCTCAACAATCCTCTCCAAGAAGTTCTGTCGCTCAAGCTTTTGGGTCTCACTATCTGCCATGATCTTTCTTGGGAAAACCACATTTCCAAGCTGGCCTCCAAAGCCAGTCGCCGACTGGGCATCCTCCGTCGTGCGAAGTCCTTCCTTGGCACACCTGAGCTCCTCACCACATACAAGGCCTTCATCCGCAGCTCAATGGAATACTGTTCCCCCCTCTGGGCTGGTGCTCCTGCCTCACACCTTGCTCGGCTTCACGCTGTTGAGGCCAAAGCTTTCAGAATCATTGGAATCTCCTGCGATGTAGTCAACGCCGAGGGCCTTTCACTCACTCACCGCAGGCAGGTTGCTGGTCTTTCTGTCTTCTACTGACTCCTCTCCGGCCTTGCTCCCCCAGCTCTCTCTGTGCTCTGTCCCCCCAATATTCCTTCAGGTCGCACAAGATCTGCCTGCAACCCTCTTCTGGTTAAACTGCCAAAGTCTAGGCTCTCTGCTCACCTTCACTCTTTCATTCCCCTTTTCTCCCGCCTCTGGAACAAACTCCCCCACTCCCTTCAATCCCACTCCTCCCTCCAGGTCTTTAAAACAGCTGTTCACCACCATCTCTTATCTTCCCCCATCGAAAACCTTGATCTTTTCTACCCCCGGTAATTCACCCCAGAGTCCTTGCAGTGTTCATATGTTTTAATCCTCTCCCACCTCCCCCCAAGTCCTCCCGATGTCCCTGCTCTCAAATGTTGTGTTTGTGTCCTTCCCCCTCTCTTTTGTGTCCTTCCCCCTCTCTCCCCATCTTGTCTACCGCTCCCCTTGTTTTTTGTGTTTTGTGTGTCGGTTTGTCTTTTTGTGTGATTAATGTTAGCTCTTTCACGAGCCTCGATCTTGTATACAAAAAAAATAAAAAAATAAAAAATAAAAAAAGGTGAGTTTGGTGAGCAGAGCTGGGTGCCAGACCGTATCGAAGGCACGTGATATGTCAAGTGAGACAGCTCTGATTTCCTGTTTGGCATTGAGGACCTCCATCCATTGTTGAGACAGTAGAAGCAACATGTCCAGAGTAGAATGACCTGGTCTGAATCCAAATTGATGATCAGAGATCAAGCCATTGGAGAAGAGGAAGGATTTGATATCTGAAGCAATGATGGATTCCATGACTTTGCTGATAATTGGGAGCAGGCTGATTGGATGTAGTTGCAAGGATCTGTTTTTGCACCTTTTTGTGTAAAGCGGTTATGTTTGCTGATTTCCAAGATGCTGGCAGATGACCTTGAGCAAAAGAGAGGGTGAAAAGAACAGAGAGAGGGTGAGATAGAGCGGCAGAGCAGGATTTTAGGACCCGAGGGCTGATGCCATCTGGTCCAGTTGCAGAATCAGAGTCGAGGTTTGATAAAAACTTCTCCACCTTGTCAGGAGAGAAGGACACAGAGTCCAGGAGCAGTTGGGTTCGACTGGGAAAGGTGGGAACAGAGAGAGATGGGTTTGGGACACAAGATTTTGAGGCAAACACAGAGTTGAGGCATTCGGCTTTGTCACGTGCGGTGTCAACTGTGTAGCCATTTGAGGTAAGGGAGGGGATGGAGGGGGAGCAAACACCAGAAACGGATTTTACCAGACGCCACCAGGATTTGGAGGAAGGAGACAGGTTTGAGAGTTCAATCTTGAGTGTGGAGAGATAGTGCTTCCTGGCACTCCTGAGGGTAGAAACACACTTGTTTCGAGCTTGGTGGAAGGAACTGAGATTGCCTTCAGTTGGATTTGCCTTCCAAGACGCAAAGGCAAGTTGTTTCAGGGCAACTGCCTCACCACAAGATTCAGTGTACCATGGACGGGAGGAAGGGGAAGACAACTGAAGACGAGATGGGATAAATCTGTGCATGAGAGAGAGCAGTTTGTTTTGGAAGAATTCCCAGGAAGAATTGATGTCAGAGGCATTAGAGATGGGAGACCAGTCCAGTTGATTGATGGCTGCTTGCAGACCGTGCCAGTCGGCCTGAGTGAAATGCCAGACTCGTCGGCGCTGAGGAGGCTCTCTGAGAATGGCCAGTGAGATGTCCACTTTAACAAGCACATGATCAGAAGAACCGATTGGAGCAGAAGAAGAGCAGCAGACATTTGCAGGGAAGTTAGTCATAACCAAGTCCAGAAGAGAAGATACTCCATTGACTGAGATCCGGGTCGGGAAATTGACAGATTGTGTCAGTCCCAATGAGTCGCAGAAGTCCTTTGCTGAGGTGCCATGGCTGGTGAGAGATGAACCCACACCCAGCCAGCTGGCATGATGACAGTTGAAGTCACCACATATGAGGAAGAGAGAGTTTGGATGAGTTGATAGAAGTTGGTCCATGTTGTCTGACAGAGAAATGTAAATGGAGTCATCACTGTTTGGAGGACGGTACAGAACACATATGAACAAAAGGTGGGAGCGGAGAGGAAGCCGTAGCCAGAGGTACTCCTGTGGGTGGGGTGGAGAGAGGGCAGGGCAGGGAGAGTGAGGAAGAGAGTTTTTGATAAAGATAGCCACCCCACCACCAGGACGAGGATCAGGTCTATCGTACCGGAGGAGTGAGTAACCAGGAAGAGATATTAAGGAATCGGAGACATCTGGAAGGAGGAAAGTTTCTGTTAAGCATATCAAGTCTGGATTTTCAGAAGCAACCTGAATGGAGAGATCAATCAGGTTTGAGCGAAGGCCCCGGATGTTTGAGGTCCATACCGTTAGTGAGGAGAGTGGGGGAGCATCGGGTGCAGGACAGGGGAGGGGAGGGGTAGGGTCAGATGAAGGATGAGAGGGGGAGGTAGGCAGAGCAGTTGATAGTGTGTCAGAGATTACAGAAGAGTTACAAGAAAGGGAAGGATGAGGAGGACGAAAGGTTTGATGGTGATGGGATGAGGCACAGTGAGGGGTGTTTGAGGGGGGGCAGAGGAAAGGAGAAGGTTGGGGTAGGTGGAAGTATGAGATAGAAGGGAGACGAAGTGGGGAGGAGGCAGCTTTGAGAAGGAGGTGGGAGGAGGGAGAATTTGGGAGGGATGGTTGGGGGGGAGATTTGAAGGGGAGGGGCAAGGGGGGAGTTTAGAAAGTGGATGATTAATGAAAGATGAACATATATAACAATTTGGGTTTGTTGTGATTTTCAAGTTAGCGATTCGTTTAAGAACGATGGAGGAGGGATGGAATGAAAGAGAATTTAGAGCAGTGAGTGATTTGGAATCATAAGAGATTGAATATTTTTTTTTAATGGAATGAGTTGAAGAGGAAATTGAAAGGAGCCTTTTGAATAAGAAGAAAAACAGCGTGTTGTAATAAACCACTGAATAAAACACTGAAGGGATAGTTGAAACATATTTAAACAGAACTGTGAAGAACAATCTTATATTCACAAAAATACCAATGGGGAGAGGAAGCCTAGAGCGACGACCACGAGTCACTTGAACAGGGCAAAAGGTGGAAGGCAAGGGGAAAATAGGGGCGGGGCGAGACAGCGCACGTGGGCAGAGGCAAAAGCACACGAGGAGAAAGGGAAATAAAAGTTTTTTTTGTGTGTTTTTTTGTTTGTTTTTGGGGGGGGGGGTGTGGGGGTTACAACGTTAGACAAATAGTAGATGTTTGGTGAAGCTTGGTGGAGAAGGGGAAATCAAAAAAGCTAGCAAAACAGCGAAGGAAGGAACAACCTTCGACGGGGGAAGCCTGAGGCTGCAAAGCCTTGCTCGCGACGCGGCAAACAAACGATTAATTTATGAAAGATAAACACCGAGAAACTTCCAAGGGGGACACTATAAGTTCACACACCGAACGATAAATACAGTTTCGACAAAATACAATTGTGAACAGACTTAACTTTGAAAAACGTGGAGACCGTGTGGACCGTCGAAAACCCCTGCCACCGTCTCCAAGATCTCACGAGATCCTTTTAGTTTACGACTTTTACACACATTTTACAATAGATTTACCACTTTTACACACATTTTACAATAGATTCGTGACTTTAACACACATTTTACAATAGATTCGCCACTTTTACACACATTTTACAATAGATTTACCATTTTTACACACATTTTACAATAGATTTGCCACTTTTACACACATTTTACAATAGATTTGCCACTTTTACGCACATTTTACCATATATTTACCATTTTTACACACATTTTACCATATATTTACCATTTTTACGCACATTTTACCATATATTTACCATTTTTACACACATTTTACCATATATTTACCATTTGTACACACATTTTACAATAGATTTACCATTTTTACACACATTTTACCATAGATTTACCACTTTTACACACATTTTACAATAGATTTACTACTTTTACGCACATTTTACCATAGATTTACCATTTTTACACACATTTTACAGGAGATTTACCATTTTTACACACAGTTTACCATAGATTTACCATTTTTACACACATTTTACAATAGATTTGCCACTTCTACACACATTTTACAATAGATTTACCACTTTTACACACATTTTACAATAGATTTACCACTTTTACACACATTTTACAATAGATTTACCATTTTTACGCACATTTTACAGTAGATTTACCATTTTTACACACATTTTACCATAGATTTACCATTTTTACACACATTTTACAATAGATTTGCCACTTTTACACACATTTTACAATAGATTTACCACTTTTACACACATTTTACAATAGATTTACCACTTTTACACACATTTTACAATAGATTTACCACTTTTACACACATTTTACAATAGATTTACCATTTTTACACACATTTTACCATAGATTTACCATTTTTACACACATTTTACAATAGATTTACCACTTTTACACACATTTTACAATAGATTTACCACTTTTACACACATTTTACAATAGATTTGCTACTTTTACACACATTTTACACTAGATTTGCCACTTTTACACACATTTTACACTAGATTTGCCACTTTTACAAACATTTTACAATAGATTTACCACTTTTACACACATTTTACAATAGATTTACCACTTTTACGCACATTTTACAATAGATTTACCACTTTTACACACATTTTACAATAGATTTTCTACTTCTGCACACATTTTACAATAGATTTACCACTTTTACGCACATTTTACAATAGATTTGCCACTTTTACACACATTTTACAATAGATTTGCCACTTTTACACACATTTTACAATAGATTTGCCACTTTTACACACATTTTACACTAGATTTGCCACTTTTACACACATTTTACAATAGATTTGCCACTTTTACACACATTTTACACTAGATTTGCCACTTTTACACACATTTTACAATATATTTACCATTTTTACACACATTTTACAATAGATATACCACTTTTACACACATTTTACAATATATTTACCACTTTTACACACATTTTACAATAGATTTACCACTTTTACACACATTTTACAATAGATTTACCACTTTTACACACATTTTACAATAGATTTACCACTTTTACACACATTTTACAATAGATTTACCACTTTTACACACATTTTACAATAGATTTACCAATTTTGCACACATTTTACAATAGATTTACCATTTTTACACACATTTTACAATAGATTTACCATTTTTACACACATTTTACAATAGATTTTCCACTTTACACACATTTTACAATAGATTTACCACTTTTACACACATTTTACAATAGATTTACCTCTTTTACACACATTTTACAATAGATTTACCAATTTTGCACACATTTTACAATATATTTACCTTTTTTACACACATTTTACAATAGATTTACCACTTTTACACACATTTTACAATAGATTTACTACTTTTACGCACATTTTACAATAGATTTACCACTTCTACGCACATTTTACAATAGATTTACCACGTTTACGCACATTTTACAATAGATTTACAACTTTTACACACATTTTACAATAGATTTACCATTTTTACACACATTTTACAATTGATTTGCCATTTTTACACAGATTTTACAATAGGTTTGCCATTTTTACACACATTTACAATAGATTTACCATTTTTACACACATTTTACAATAGATTTGCCACTTTTACACACATTTTACAATAGATTTGCCACTTTTACACACATTTTACAATAGATTTACATTTTTACACACATTTTACAATATATTTACCACTTTTACACACATTTTACAGTAGATTTACCATTTTTACACACATTTTACCATAGATTTACCATTTTTACACACATTTTCCAATCGATTTACCATTTTAACACACATTTTACAATAGATTTACCATTGTTACATACATTTTACAATAGATTTGCCACTTTTACACACATTTTACAATAGATTTACCATTGTTACATACATTTTACAATAGATTTGCCACTTTTACACACATTTTACAATAGATTTACCACTTCTATGCACATTTTACAATAGATTTACCACATTTACACACATTTTACAATAGATTTACCACTTTTACACACATTTTCCAATCGATTTACCATTTTAACACACATTTTACAATAGATTTACCATTGTTACATACATTTTACAATAGATTTGCCACTTTTACACACATTTTACAATAGATTTACCATTTTTACACACATTTTACCATAGATTTACCACTTTTACACAAATTTTACAATAGATTTACTACTTTTACGCACATTTTACCATAGATTTACCATTTTTACACACATTTTACAGGAGATTTACCATTTCTACACACAGTTTACCATAGATTTACCATTTTTACACACATTTTACAATAGATTTGCCACTTCTACACACATTTTACAATAGATTTACCACTTTTACACACATTTTACAATAGATTTACCACTTTTACACACATTTTACAATAGATTTACCACTTTTACACACATTTTACAATAGATTTACCATTTTTACGCACATTTTACAGTAGATTTACCATTTTTACACACATTTTACCATAGATTTACCATTTTTACACACATTTTACAATAGATTTGCCACTTTTACACACATTTTACAATAGATTTACCACTTTTACACACATTTTACAATAGATTTACCACTTTTACACACATTTTACAATAGATTTACCATTTTTACACACATTTTACCATAGATTTACCATTTTTACACACATTTTACAATAGATTTACCACTTTTACACACATTTTACAATAGATTTACCACTTTTACACACATTTTACAATAGATTTGCTACTTTTACACACATTTTACACTAGATTTGCCACTTTTACACACATTTTACACTAGATTTGCCACTTTTACAAACATTTTACAATAGATTTACCACTTTTACACACATTTTACAATAGATTTACCACTTTTACGCACATTTTACAATAGATTTACCACTTTTACACACATTTTACAATAGATTTTCTACTTCTACACACATTTTACAATAGATTTACCACTTTTACGCACATTTTACAATAGATTTGCCACTTTTACACACATTTTACAATAGATTTGCCACTTTTACACACATTTTACAATAGATTTGCCACTTTTACACACATTTTACACTAGATTTGCCACTTTTACACACATTTTACAATAGATTTGCCACTTTTACACACATTTTACACTAGATTTGCCACTTTTACACACATTTTACAATAGATTTACCATTTTTACACACATTTTACAATAGATATACCACTTTTACACACATTTTACAATATATTTACCACTTTTACACACATTTTACAATAGATTTACCACTTTTACACACATTTTACAATAGATTTACCACTTTTACACACATTTTACAATAGATTTACCACTTTTACACACATTTTACAATAGATTTACCACTTTTACACACATTTTACAATAGATTTACCACTTTTGCACACATTTTACAATAGATTTACCATTTTTACACACATTTTACAATAGATTTACCATTTTTACACACATTTTACAATAGATTTTCCACTTTACACACATTTTACAATAGATTTACCATTTTGACACACATTTTACAATAGATTTGCCACTTTTACACACATTTTACAATAGATTTGCCACTTTTACACACATTTTACAATAGATTTGCCACTTTTACACACATTTTACAATAGATTTACCATTTTTACACACATTTTACAATAGATTTACCACTTTTACACACATTTTACAATAGATTTGCCACTTTTATGCACATTTTACAATAGATTTACCACTTTTACACACATTTTACAATAGATTTACCACTTTTACGCACATTTTACAATAGATTTACCACTTTTACACACATTGTACAATAG
Organism: Myxine glutinosa; assembly: GCF_964187855.1. Lineage (NCBI taxonomy): Eukaryota > Metazoa > Chordata > Myxini > Myxiniformes > Myxinidae > Myxine > Myxine glutinosa. Next base: position 48,721,560 of record NC_136262.1, on the reverse strand, counting down.
ATTTACCATTTCTACACACATTTTACAATAGATTTGCCACTTTGACACACATTTTACAATAGATTTGCCACTTTTACACACATTTTACAATATATTTACCTTTTTTACACACATTTTACAATAGATTTACCACTTTTACACACATTTTACAATCGATGTACTACTTTTACGCACATTTTACAATAGATTTACCACTTCTACGCACATTTTACAATAGATTTACCACGTTTACGCACATTTTACAATAGATTTACAACTTTTACACACATTTTACAATAGATTTACCATTTTTACACATATTTTACAATTGATTTGCCATTTTTACACAGATTTTACAATAGGTTTGCCATTTTTACACACATTTACAATAGATTTACCATTTTTACACACATTTTACAATAGATTTGCCACTTTTACACACATTTTACAATAGATTTGCCACTTTTACACACATTTTACAATAGATTTACATTTTTACACACATTTTACAATATATTTACCACTTTTACACACATTTTACAGTAGATTTACCATTTTTACACACATTTTACCATAGATTTACCATTTTTACACACATTTTACAATAGATTTACCATTTTTACGCACATTTTACAGCAGATTTACCATTTTTACACACATTTTACCATAGATTTACAATTTTTACACACATTTTACAATTGATTTACCACTTTTACACACATTTTACAGCAGATTTACCATTTTTACACACATTTTACCATAGATTTACAATTTTTACACACATTTTACAATTGATTTACCACTTTTACACACATTTTACAATAGATTTACCACTTTTACGCACATTTTACAATAGATTTACCACTTTTACACACATTTTACAATAGATTTACCACTTTTATGCACATTTTACAATAGATTTACCACTTTTACACACATTTTACAATAGATTTACCACTTTTACACACATTTTACAATAGATTTGCCACTTTTACACACATTTTACAATAGATTTGCCACTTTTACGCACATTTTACAATAGATTTACCACTTTTACACACATTTTACAATAGATTTATCATTTCTACACACATTTTACAATAGATTTGCCACTTTGACACACATTTTACAATCGATTTGCCACTTTGACACACATTTTACAATAGATTTGCCACTTTTACACACATTTTACAATAGATTTGCCACTTTTACACACATTTTACAATAGATTTTCCACTTTTACACACATTTTACAATAGATTTACCCCTTTTTAACACACATTTTACAATAGATTTGCCACTTTTACACACATTTTACAATAGATTTACATTTTTACACACATTTTACAATAGATTTACCACTTTTACACACATTTTACAATAGATTTGCCACTTTTATGCACATTTTACAATAGATTTACCACTTTTACACACATTTTACAATAGATTTGCCACTTTTACACACATTTTACAATAGATTTACCACTTTTACGCACATTTTACAATAGATTTACCACTTTTACACACATTTTACAATAGATTTACCATTTCTACACACATTTTACAATAGATTTGCCACTTTGACACACATTTTACAATAGATTTGCCACTTTTACACACATTTTACAATATATTTACCATTTTTACACACATTTTACAATAGATTTACCACTTTTACACATTTTACAATAGATTTACTACTTTTACGCACATTTTACAATAGATTTACCACTTCTATGCACATTTTACAATAGATTTACCACATTTACACACATTTTACAATAGATTTACCACTTTTACACACATTTTCCAATCGATTTACCATTTTAACACACATTTTACAATAGATTTACCATTGTTACATACATTTTACAATAGATTTGCCACTTTTACACACATTTTACAATAGATTTACCATTGTTACATACATTTTACAATAGATTTGCCACTTTTACACACATTTTACAATAGTTTTGCCATTTTTACACACATTTTACAATAGCTTTGCCACTTTTACACACATTTTACAAAAGATTTTCCACTTTTACACACATTTTACAATAGATTTTACACTTTTACACACATTTTACTATAGATTTGCCACTTTCACACACATTTTACAATAGATTTTCCACTTTTACACACATTTTACAATAGATTTGCCACTTCTACACACATTTTACAATAGATTTGCCACTTTTACACACATTTTACAATAGATTTGCCACTTTTGCACACATTTTACAATATATTTGCCACTTTTACACACATTTTACAATAGATTTGCCACTTTTACACACATTTTACAATAGATTTGCCACTTTTACACATATTTTACAATAGATTTGCCACTTTTACACACATTTTACACTAGATTTACCACTTTTACACACATTTTACAATAGATTTACCACTTTTACACACATTTTACAGTAGATTTACCATTTTTACACACATTTTACAATAGATTTACCATTTTATGCACATTTTACAGCAGATTTACCATTTTTACACACATTTTACCATAGATTTACAATTTTTACACACATTTTACAATTGATTTACCACTTTTACACACATTTTACAATAGATTTACCACTTTTACGCACATTTTACAATAGATTTACCACTTTTACACACATTTTACAATAGATTTACCACTTTTATGCACATTTTACAATAGATTTACCACTTTTACACACATTTTACAATAGATTTGCCACTTTTACACACATTTTACAATAGATTTGCCACTTTTACGCACATTTTACAATAGATTTACCACTTTTACACACATTTTACAATAGATTTACCATTTCTACACACATTTTACAATAGATTTGCCACTTTGACACACATTTTACAATAGATTTGCCACTTTGACACACATTTTACAATAGATTTGCCACTTTTACACACATTTTAGAATAGATTTGCCACTTTTACACACATTTTACAAGAGATTTACCATTTTTACACACATTTTACAATATATTTACCACTTTTACACACATTTTACAATAGATTTGCCACTTTTACACACATTTTACAATAGATTTACCCCTTTTGAACACACATTTTACAATAGATTTGCCACTTTTACACACATTTTACAATAGATTTACCATTTTTACACACATTTTACCATATATTTACCATTTTTACACACATTTTACCATAGATTTACCATTTTTACACACATTTTACCATAGATTTACCATTTTTTACATACATTTTACCATAGATTTACCATTTTTAAACACATTTTACCATAGATTTACCATTTTTACATACATTTTACCATAGATTTACCATTTTTACACACATATTACCATAGATTTACCATTTTTACACACATTTTACAATATATTTACCACTTTTACACACATTTTACAATAGATTTACCATTTTTACACACATTTTACAATATATTTACCACTTTTACACACATTTTACAATAGATTTACCACTTTTACACACATTTTACAATAGATTTGCCACTTTTACGCACATTTTACAATAGATTTACCACTTTTACGCACATTTTACAATAGATTTACCACTTTTACGCACATTTTACAATAGATTTACCACTTTTACACACATTGTACAATGGATTTACCACTTTTACGCACATTTTACAATAGATTTACCACTTTTATGCACATTTTACAATAGATTTACCACTTTTATGCACATTTTACAATAGATTTACCACTTTTACGCACATTTCACAATAGATTTACCACTTTTACACACATTTTACAATAGATTTACCATTTATACACACATTTTACAATAGATTTGCCACTTTGACACACATTTTACAATAGATTTGCCACTTTTACACACATTTTACAATAGATTTGCCACTTTTACACACATTTTACAATATATTTACCATTTTTACACACCTTTTACAATAGATTTACCACTTTTACAGACTTTTTACAATAGATTTGCAACTTTTACGCACACTTTACAATAGATTTACCACTTTTACGCACATTTTACAATAGATTTACCACGTTTACGCACATTTTACAATAGATTTGCCACTTTTACACATATTTTACAATGGATTTACCATTTTGACACACATTTACAATAGATTTGCCACTTTTACACACATTTTACAATAGATTTACCACTTTTACACACATTTTCCAATAGTTTGCCATTTTTACACACATTTTACAATAGATTTTCCACTTTTACACACATTTTACAATATATTTGCCACTTTTACACACATTTTACAATAGATTTACCACTTTTACACACATTTTACAATATATTTGCCACTTTTACACACATTTTACAATAGATTTTCCACTTTTACACACATTTTACAATAGATTTGCCACTTTTACACACATTTTACAATAGATTTACCATTTCTACACACATTTTACAAGATTTGCCACTTTTACACACATTTTACAATAGATTTTCCACTTTTATATACATTTTACAATAGATTTACCATTTTTACACATTTTACAATAGATTTACCACTTTTACGCACATTTTACAATAGATTTACCATTTCTACACACATTTTACAAGATTTGCCACTTTTACACACATTTTACAATAGATTTTCCACTTTTATATACATTTTACAATAGATTTACCATTTTTACACATTTTACAATAGATTTACCACTTTTACGCACATTTTACAATAGATTTACCATTTTTACACACATTTTACAATAGATTTACCATTTTTACACAGATTTTTCAATAGATTTACCATTTTTACACACATTTTACAATATATTTGCCACTTTTACACACATTTTACAATAGATTTACCACTTTTACACACATTTTACAATATATTTGCCACTTTTACACACATTTTACAATAGATTTGCCACTTTTACACACATTTTACAATAGATTTACCATTTCTACACACATTTTACAAGATTTGCCACTTTTACACACATTTTACAATAGATTTTCCACTTTTATATACATTTTACAATAGATTTACCATTTTTACACATTTTACAATAGATTTACCACTTTTACGCACATTTTACAATAGATTTACCATTTTTACACACATTTTACAATAGATTTACCATTTTTACACAGATTTTTCAATAGATTTACCATTTTTACACACATTTTACAATAGATTTACCATTTTTACACACATTTTGCAATAGATTTACCATTTCTACACACATTTTACAATATATTTACCATTTTTACACACATTTTACAATAGATTTGCCACTTTTACACACATTTTACAATAGATTTGCCATTTTTACACACATTTTACAATAGATTTACCACTTTTACACACATTTTACAATAGATTTACCATTTTTACACAGATTTTACATTAGATTTACCATTTTTACACAGATTTTACAATAGATTTACTATGTTTACGCACATTTTACAATAGATTTACTATGTTTACGCACATTTTACAATAGATTTACCACTTTTACACACATTTTACAATAGATTTACCATTTTTACACACATTTTATCATAGATTTACCATTTCTACACACATTTTACAATATATTTGCCACTTTTACACACATTTTATTATAGATTTACCATGTTTACGCACATTTTACAATAGATTTGCCACTTTTACACACATTTTATTATAGATTTACCATGTTTACGCACATTTTACAATAGATTTACCACTTTTACACACATTTTACAATAGATTTACCATTTTTACACACATTTTATTATATATTTACCATTTCTACACACATTTTATTATAGATTTGCCACTTTTACACACATTTTACAATAGATTTTCCATTTTTACACACATTTTACAATAGATTTACCATTTTTACACAGATTTTACAATAGATTTACCATTTTTACACACATTTTACAATAGATTTACCATTTTGACACATTTTACAATAGATTTGCCACTTTTACACACATGTTACAATAGATTTACCATTTTTACACACATTTTACAATAGATTTACCATTTTTACACACATTTTACAATAGATTTACCATTTTTACACAGATTTTACAATAGATTTACCATTTTAACACACATTTTACAATAGATTTACCATTTTTACACACATTTTACAATAGATTTACCATTTTTACACACATTTTACAATAGATTTACCATTTTTACACACATTTTACAATAGATTTGCCACTTTTACACACATTTTACAATAGATTTGCCATTTTTACACACATTTTACAATAGATTTGCCACTTTTACACACATTTTACAATAGATTTGCCACTTTTACACACATTTTACAATAGATTTACCACTTTTACACACATTTTACAATAGATTTTCCACTTTTACACACATTTTACAATAGATTTGCCACTTTTACACACATTTTACAATAGATTTGCCACTTTTACACACATTTTAGAATAGATTTGCCACTTTTACACACATTTGACAATAGATTTGCCACTTTTACACACATTTTACAATATATTTGCCACTTTTACACACATTTTACAATAGATTTGCCACTTTTACACACATTTTACAATAGATTTGCCACTTTTACACACATTTTACAATAGATTTGCCACTTTTACACACATTTTACAATAGATTTGCTACTTTTACACACACTTTACAATAGATTTGCCACTTTTACACACATGTTACACTAGATTTGCCACTTTTCCACACATTTTACACTATATTTGCCACTTTTACACACATTTTACACTAGATTTGCCACTTTTACACACATTTTACACTAGATTTGCCACTTTTACACACATTTTACAACAGATTTGCCACTTTTACACACATTTTACAACAGGTTTGCCACTTTTACACACATTTTACAACAGATTTTCCACTTTTACACGCATTTTACAACAGATTTGCCACTTTAACACACATATTTTACACTAGATTTACCATTTTTACACAGATTTTACAATAGATTTGCCACTTTTACACAGATTTTACAATAGATTTGCCACTTTTACACACATTTTACACCAGATTTGCCACTTTTACACACATTTTACAATAGATTTGCCACTTTTACACATTTTACAATAGATTTACCACTTTTACACACATTTTACACTAGATTTGCCACTTTTACACACATTTTACAATAGGTTTACCACTTTTACACAAATTTTATAATAGATTTGCCACTTTTACACACATTTTACAATAGATTTGCCATTTTTACACACATTTTACAATAGATTTGCCACTTTTATACACATTTTACACTAGATTTACCATTTTTACACAGATTTTACAATAGATTTGCCATTTTTACACACATTTTACACTAGATTTACCATTTTTACACAGATTTTACAATAGATTTGCCACTTTTACACACATTTTACAATAGATTTGCCACTTTTACACACATTTTACACTAGATTTGCCACTTTTACACACATTTTACAATATATTTGCCACTTTTACACACATTTTACAATAGATTTACCACTTTTACACACATTTTACAATAGATTTACCATTTTTACACACATTTTACAATAGATTTACCACTTTTACACACATTTTACAATAGATTTGCCACTTTAACACACATTTTACAATAGATTTGCCACTTTTACACACATTTTACAATGGATTAACCATTTTGACACACATTTTACACTAGATTTGCCACTTTTACACACATTTTACAATAGATTTACCATTTTTACACACATTTTACACTAGATTTACCATTTTTACACAGATTTTACAATAGATTTGCCACTTTTACACACATTTTACAATAGATTTACCATTTTTACACACATTTTACAATAGATTTGCCACTTTTACACACATTTTACAATAGATTTACCATTTTTACACAGATTTTACAATAGATTTGCCACTTTTACACACATTTTACAATAGATTTGCCACTTTTACACACATTTTACAATAGGTTTACCATTTTTACACACATTTTACACTAGATTTACCACTTTTACACACATTTTACAATAGATTTGCCACTTTTACACACATTTTACAATAGATTTGCCACTTTTATACATATTTTACAATAGATTTACCATTTCTACACACATTTTACAATAGATTTTCCACTTTGCACACATTTTACAATAGATTTACCATTTTTACACACATTTTACAATAGATACGCCACTTCATTGTTCACCATCTTGTTTGCCATCACATATCCTTCTTTCCATTTCTCCTGAAGGGCGACCCTGAGAAAACTCCGCCCTGAAGACATGTACGAGACATGGGTGAGTATGACAGTTGTTTGATTGGTTAGTTGGTTGTCAGCTGGTAGGTTTGGATTGTCTTCCATAAGTTTGAACTCTTATTTCATTCCAGGAGGATGACATTGATGGAATACACATCGTTGCATTCGCAGAGGAGGACGATCCAGGTTGCCGCAGCCCTTGACACCTGTTTTAATTGATGTATTTCCATGTCCCACATCAAAGCTTGACCAGCATCAGTGGAAGTCACTGCTTTTCCATGTAGATTTTCTTTCCCCATTAATCTCTTATTTCACCTTCCCAATACCTCAGATGGTTACGAGTTCCTGTCTATCCTAAAGGATGTTGCTCAGGCCAACACTGATAATCCTGATCTCAGCATCATCTGGATTGATCCTGATGACTTCCCTCTTGTAAGTATCATTCACGAGAACTTGACAACACATGTTATTCTCTTTATATTTTTTACAGAATCTAAAACTCGTAGTGGAGCTGCCAGACACACAACTCATACATGGACATAGAGACGAATACAGGAGATACAACACAGGACTGTTAGACGTGACAAACACCGCCACTGAGCTTGGGGGAAGTACCCTCGATTCCTGGGGTACTCTGGGTACCAGTGATGCCACCTTGCTCTCCGCAGTCAGTGGGGCATTCACTAAGGAGGAATTTCCTAATCCCCAGGGATGCAAACCAATGGGGATTGTCTGTACAACAACAACAACAACAACAACAACAACAGGCATTTTAAGGCCATTTTCCCTGCAAGAGCGGGGGTTAGCCTTGCGGTCCCCATCACAATGTTCTCCATTTTGCCCTATTTTCTGCATCTCCCCTTGTTAACCCCCTTGCCCGCATTTCTTCTTCGACCATCTTTAGCCAAGTCTTTCTCAGTCTTCCCCGTCCTCTACTTCCTTCTACATTCATTCCCATCACTCTTTTCAACCAGTCACTTTCATCCTTCCTCAACACATGACCAAACCATCTCAACCTGTTTCTCTTCACAGCATCCATCACAGGCTCTATTCCCATCATCTTTCGCAATTCATCATTTGTCTTCCTCTCTCTCAACGATACTCCACACATCCACCGAACCATTCACATTTCCACCCTTTCCAGCCTTCGTTGCTGCTCTACGTTCATTACCCATGTCTCACTCCCAAAAATCATAACACTTCTCACACATGCAGCATACACCTTTCCCTTCAGCTTCAATGACACTCCCCTCCTCGTCAGCACGCCACTCAGTTCCCGAAACTTCTTCCATGCACACCTCACTCGAGCAACCGTTGCCGAGTCTGAGCCACCTTCTCCATTCAGCATGTCTCCAAAGTAACAAAATGTTTTCACACCTTCCAGCTTCACGCCATCTCCAAGATCCAACTCAACATTTCCTCCATCTGCAGCTCCCTCTGTGCACACCTTACACTTGAATGTAGCTGCCACACTGGTTAATGACCCTCTCAAATCACTACATTTTTGATGAACCCACTCAGCGCACATTGTACATTGAATGGAATTCACTCCGACACCCTTCCTGCACACAGCACAAGGCCACTTCCCAGTTCTTTCCACCTCACCACATGCTTTACCACTTGCCATCACCTTCGTTTTTCCGATATTCACCTTCAGACCTTTTGTCTCCATACATTTCTTCCACATGTTCATCTTCTCCTTCAGTCCATCCATACTTTCTGCAATCAACACCAGATCATCTGCATACAACAACTCCCACGGTAGATCCTCCTTTACGTTCTGAGCCAGCACCTCCATCACAGCTACAAATAGTAGTGGACTTAGTACCGACTCTTGATGCACTCCCACCTTCACCTCAAACTCACCACTGTTCCCGTCCTTCGTCCTTACAGCTGTGCGCGCTCTTTTGTACATTGCCATTACAATTCTGATCAACCATTCCTCCACTCCTAACTTCCTCAATGCCCATGTCACTACTTCACGTGGAACCCTATCGAATGCTTTCTCCAGATCTACAAACCCAAGAAACAACTTCTTCCTCTTCTCCATATACTTCTCCTGCAACTGCCTCACAATAAAAAGCACGTCTGTCGTTCCTCTTCCTGGCATAAATCCAAACTGCATTTCGTCAATCTTCACTTTCTTCCTTATCCTCCTCTCCAACACCCTTTCCAATACCTTCATTCCATGCTCCAATAACTTTATCGCGCGATACGAGCCACAGTCCAGAGGGTCACCTTTCCCCTTGTATAGAGGGACGAGGGTACTCCGTTCCCAATCCACTGGAATGCGGCCTTCTTTCACCACCAGATTGCAGATCTCTGTCATTCTCTTCACACCCCAATTTCCCGCTGCCTTCAACATATCTCCCACAACTCCCGTCGGCCCTCCCGCTTTTCTCCTCTTCATTGCTTTTATCGCTTCCTCAACTTCCTTCTCGGTTATCTTCTCTGCCGGTCCAAAAACTGGGTTACTCTCTATGTTGCCATCCCATTCATTCTCTGCATTCAACAGTATTTCCATATATCTCTTCCATCTTCCTTTAATTCCATCTGGGTCCACAACGATTTGTCCCACTTCATCCTTCAAGCAACTCACCCCCATCACATCACACCTCTCTTTCGCTATCTGCTTTGCAATCCTGAATACTGCTTTCTGACCCTCTTCCGAATCCAAGCGCTCTCCGAACATTTTCCTACATGCCTCCTGTGCCTTTGCTACCTCTTTCTTTGCAGCCTTCTTGGCTGCCATATAACTTTCATGCTCTGCCTTTTCTGCCCGCATACCCTTCGCCTTCTGCCGCTCCTTGAACTTCTTCCTCTTCTCGTCAATCTTCTTTCCAACTTCATCATCCCACCACCATGTTTCCGAGTGCCTCGGTGGTCCTTTTGTCCATCCACATACCTCACCAACGGCTCCCAACAGACTATCTTTCATTGACATCCAACCACTTTCAAGCTCAACCACATCATCCTCCACCATACTCAGCCTCTCTTTTAATGCCTCCCTCACTGTCACCTCTTTCAACCTCTACACCTTCATTCTCGGTTGGTACTTCACCCGCCGAGCTCTCCTCGCACCTTTCACCCTTATGTCGCAGACAACCAAGTGGTGCTGTGAAACAGCCTCCTCCCCCGGGATCACCTTTGTGTCCCAGAGGTGCCCCCTATCTCGCCTACGCACCAGCAGGTAGTCAACGGTTGTCGTCGACCCACCTGACGTGTATGTAACAAGCTTATTATCTTCTTTCTGGAACTGAGTATTACAAATCAACAAATCAGCTCCATCAGCAAACTCCAAAATCCTTTCACCTTCTTCATTTCTCACACCATATCCGTAACCCCCATGAACTTCCTCAAAACTGTCCATACTCCTTCCCACATGTCCATTTAGGTCTCCTCCTACCACAACAACTTCCTCATCTTTCACGTTTTCCATCAGCTTCTCTATTGCACACCAGAACTTGTCCTTCTCTTCATCGCTCCGACCAACCTCCGGAGCATATCCCGAGATGATGTTCACCAAGAGCTTTCCAATCATCATTTTCACCATCATCAACCTTTCACTCACTCTAGTCACACTCACCACACTGTCTACAAACTCCTCAGAAAACAGGACACCAACACCATTCACGCCCTCCGGGCACCCTTGTCCGGGATTGTCTATGCTCTATCATATTAAATGCCGAACGCCAAGCAAGGAAGCAGCACGTACCATTTTAAAGTCTTTTGTGTGACTCTGCTGGGATTTGAACCACCGACCTCCAGACTCGAAGCGGACACTCCAACCATTGCACCAACACTTTTGAAAGACTGGAGAGAAGAGCATGAGGAAAGAATGGAGGGATGACGGGATAGAAACTGGTCTCCTCATCCTGGGAATTCTTTCAAAGTAAATTGCTCTCTCTCATGCACAGATTTATACCATCTCGTCTTCAGTTGTCATACCCTTCCTCCCGTCCATGGTACACGGAATCTTGTGGTGAGGCTGTTGCCCTGAAACAACTTGCTTTCGTCTCCTGGAAAGCAAATCCAACGGAAGGAAATCTCATTTCCTTTCACAAAGCCCGAAACAAGTGTGTGTCCACCCTCAGGAGAGCCAGGAAACAATATCTCACCATTCTCAAGACCGAACTCTCTTATCTGTCTCCCTCTTCCAAATCCTGGTGGCGTCTGGTCAAATCTGTTTCTGGTGTTTGTTCCCCCTCCATCCCCTCCCTCACCTCAAACGGCTTAACGGCTGACTCCGCACGTGAAAAAGCTGAATGCCTCAACTCTGTGTTTGCCTCTAAATCTTGTGTCCCAAACCCATCCCTCTCTGTACCCACCGTACCCAGTCGTACCCAGCTGCTCCTGGACTCTGTGTCCTTTCCTCCTGACAAGGTGGAAAAGTTTCTCGCAACCCTCGACTCTGATTCTGCAACTGGTCCTGACGGCATCAGCCCACGGGTCCTAAAATCATGTTCTTCTGCACTTTCACTCCCTCTTTCTGTTCTCTTCACCCTCTCTTTTGCTCAAGGTCATCTGCCATCTGCTTGGAAATCAGCCAACATCACCGCTTTGCACAAAAAAGGTGCAAAAACAGATCCCAGCAACTACAGACCAATCAGCCTTCTCCCAATTATCAGCAAAGTCATGGAATCCATCATTGCTTCAGATATTAAATCTTTCCTCTTCTCCAATGGCTTGATCTCTGATCATCAATTTGGTTTCAGACCTGGTCACTCTACTCTGGACATGCTGCTTCTGCTTTCTCAACAATGGATGGAGGTCCTCAACGCCAAACAGGAAATTAGAGCTGTCTCCCTTGACATTTCACGTGCCTTCGATACGGTCTGGCACCCTGCTCTGCTCTCCAAACTCTCCTCCTTTGGTATCTATGGAAATCTCCACGCATGGCTGGTGGACGTCCTCTCTGGTCGTAGTCAACGTGTGGCCCTGAATGGGTTTCTCTCATCTCCTCTTCCTGTTCAGGCTGGAGTTCCCCAAGGTAGTGTTCTGGGCCCTGTGCTTTTTCTGGTCTTCATCAATGATCTCTCTGACTCTCTTGAAAATCCTCTCTATCTCTTTGCTGACGACTCTACTCTCTGTCGCTCCATTCCTCATCCCTCAGATCGGCAGTCTGCAGCCTCCTCACTCTCTGCAGACCTGGACAAAATCACAGACTGGTCAAACAAGTGGAACATGTCTTTCAATCCTGACAAATCTCACACTCTTACAATGTCTCTCCGAAAGGACCGACTGGACAACCCTCCCATCTACTTTCTCAACAATCCTCTCCAAGAAGTTCTGTCGCTCAAGATTTTGGGTCTCACTATCTGCCATGATCTTTCTTGGGAAAACCACATTTCCAAGCTGGCCTCCAAAGCCAGTCGCCGACTGGGCATCCTCCGTCGTGCGAAGTCCTTCCTCGGCACACCTGAGCTCCTCACCACATACAAGGCTTTCATCCGCAGCTCAATGGAATACTGTTCTCCCCTATGGGCCGGTGCTCCTGCCTCACACCTAGCTCGGCTTCACGCTGTTGAAACCAAAGCTTTCAGAATTATTGGAATCTCCCGCGATGAAGCTATCTCTGAGGGCCTTTCACTCACTCACCGCAGGCAGGTAGGTGGTCTTTCTGTCTTCTACCGACTCCTCTCCGGCCTTGCACCCCCAGCTCTCTCTGTGCTCTGTCCCCCAAATATTCCTACAAGTCGCACAAGATCTGCCAGCAACCCTCTGATGGTTAAACTGCCGAAATCTCGGCTCTCCGCTCACCTTCACTCTTTCATTCCTCTTTTCTCCCGCCTCTGGAACAAACTCCCTCACTCCCTTCAATCCCACTCCTCCCTCCAGGTCTTTAAAACAGCTGTTCACCACCATCTCTTATCTTCCCCCATCCAAAACCTTGATCTTTTCTACCCCCGCTAATTCACCCCAGATCCACCTTGTTTGAAATTCCAACTTCTTTCCTGGAAGTCCTGGCAGTGTCCATATGTTTTATACCTCTCCCACTGCCCCCTTCCCACGCCCCCCCCCCCCCCCAAAGCCCTCACCCTCTCTCAGATCTCTCGATGTCTCCATGTCTCTCGGTCCCTGCTCTCAAATGTTGTGTTTGTGTCCTTCCCCCTCTCTCCCCATCTTGTCTACCGCTCCCTATGTTATGTTTTATGTGTCGGTTTGTCTTTCTGTGTGATTAATGTTCGCTCTTTCACGAGCCTCAATCTTGTATACAAAAAAAAAAAAAAAAAAAAAAAAAACACGCCGAGGGCCTTTCACTCACTCACCGCAGGCAGGTTGGTGGTCTTTCTGTCTTCTACCGACTCCTCTCCGGCCTTGCTCCCCCAGCTCTCTCTGTGCTCTGTCCCCCCAATATTCCTTCAGGTCGCACAAGATCTGCCTGCAACCCTCTTCTGGTTAAACTGCCAAAGTCTAGGCTCTCTGCTCACCTTCACTCTTTCATTCCCCTTTTCTCCCGCCTCTGGAACAAACTCCCCCACTCCCTTCAATCCCACTCCTCCCTCCAGGTCTTTAAAACAGCTGTTCACCACCATCTCTTATCTTCCCCCATCGAAAACCTTGATCTTTTCTACCCCCGGTAATTCACCCCAGAGTCCTTGCAGTGCTCATATGGTTTAATCCTCTCCCACCTCCCCCCAAGTCCTCCCGATGTCCCTGCTCTCAAATGTTGTGTTTGTGTCCTTCCCCCTCTCTCCCCATCTTGTCTACCGCTCCCCTTGTTTTTTGTGTTTTGTGTGTCGGTTTGTCTTTTTGTGTGATTAATGTTAGCTCTTTCACGAGCCTCGATCTTGTATACAAAAAAAAAAAAAAAAAAAAAAAAAAAAATAGAAACTTTTGAACTTCTTGACAGGTGTTGAGTTAAAATGATCTCTACCTGAAACCAATTGATATACACGAATAATATTTACCTTCGCCTGAGGAGAGGGTATTGCATTTGAGTCCGTTTATCCGTTTGTCCGTTTGTTTGTCCGTTTGTTTGTTTGTTTGTTTGTCCGTTTGTTTGTCCACACAGAATAAATACGATTTTTTTCTGCAACCGTTGGTCCGATTGACAGGAAATTTTCACCAGAGGTGCAACTCCACCTGCAGAATTTTTAAATTATAATTATGACGTCATATGTCACGTGGTTCGGCCGCCATCTTGGAAAAATCGAAAAAATTTGCACATCCATATCTCCGAAAGCGCTGAATAGAAAAAATTGAGACATGGCTCCTTCTAAAGAACTCTCCCTGGGGAATAAAATATGTTACTGATGATGTCATAGGTGCCTCCATTATGACGTCATAATTCGACGAGTAGAAAACTTCATCCTATCAAGATGACATTTCTTGAGTGCCATGTCGGCATAAACTGGTGGAGAAAAAAAAAGAATGATGACGTCATCGGTCTTGTGATTCGGCCGCCATATTTGTTTTAACACAAAAGCCTTAAAAAAACACTGAAAATACATCCTGGCGAGGGTTTTCAATCTCTGATTGCTCTTTCTTGTTGACTTTGTTTGTTACCGATTCTCTAAACTTGAGTGAAGCAGTAACAAACCTTCATGACACCTCTCCCACCCACAACCACAGATGATCACCTTCTGGGAGAAAACTTTTGGCATTGACCTCTTCCGGCCACAGATTGGTGTCGTCAATGTCACGGACGTAAGTTGTAGCTTTCTTCCTGAAATGTGCAGCATGTCCTTCTAAACTACCTGTGAATAGTGTGCACCGAGTGCGATGGACGATCGTCACGGGTTCTGGGTCTAATTGTTATGAGATGGACATCATGCGTTGGTGATGTCCTTCAGGCGGACAGCGTGTGGCTAGCGATGGATGACGAGGAGGACCTGCCGAGTCCAGCGGAGCTGGAGAAATGGATCCAAAACGTTCTGTCTGGGGAGATTAACACCGAGGATGATGACGTCGAAGGAGATGATGATACAGATGATGATGATGACGACGATGATGATGATGATGATGACACCGATGATGACACAGATGATGACACCGATGATGACACAGATGATGACACAGATGATGACACAGATGACGATTAAACATCTAAATAAAAACGAAGTAAAAATTACAGTTGAGAGTTTGAGACTAACAGTTTGGGAAATCTATACTTGTGACGAAGCAAAGATTTATGGCCAAGATGAGAAAATACTATTTTACCTCTTCCTGTGGATTTATTTCCTCCTCAACCCCTCACCCCCCCTCCCCCCCCCCCCCCCCCCACATCCTACTTCCCCGATCTCAAAAACCCACGTGTTTGCTCGCTTGTCCTTGTGTTTCAGGGACAGACACATAAATACGTGGAAAGACAAGACACATTTGAGCAATGATAGGACTGATGAAAGGGAGATGGATCATAAAATAGCTAAAGATGACTGATGAACAAACACAAAGAATAGGATTTAATCGTTGGAATATTTTCTGACGTATGATTTGTATCTCTGTCTCTTTAACTTTTTTGTCACTGTCGATCTTGTGGTTTCCTTTCCCTCCTCTTTACATGCCAATTGGTATCGCAAAATAAAGTGTACATCCTGGGTACGTTGCTTATTGCATGAATGACTTCCAGTAAATGGACAAGGATATTAATCCGGAAAACACTGGAGGAAACGAACAAGGAACAAGAAATATGTCGTGCATAGCATGATACTTGCAAAATCCCTAAAGTTCTTGACCTTTGGCCTATGTTGACCTTTTGACCTCAAAATCAATAAGCTTCTTCTTTATGACCAA
Organism: Myxine glutinosa; assembly: GCF_964187855.1. Classification (NCBI taxonomy): domain Eukaryota; kingdom Metazoa; phylum Chordata; class Myxini; order Myxiniformes; family Myxinidae; genus Myxine; species Myxine glutinosa. Next base: position 48,704,617 of record NC_136262.1, on the reverse strand, counting down.
CTCTGCGATTTGGTGAAGTTTCGTGAAGATCAGATTAAAATTACCGGCGATTGACATTTTGATAGGCGATTGACAAACAGACAAACAGACAGAATAACGCACAAGACCAACCAATGTTCTTGAAAAATCTTCGATTTTCGCAAGTAATAAAACTAGAACGGCACTCAGTAGAGAGCATACCTCCGCCTGGTTGGCCATATCACTCAATGGTGAAGAATCACTTAAAATATATACCAGCTGGATCCGGATCCGGATCTTCACCGAAATTGAATCAATTCTTCCTTGTCACACACACAACCTGTCCAACAAGTTTCGTTCAAATACATCCATAACTTTTTGAGATATCCTGCTATGTATAGTTTTTGGCCCTTTCCCCCGATGGTGAAGAATCACTTAAAAATTTAAATAAAACTCATATTCGAATCCATATTCAGCTCTTCACCAAAATTGAATCGAATGGTCCTTGTCACACTCCCAACCTGTCCAACAAGTTTCGTTCAAATACATCCATAACTTTTTGAGATATCCTGCTTTGTATAGTTTTTGGCCCTTTCCCCCGATGGTGAAGAATCACTTAAAAATTTAAATAAAACTCATATTCGAATCCATATTCAGCTCTTCACCAAAATTGAATCAATTCTTCCTTGTCACACACACAACCTGTCCACCAAGTTTCGTCCAAATCCATCCATAACTTTTTGAGATATCCTGATATGTATCGTTTTTGGCCCTAACTCCCAATGGTGAAGAATCACTTTTAAAATTCTAGTAGCCGAATCCGGATCTTCACCAAAATCTAATAATTTCGTCCTTGTCAGATACGCTACATCTCTGCCAAATTTCGTCCGAATCCGTCCACAACTTTTTGAGATATTTTGTTCACAGACAGACAGGGGTGAAAACATAACCTCCATCCACCTTTGGTGGCAGAGGTAATAAAGGAGGGTATTGTATAATTAAATTCTTCAGCACATCTCCAGCATGCGGATGATTCTCGTGAAGCAGAGTCAGAGCTGTGATCGAGGAAGCAACGACAACCTGCTTTGTGCCCGGTTCATCGGGAAGTGTCTGTCACGTCACGAAAATCCATGAGACATATGGATGAAAATAAGACTGGATATCCAATACCGTCCCCAAAAAAGGGTAACCTTCCTTTGAGAGTTAGGTGGAATATTATAAATAAGTGGGAATAATATAAACATCTCGAGTCCAACCAAAGTGAGGACTCCATTGAAGACCCCTGGATTCGAGTCCTAAATCATCTGTTCTTGGCCGAAACGTCGGATATAAAACACAAGATTTGTCGGATCTTCTTTTCCTCTAAAATCTAAACAGTTCGTGTTAAACTCGAAACGTTTCCTCAATTTGTCACGTCATCAGAATCAGCGCATGTCCACAACATGCGCCGAAAGTCATCGGTTCCTATTTTCTTGATGACTCTCCCAGTAATTAGTGCTCAGTTACTCGTCCCGTGCCGTGATCCGTGCTGCGTACGGGGCTGAGTTAGTCGTTCCTCGTGCTTCGTACAGGGGCTGAGTTAGTCGTTCCTCGTGCTCCGTACGGGGCTGACGTTCATCACCATCTGATCGTATCGAGAGAAGAGCTCCGTTATCGTCGTCCTGGTTTCGACTCAAGGCAAGTCTTCAATTTATAAACAAAGTACAACTTCCACGTGGTATGTTCAAAAAGTTCTCGGAACTTGAAACAATAGTCCAAGAAATATCAAATTTATGTTTTCGTTTTCCATCGATAAGTGATTCGTAAGAAACCATATTTATTAATTAATTCTACATACCTGTACATAATGAACTAGAGCAATGCGACTGTGTCGCCAATATGCCTCCGCAAAGTCTAACAACGGGTAGATGCCCTCGTTCACTTTCCTAAAAATAAACAAGTTTGATTTAAATACTTTCAGCTGTTTTCAAGTATCACATTTTCACCAGCCATGACATGTTTCACATCGATTGGTGAAGCGGTTTCAGAGAAGGGAATTTTTTTAAATATCGGCTTTCAAGCTAATATGGCTGCCAAACCACGTGGCATATGACATGAAAA